>NC_085058.1:21068922-21378679 GCF_963662255.1 Cinclus cinclus
CGTCCATCCATCATCCATCCATCATCCATCCATCCATCCATCATCCATCCATCCATCATCCATCCATCCATCCATCATCCATCCATCCATCCATCCATCCATCCATCCATCCATCCATCCTCCATCCCTGCCCCCAGCAGTGGGAATCCTCTCAATCCATCCCTGCTCCCACACCTATGCCACACTCAGGAGCTTTCCTGTGAAATTCCTGCCTGCAGGAGCAGGCAGACGAGGGAAGAGGGCCTGGATTTGCCCAAGCTCCCTCATTCCACAGTGCTGAAAATCCTTTGGAGCCTCCTGGTTTTGCATCCGTGCAGGAGCTGCTGCCGAACCCCGAAGAACCCAATTGGGCAGGGTGGGAGCAGGGGCCGGATAATCCCTGCAGGAAGGTGGGACTCGGCTTCCCGGCCTCTTTGAAGCTCACAAGAGTGAGATAAAAGAGAAATGTTAAATTTTCTGCAGAGCGAGCGGGAGGGGATCGGGGAAGCGGCCGCAGCTCGGATTTTTCTGGCTCTGACAAAGCTGGGATGAAAGAGAAACTTCCAGCACATCCCCCGAGCTCCAGCCGCAAAACCCCACGAGTTCCTCCCCCCTCTGAGGCGTCACATCACTGCTCACGTCGGGGTTGTGGCTCAGTTTGGGGTAAAAAGTGCCGCTTTCCGCTGCGTGCAGCCGCGGCGTCGCTCCTGCGAGAGGAAAAGCAAACCCGCGCTGATCCAAGGCTCAGTTCATCTCACGGGGCTCCAAACCACAAGGAAACAGCTGGAAATTCACAACATTCCCAGGTTTTTGTGGTATCCCTGCCCCTCAGGCCAATGAAAACCAGGTGCCAGGAGCTGCTGGAGGTGGGGTCGGGCTGGGGGGGGCTTCACAGGGAGCCTTTGGGTCTGGGGCACCTCATTCCAAGAAAATCCATAGGATTCTTGCGAAAAAGATTCCCCCACGTCCCCATTCCTGGAGTGTTGTGGCTGTATGAACACATCCCTGCTCCCACGTGCTCCAGCCTCTCCGGGTGATCCAAGGGTGCTGCTGCTCTCCTTGGAGGCTCCAGGCAGAAACTCTCCCTGTGCTGGGGACTGGAAACATCTGGGAGGAAAATCCATCCCTTTCCTGGGGAGGAGCTGTCCGAAGTCGATGGAAGATAAAGTGCAATTAATTATTTACTTCCACGAGCTCATGGAAATCTTCCCTGGAGCCTGGCAGGACCAGCGGGCGCCCGGCTTTTATCTGTTTACCAGGATGAGATGGGAGAAGGGAATGGAGGGGGGTTGAGAAGAACTTAATGACGGTGTCTGTTGATCATCAACGCGAGAAAAATGAATTGCTTCCCTGAACCTGAGAAATATCAAACTGCATAAATAAACCCATTTCAATTATTAATAAAGGAATTTACATTCGGAGCCTGAGCATGAGAATTAATTTCATTTCTTATGCTAAAGTGGCCAGTATGGCTGAGGAGTCGGGAATTAAAAGATGCAGAAATGAAGGGAAAATGAAGGTAAGAAGGGGTTTGGAGGGAAAAAGAGGCAAATTGGGAATTCCTGGTCCTAAACAATACCATCTTCCAGTGGGTGTGAAGGAAAGGAAATGGGAATAAAAAGGGAGTTTGGGTGGGAAGGTGTTTCAGGAATGACGATTCCCCTCTGTCACCATCCTCGATGCTCTCCTGGCCCCCATCTCCCATGGGAACAGCTCCATGCAGGATGCCAAGGACAGGACGTTTGGGGACAGCCAAAGCTGGCCCACAAGTGACAAACACCAGATCTAAGCAAAGCCCAGACTGAAATCCTTCCCAAAAACCACCGGCTGTGCCCTCCCTGCCTCTGCCCCGGGGCTGCCCCCTCGCCCCCAAAGGACCCCGATTATTTGGGGTAAAGGCTCATCTGCAGTGTGGGCAGGGCAAAAATCCTGCCTGGGTTTGGCCCTCCCTGAGAAATGATCCCAGAAATGATGACAAAAAGTGGCAGCCCCAGAGTTCGGGGCAGAAATGTTGGGATTTGGGCAATTCCCATCATCCCAGGGGCTGGAACGGGGCAGTTCCAGGGTACAGCAACCACATCAGCCCCTTCCCTGCACCCCAGCACCCAAAAACTCCCCCCTCTCCTGCTCTTTTCCTATGCCCAGACTAAACAACCTCATTTCTTTCCACCTTCCCTCTTCGGTGGCGTTCCCCAGAGCTCCGGAGCAGCTCCCTGGGAAGCTGGAGGGGGTGCCAGTGCCCAGCCCCTCTTCCAGACCCCATTCCCGGCTGCAAACCCCGATCCCAGAGAGCACAACCCTTTTTGTGCTGCTCATCCCGTGGTGCGGGGCTCAGACCTTCTCCCAAAGCCACCTTTCCCTGGCTGCCCTTTCCTGGAGCAGCCTCCTCCTCCTCCTCCTCCTCCTCCTCGCCGGCTGCATTGTTCCTTCATGTGACGAGACATTCCAGGAAAACCAATTCCAATCAAAACAGACATTTGGAGGGGCTTTTGTTTGGCTTTTGCCCAGCTCCCCCCGCCCTGACTCCTGTCAAGGCTCTTGTCGAGTTGATTTGCTCGCGCTGCCTCCAGAGCCCGGCCTTGCTCCGGAGCTGCTGCTCTTTTCAGTCAGCTCCTCAGGATGAGAAGAAAAACTTGGCAAAGCAACAATAGGGAAGGGGAAAAAAAAACCAAAAAAAAAAGCAACAACAAGAAAAAAAAGAATAATCTCGGCACAGAAGTTGCATTATGTGATGTGGCTGCCATGTGGTTGAGGGGGGGAAATGATAATGGGAGAGACGATCCCGAGGAGAGCCAGGGTTTGGGATCCAGTGAAAACCCAGAGGTACCAACCAGGCCTGTGCCAAGAGATCTGTGAGAGTCCCTCAGGCCTGGCTGGGGGAGCCTGGCTGGGGATAAAGTGCTGCTGGTGGCTGTTCCCTGTGCTCAGCCCGGGCGCCTTCGGCCACGTGGATTCCCCATGTGGGGATTGAGGCTGGGGGATGCAGCGCTGCTGGCGCAGAATTCCCGTGGGTACCAACCCCAAACCTGGCCAGGGGAGAATCTTCACACCAAGATGGGACATGGAGTGTTGCAGCCAACACCAGCAGCATGAGGAGAGAGTCCAGAGGAGGCCACGGAGCTGCTCCAGGGCTGGAGCCCCTCTGGAGCCAGGCTGGGAGAGCTGGGAATGTTCATCTGGAGAAGGGAAGGATCCAAGGAGAGCTTCAGGGCCTGAAGGGCTCCAGGAGAGCTGGAGAGGGATTTGTGATAAAGGATGGAGGGACAGGACACAGGGAATGGCTCCCACTGCCAGAGGGCAGGGATGGATGGGATATTGGGATGGAATTCCTGGCTGGGATGGAATTCCCAGAGCAGCTGTGGCTGCCCCTGGATCCCTGGCAGTGCCCAAGGCCAGGCTGGACATTGGGGTTGGAGCAGCCTGGGACAGTGGGAGGTGTCCCTGCCATGGCAGGGGTGGGATGGGATGGGATTTAAGGTCCCTTCCCATCCAAACCATCCTGGGATCTGCCCCCAGAAAGCCACAGGGTCCCGGTGCAGGGGACAGTGGTGGCCCCGTGCCCGCAGAGCCCCAGAGCCCTGGGCCAGCTCTGCCTCGGGAGCAGAGTTCACACAATCAGCGCCTGGTGCGAGGCAGCAGGATCCAAAACCTTAATTTGGCCTGATTAAAGCTTAATGATTCCACCTTAATGATTAAGGAACTGCCCCAATTTCCTCGTTGCAGGCAGCCCAGCCTGGCAGGACTCAGGTGGGTGGGCACGGCTGGGGCTCAGCCTGGGGGACACCGGGGACAAGCCGGGGATTTCAATGGCTCGGGCACCGGGAGGAGGATCCCAGATTCCCGCAGGGAGACATTAAAGAGCGTTAATGAGGATTTCAGGATGAAGAAACAACCTGGCTGCCTCTGGAGCTGTGTGCAGTCATTTGGAGAGCCCAGAACCCAGGCTGGGGCTGCAGCCCACGGCACCCCCAGGCTGTGCTGGGTCATCCCCAGGGCTGGGACAGGGGGCACACGGAGCAGGGAATGGCTCTGGTCCCGTCCCTGCCCTGCTCAGGCAGTGTCCCTGGAGGAGCCCTGGCTGCAAAAGGAGCTCCCCACGAGCTCTGGACCCCATTAGAGAGGGGCCGGGGGGAGCGGGGCGGCCGCGATGCACACGAGGTGCTCTCCTCATGAAAGCATCTTTTGATTATGTTATTGCAGCTATCAAAATATTGCCGAGTTCAGAGAATTCCTCCGGGATCCCCAGGCTCTTCAAAGGCCGGAGCACCACGGCTGGGGAAAAAGAAGCCTTTAATTATGTCGGCTTCCACGCTCGTTCTGCCGTGGTTTCCTCACTGAAGAAAAAAAAAAAAAAAAAGGCCTTTAATGAGGAGAAGCCCATATGGCTGCACGGTTCAAGCAGGGAAATAAAGCTGAGTCTGGGGCTCTCTCCAATAGATGGGTGAGTTCAATCCCAGCCCCACATTCCAAGGGTTCTGGAGCACAGGAGCAGCGCTGTGGAAATCCCAGCCAGGCTACAGAGCTGCTGCCATCCCAATCCCCAATCCCCAATCCCTATCCCTATCCCCATCCCCAATCCCCATCCCAATTCCCAAACCCCATCCCCATCCCAATTCCCCAATCCCCCAATCCCCCAATCCCAATTCCCCACCCTTTTCACACCCTCCTGCAGCATTTTCCTCCTTCCCGGCCCCATTAGGATTGAGATCGTGCAGGGGTTGCTCTTCACAAACCCCCTCATTTTGCTCAGATTCCTTTTTAATTTCAATATCAATCCTCATTTTTACCCCCAAAGGTAAATTACAAAGCAGAGCTGTGTGTCGCACACTTTAAAGAATTTACTGAGTATATTCTGCTGATAAATTCTCCTCTGCTAATAAATTCTCCTAGCTGGGGGATGTAATTAAAGGCCAGCAGGATCCCAGCAGTTCTGCAAAACCTTTGGACGCTTGGAGTCCTAATAAAGACAGTTTTGTTCAAAAACTCGCAGGGAACAACCACAATAAATCGCCAAGGAGGGCGTGTGCCTCGCTGGAGTGACTAAACATGAAAAATGATGGAGCAGATGTATCAAAAAGTGGCAAAAAATAAAATAAAATTTTTAAAAAAGGCAATTCCAAGCTCCTCTCATTCCATGGAAATTCCACTGTCCCAACCTGTTCCAAACCCATCCACGATTGGAGGAACAAACCCCCCAACCCAAACAAGGCAAGGAAACCGAAGAAAAGTCACTCAATACAGGTAAAATATTTTTCTGGAAATCCAAGAAAATCTGGTTTCTCCATCCTTCCTCCCCTGAAGCTGTGGAGTAGAGCAGAATTTGTTCCCCTTTTCCTGAGGGCAGACTTTGAGTCTCATGGAGGGAGAGGGGGGGATCACATTAAAACCAAAATACAAATATTTACACTTCAATAAAAGATTCCCTTCCCAAAAAGGATTAAAACCCACCTGAAGCCCGAGGTTCAGACTTTCCCTATTCCACATCACCAAAATATCCCCATCCCCCGTTCCTCGGCTTCCCAGACAGAATAACAAAGAGCAGCTTCTCAAGGGTTGTGGCATTTTAGCGATTTTAGCTGCCAATTTCTTTGCTTTCCATGTTTTACATGACAATTGAGGGAAATCTTCCCCAGACAGCAATTCCCGTCCCGGTCAGCGGGACACCGGCACCACAATACACAAATTACAGCGCTGGCAGCCAGGAGCAGCCAGGACTGGAGACGAGACATTGATGCCAAAAAAATTCCCATTTCAAGGCACCACAAAGGCAGAATTTCGCTGTTTCCCATGGAAATCATCAGGGAGGAGAGCAGCGGCTCGGGGAGCAGAGCGGGGCAGAGCCAAGGGCGCGGCTGAAAAAGTTTAGGGAAAATCTCCGACAGCACGTTTGGGTAAAACTGATGGATCCAAGCCTCAAAATCCCATGGGTCGAGCCTCCCATGGATCTGATCTTCACATGGATCTGATCCCCCCATGGATCTGATCTTCCCATGGATCTGATCTTCACATGGATCTGAGTCCCCCATGGATCTGATCTTCACATGGATCTGATCTTCACATGGATCTGAGTCCCCCATGGATCTGATCTTCCCATGGATCTGATCTTCACATGGATCTGATCCTCCCATGGATCTGATCTTCACATGGATCTGATCCTCCCATGGATCTGATCCCCCCATGGATCTGATCTTCACATGGATCTGATCCCCCCATGGATCTGATCTTCCCATGGATCTGATCTTCACATGGATCTGAGTCCCCCATGGATCTGATCTTCACATGGATCTGATCCTCCCATGGATCTGATCTTCACATGGATCTGATCCTCCCATGGATCTGATCTTCACATGGATCTGATCCTCCCATGGATCTGATCCTCCCATGGATCTGATCCTCCCATGGATCTGATCTTCACATGGATCTGAGTCCCCCATGGATCTGATCCCCCCATGGATCTGATCTTCACATGGATCTGATCCCCCCATGGATCTGATCTTCCCATGGATCTGATCTTCACATGGATCTGAGTCCCCCATGGATCTGATCTTCACATGGATCTGATCCTCCCATGGATCTGATCCTCCCATGGATCTGATCTTCACATGGATCTGATCTTCCCATGGATCTGATCCCCCCATGGATCTGATCTTCACATGGATCTGATCTTCCCATGGATCTGATCCCCCCATGGATATGATCTTCACATGGATCTGATCCTCCCATGGATCTGATCTTCACATGGATCTGATCCCCCCATGGATCTGATCTTCCCATGGATCTGATCTTCACATGGATCTGATCCCCCCATGGATCTGATCTTCCCATGGATCTGATCCCCCCATGGATCTGATCTTCCCATGGATCTGATCTTCCCATGGATCTGAGTCCCCCATGGATCTGATCTTCCCATGGATCTGATCTTCCCATGGATCTGATCTTCACATGGATCTGAGTCCCCCATGGATCTGATCTTCACATGGATCTGATCTTCCCATGGATCTGATCTTCACATGGATCTGATCCCCCCATGGATCTGATCTTCACATGGATCTGATCCTCCCATGGATCTGATCTTCACATGGATCTGATCTTCCCATGGATCTGATCCCCCCATGGATCTGATCCTCCCATGGATCTGATCTTCACATGGATCTGATCCTCCCATGGATCTGATCCTCCCATGGATCTGATCTTCCCATGGATCCGACCCTCCCTGCCTGGGGGTGACCCTGGCTCCATGCCCACCTCCAGGACAGGGAAACCCTCATCCCCTCTCCTGTGCTCCCCCTGCATCCCAATCCCAGGATTCCCAGGGTGTGGAATTCCCATCCTCCACGCCCCTGATGCCCCCCAGAGCTGGACACTTCCTGGTCAGGAGGTGTTTCCAGCTGGACATTCCGTGGTACCCTGGCTCTGGAGTTAATTTTTCAAGCATGTGCAGGGATTCAGGGCCTGGGGGATCCCAGATAAAATTCCAGATGTAAATCCAGCCCAGGCACCTGGCAAGGCCAAGGCAGAGCATGGGGCACAGAGGGATTTGATGCCCCAATTCCTGAGATCACAACTGGGACCAGAGAGGTGCTTCCATGGCAGCCTGCAGGGACAGGGAGCAATCCACATGGAATTGGGAACATCCCACGTGGATTTGGGAATACCCCACATGGATTCAGGGACATCCCACAGATGCAGGAACATCCCACATGGATTCAGGGACATCCCACATGGATTCAGGGACATCCCACATGGATGCAGGAACATCCCACACATGCAGCTCACAGACCCCTGTTTTTTTTAGGATGGAGCTCTTCCCACCCTGCCCAAGCTCCATGTTAATCCCACAGAATTCCTGCCAGCTCCCACTCCTGCTGGGGCTCCCCAGGCTCTGCCCACCCAGGAGATGCTCCCAGCACTCGCTGGAGCCGCGCAGGGATGCAGGACTGGTGTGGCAGGAGAGGATTTCCATGAGTGTTCCCAAAATCCCAGGCCAGGAGAGGTCCTGCCCCTGCCTCTCCAGCCCCGAACAGTCCGTGCTGCAGCCACGAACATCCTGCCTTGATTTCATCGGGCAGGAATGCTGCAAGCTTCCAGAACAGTTTTTTGTTTTGTTTTGTTTTGTTTTTTTTTTCCCTGCAATTTCTTCTCCGGGATAGAAGCAGCTCGGTTTTCCAAGAGTGGCTTTTTTTTTCCCAGAGGAAAAGGGGGAAGTTAACCATTGGAGTGAAGGCATTCCATTCCCTATCGTGGCCTTCCAGAACCAGGATTAAAAATGGAAAGGGGCACCTTTAAAACTTTAATACCATTTAAATGTTGCAGTCTCCCTCCTGCACCAGATCGTTCCGTAAAGCAGCTAATTAAAAAATGGCTGCTGTGATGACAGACTCGATTAATAGCTTTTGAAGAGCAGCCAGTGCACCAACTGCTCCTGGAGCCATGATGAAAGCTAATAATGTAGAAAATTCTGCCAATTCTTCTAATTCATGAATATTTAAGCCTGTGAAAAATCTGTCAGATTATAGCACTTCTCTGGTGATTTTCTGCTTAAGTACAGGGATGGGTTGGTGCCAGGGGCTCCCAAACTTCGGGGAAGTTTTATTGTCTGCAGCTCCAGAGCCCCCTGCCCTCCTTCAGCTCTTTGACCCCTGCCAGGGCAGTGGGAGCCAAGGAAAAGGCTGGGCTGGGCTGAGAGGGACACCCAGATGGACACAGGGACACCCAGACGGACACAGGGACACACAGACAGACACAGGAACACAAAAATGGACTCGGGGACACACAGATGGACACAGGGACACCCAGATGGACTCGGGGACACAAAAATGGATACAGGGAGAATCAGATGGACAGGGGGATCAGTGGAGAGGTCAGTGTTGGCAGCAGCAGAGGGGTCAGGGATGGCACAGTGAAGGGAACAGGGATGGCACAGTGAAGGGATCAGGGATGGCACAGTGAAGGGAACAGGGATGGCACAGTGAAGGGTCAGGGATGGCACAGTGAAGGGATCAGGGATGGCACAGTGAAGGATCAGGAATGGCACAGTGAAGGGATCAGGGATGGCACAGTGAAGGGAACAGGGATGGCACAGTGAAGGGATCAGGGATGGCACAGTGAAGGATCAGGGATGGCACAGTGAAGGGATCAGGGATGGCACAGTGAAGGGAACAGGGATGGCACAGTGAAGGGTCAGGGATGGTGGCACAGTGAAGGATCAGGGATGGCACAGTGAAGGGAACAGGGATGGCACAGTGAAGGATCAGGGATGGCACAGTGAAGGGATCAGGGATGGCACAGTGAAGGGTCAGGGATGGTGGCACAGTGAAGGGAACAGGGATGGCACAGTGAAGGGAACAGGGATGGCACAGTGAAGGGATCAGGGATGGCACAGTGAAGGATCAGGGATGGCACAGTGAAGGGATCAGGGATGGCACAGTGAAGGGAACAGGGATGGCACAGTGAAGGATCAGGGATGGCACAGTGAAGGGAACAGGGATGGCACAGTGAAGGGAACAGGGATGGCACAGTGAAGGGATCAGGGATGGCACAGTGAAGGATCAGGGATGGCACAGTGAAGGGATCAGGGATGGCACAGTGAAGGGAACAGGGATGGCACAGTGAAGGATCAGGGATGGCACAGTGAAGGGAACAGGGATGGCACAGTGAAGGGAACAGGGATGGCACAGTGAAGGGGTCAGGGATGGCACAGTGAAGGATCAGGGATGGCACAGTGAAGGGGTCAGGGATGGCACAGTGAAGGATCAGGGATGGCACAGTGAAGGGATCAGGGATGGCACAGTGAAGGGTCAGGGATGGCACAGTGAAGGGATCAGGGATGGCACAGTGAAGGGAACAGGGATGGCACAGTGAAGGGGTCAGGGATGGCACAGTGAAGGGTCAGGGATGGCACAGTGAAGGGAACAGGGATGGCACAGTGAAGGGTCAGGGATGGCACAGTGAAGGGATCAGGGATGGCACAGTGAAGGGAACAGGGATGGCACAGTGAAGGGTCAGGGATGGCACAGTGAAGGGATCAGGGATGGCACAGTGAAGGGAACAGGGATGGCACAGTGAAGGGGTCAGGGATGGCACAGTGAAGGGTCAGGGATGGCACAGTGAAGGGAACAGGGATGGCACAGTGAAGGGATCAGGGATGGCACAGTGAAGGGTCAGGGATGGCACAGTGAAGGGAACAGGGATGGCACAGTGAAGGGATCAGGGATGGCACAGTGAAGGGTCAGGGATGGCACAGTGAAGGGAACAGGGATGGCACAGTGAAGGGATCAGGGATGGCACAGTGAAGGGGTCAGGGATGGCACAGTGAAGGATCAGGGATGGCACAGTGAAGGATCAGGGATGGCACAGTGAAGGGTCAGGGATGGTGGCACAGTGAAGGGGTCAGGGATGGTGGCACAGTGAAGGGTCAGGGATGGCAGCAGCCCCGTTGCCCAGCTGGCTCTGCAGAGCCCAGCACTCGAGGCTGGCTGAGGCACCAGTGCTGTGCTGGCAGCAGCTCCCCGGCTCCTCGCGGGGGGCTGTGCTGCTCTGCCAGGTGACTCATTTGACTCATTCGACAGCGATTTCCAAAATCCAAATCAATGCAGGCGGTGGGAACGTCAGCAGCTCCTGTGCTCCGCCGAGCGCCGGAGGCTGGCGCTGCCTGGGAGCTGGGGGTGATCCTGATCCTCCACACTGCCACACAAGGGATGCTCTTTTCCATCCTTACCAGCTTTTTCCCCACCCAGCTCGCCTGATTCTCAGTGCTGGACCTTGCTCTGCTGCCTGGAACAGAATAAAGTCCAACAGCAGCAACAGGAACTTCTCCTCTCCTTTCCCGTCAGGAAAGTTCTCTGGGAGGTGAGACGCGGCCAGGGCTTGGTCCTGCCTTTCCAGCAGGGATATTCCAGTGGGAAGGGTCTGGGGGGGCAGGCCAGGGCAGGGTGGGGAGGGCACAGCAAGAAGGGGTGAGGGAGGAATCCCTGAGGGGATGCTCAGCTGTACCCCAGATTCACATTCAGGAAGTGAAGCACGGAGTGAAATAAAAATGAGGAAAAAAAATAAACATTCCCAGCATGTTACCTAGAGCTGGAAAGGGAGTTCATCCCCCAGCCTGGCTGGCCAAGGGAATGCTGCCACGGCACCAGGGAAGTGCCTCTCCCCAGCCCTGCCTCCTGCCAGGGTACCTGAGCCCTGCACGTGTTCCACAAACATGGCTCTGTAATTCAGGGCTTACAGGATTTGCAGCTCTTGGTTTCGTGGTGGGAAGCAGCTCCATCAAGGTTCAGAGGGTCACTCTAACCCCAAGGAATTCCCACATCCAGGAACACCCGGCCAGCCTGGGATGGCTTGGCCACCTCTTGTCCCTGGAGGGGAAGTTTTTCCTGGATCCCTGCTGCACCCACAGCGTCTCTGTCCCACTGGGAATGAGCTTTGCAGGCTCAGGGGAGGATTTCTGAGCTTCACTGGGGGCTGGGATTTCTGCCCAGCTGCTGGGGGATCCATCCCATCCCATCCCATCCCATCCCATCCCATCCCATCCCATCCCATCCCATCCCATCCCATCCCATCTCCAGAGAAGCCAGAGCACAGGAATAGCTGAGCCCCCCTTCCCCTGCTCGTCACAGACCTTCAGCCACTTACAATGTCACTTCAGCTGAGTAATAAGCAATTATGATTTAATTACTCCAATGCTCTTCAGCAGAATTCTCTGAATAATAACAGTCACTTTTATGGCACCTCATTCATCCTTTCTGCTCCTCATCTGGGTTTATCCCGCACTGCCAGAGCCGCCAGAGCCGGTCACCTTGCCTGGGCTGCCACCAGCCAGGCTTTTGCTTTTCCCACCATCCCTGCCTTTGCTTTTCCCACCATCCACAGCTTTGGCACGGCGGGATGGGAGCCGCACTCCCTCCCATCCTGGAAACTCTCAGCTCACAGAGAACCCGACAAGTGCCGCTAATTCATAAATATTTAACACCCAAATCTGCTGCCTCCTGATAGCTTTTTCCAGAGTTTCTATTCTAATCCATATTCCACCCTCTTCCCCTCCCCACCGGCCCTCCTCGGGTCGTTTTTTTCTTTTTTCCCTTCCTCTTTGCCGGGCACAAATCCAAGTGCTGAGATGACTGTTTCACTTCCCTGCTGTCATCGGTTGTTTTTATCTTATCTGGCCCGTGGATGCCAGTCAGACCCCGCTCAGCCCCACCGCGGCTGCAGCCAGCAGATACGGCACTCGGCGCGTCCGTCAGCACTTCTGGGGGGAGACAGGGGGGCAAAAAGGAGAAAAAAGAGAAAATCCCGGCAGCTGACAGCTCGGGGTGAGAGCTGCAGGGAGCACGGCTCCTTCCCGGCCAGCTGCCGGGCCAGCCTGGGAATCCTGCAGGAATTCTGTGCTTGTCCGAAGTCCCCGTCCTGGAGCTCTTCAGGAGCTCCAAGGTTTCTCCCAAAGCTTTCCCTTCCCAAATTTCTTCCCTCTCGCTGCAGCCAGAGCCGCGTCCTTCCCCCATTCCCCATGCCCTCCCTTGCCGCACCTCCAGCCCCTCGCTGCATTTGCACAGTTAATTTATCAGTTTAATAATGACATCGTGGGCAGGGGCGAAGCGGGGCCAGCACTGAGCCAGCTCCACTCTATATACATCTCACCCAGAGTAAAAATGTCATGTAAGATTTACTCAACATGCATTTTATCAAAGTGCTCAAGCGCTGAAGTAAAAGGGCTTTTAGTTCCAGCAGATTGAAGGGGGTGGCATGTGGGAAAGGAGGAGAGAACGGATGGATTTGAGCTCTGCCAGAAGCTCTTGTTGCTTTTGCATCAACATCTTTATTTTCCATGAGAGGATTTAAGACCTTGTTGTGTATAAACAAGCGAGACTGGAGGAACTTGAACGGTGAGGAACTGTAAAAGGTTATACTGAAAAATGCTCTTAGTCTGCATGAAATAAGATTCTTCCTGGAAACATGACACTGAACATTGAAGGGAGGGGGAGGAATAGCTGTAAAATGGCTCTAGAAAAGGGGTTACAAATTAAATATAATAAAAAGAATCCTTTCGAATGAGATCTTAATTTAACCTCAACATCATGACCATATATTTCAGGAAATTAATCCCTTGGCCTCCAATAAATCCAAAGTATAACACAACCACTTATGGCTCAGCGACGAGCCATTAGCAGGGGCTCCAGATCCTGCTAAACCACCAGAGCCATTATTTAGGAACGTGCTGAATCCACAACCTCGGGGGCTGGGCTGGCACCGACCTCGGGGCGATTCCTCACCCACCACATCCCACCCCGCTCCTTTTCCGCAGGGATCACCTGGAGCTGGGTGCGTTTGTGAGGAACACAAGCACCGAGGGGCAGAATTCCGGAGAAAACTTCAGCGGAGCCTCTGGGAGCTGCCAGCTTGGCACCGACCTCTCCTGCAGATGCCCCGAGATGAGGGAAGGAGTTTCTAATGAGCAGGGAGTGTAACCTTGCTCTGAGAGGGAACATATGCCACCGCAGCTCCCTTGGCAGCGGCTCCTGGAGCCGGCTGATGCCAGGGAATGTTCTTCCCAGGCAGGCACAGCCACTCGGGGCTCCGAGCGGGGGCACACGGAGCAGGTGAGGAGCCCTGGAGCTCTGCAGGGATCACAGAAGCTGCTGGAAGAGCTGCTCTGTGTCAGAGGGGTCCTGCTGGAGACACAGCCCTGCAAACCCACGGGAATGTCGGGGAGCAGGGGGGTCTGGGTGGTAAAAGGGATTTTGGGGAGGAGGTGGAGGGCTGCGTGGTAAAAGGGATTTTGGGGAGGAGGTGGGGTTTGGGAGGTAAAAGGGATTTTGGGGAGGAGGTGGGGCCTGGGAGGTAAAAGGGATTTTGAGAAGGAGGTGGGGGTCTGAGTAGTAAAAGGGATTTTGGGGAGCAGATGGGGTTTGGGAGGTAAAAGGGATTTAGAGAAGGAGGTGGGGTTTGGGAGGTAAAAGGGATTTAGAGAAGGAGGTGGGGTTTGGGAGGTAAAAGGGATTTTGGGGAGGAGGTGGAGGGCTGGGAGGTAAAAGGGATTTTGAGAAGGAGGTGGGGTCTGGGAGGTAAAAGGGCTCGTTACAATCAGCAGCCACCCCCTGGGACATCACCCCTCCGGACAGCACAGGGACACCAGAGGGTCCCAGCACAGGCTGCAGTCACAGCCAGCCCCTCTCCCAGGCAGGAGGAGGCAGCAGAAGTGGAAGCGTGTCCGTGTGTCCGTCCCGATGGACAGCCCTGCACGGAGCTGGCTCGAGCTCGAAAATGACATTGTGACAGGCAGGGAAAAAAAACAAAAAAACAACCCAGCTCGCCATCAGAAAGTGTTTTTGTCAACAGCACAAACACAGGGCAAAACCCCAGCCCTGAGTCCCAGAGCATCCCAGGGAGCAGGCACAGGGAAGAAAAAAGAGGCAAAAGTGCAACTTTTGGTGGGGAATCACGACCAGATGGGCAGGAGGCAGGGAATGGCTGCAGCTGTGTTAGGGTGGGAATTGGGATGAGGTTCTCCACCCAGAGGGTGCTGGGCACTGCCCGGGCTCCCCAGGGAACGGGCACGGCCAGGAGCACACTCCCAGGGACACCCAGGGTAGGATTTTTGGGGGGTCTGTGCAGGACCAGCAGCTGAGCTGGGTGACCCTGGTAGCTCCCTCCCAGCTTGGGCTATTCCACGATTCCACAGGACCATCCACAGCCATTCCCTGCACCCCAACAAACCCCGGGGCACCCCCTCTGTCCCGTTCCCCCTGACCCCTTCACACCAAAAACTTCCCAAATTCACGGCGGGGTGTCCCTCTCGAGCCACACCAGGGGTTTCCAGCTGTGGTGGGAGGTGGGAACAGCAGCAGCTCAGCTTTCTCACCGAGCACCCGGGTTCCCAAATCGCCGGGGAGGATGTTGAGGTTTTGGGGCCGGAACGCTGCACGGGGAAGCAGCAGCTCCAGCAGAGCAGCTGGAACAGAGCTGGGCCCGCTGGGAGCCTTTCAATTGATGGGCTTACAAGAGATGAAATATTCAGGAGGATTAAGAATTTGGAGGAGGTGGAAATCAAAGTGGAAAAGAAAACAAGCAAAAAAACAGCTTAATCTGGCCTCGGAGCCGCTAATTGTCATTGGGATTCGGGCTAAAACAAACACAACTCAACGTGCTGCCAATTCGAAAGGGGAAGGAAGAGGGTGAAGAGGGTGATTCCCATCGCATCGAAAGCAGAGGGTTTTTTTCCTTTGCTTTGTTTGTTTTGTCCCCGGGGCCGGGATGGAACAGCCCCGTCCCCATCCCCTGCCTTCGCCGCGACCTTCACCCGGTGCCCAGGTGGAGTCCCCGGCCCTGGAGGTGCCCCAGGAACACCTGGATGCTGTGACAAGGTGGGCACAGCTCGGATCTGATGATCTTGGGGTGCTTTTCCAGCCTCAGCGATTCCATGATCCCCGTCCTGCCCAGGCAGGGGTGTCCAGCTGTGGTGCCCCCACCACGGACACCCCAAAGCCCCTCGGAGCAGCCCCCTCTCCTCCTCTCCCCCCTTTTCCCCTCTCCTGGCTCTCAGGGCGAGCAGAGCCCCGGGGCTGAGGCTCAGAGTGAGATCCTCTGCAGCCCCAGCTCAGTTATCCAACACTGCAATTTAAGTTGACAATTACATGGTAACCGACTTGCACACAAAAAGAGGCTCTGGAAGTATTCCCAGAATACAGAAGTCTGACAGTATCCACCCAATTTGTTGCAACAACAAAGAATACTGGAATATGTCCTTCCATTTGGCAGAGGACTCTTTTTATTTTTTAAGGCTAGGTGGGGAAATTTAGCCTGCTATTTAGGGAGCGTGTTGTGCCTTGAGAGTGACAAGCCAAGAGTTTCACTGGAAAGCCAAACTCCAACACAAATTGCTGCCTGCCACCCAAGGAAACTGCACCAAGCAAAGAAACCAGTGGGATGCATCTGTTGTGTGGCTCGGGGAGGTGGGGGGATTATAGAGTTCCCCGATGTGTCCTCCGTCTCTGCAGGAGCTCCAGGAAAAGGAGAATCCCAGCTGCAAAAAAAAAAAAAAAAATCCCTTTCAAAATTTTTCTTTCTTTTTTTTTTTTTTAATTTTAAAATGTCCGTGGCAAAGCTGGATCATGAGGGTGGGCAGGCCCTGGCACAAGTACCCAGAGCAGCTGTGGATGCCCCTGGATCCCTGGAATGTCCCAGGCTGTGTTGGACACTGGGGTTTGGAGCAGCCTGGGATGGTGGAGGGTGTCCCTGCCATGGGGGTGGGATGGGATGAGCTTTAAATCCCTTCCAAGCCAAACCACTGTGGGATTCTGGATTCCACGTGGGACTGTGTGCCCTGGAGCAGAGCCTGCCTGGGGATGCCCAGCTCTTCTCTCCCAGCCCTGCTCCTGCCCTTTCATCACCCTCAGCACTGGCTGCAGGAGCCTGGAAGGAAGTGGTTTGTGGAACGGTGGCAGTCCTGAGCCAGCTCAGAAATGTGGCTTGAGGTTTGTGCCCTGGAACAAACGCTGATTAATTTCCACCAGAAACAAGACCACAGGAATAAAAAACCATCCCAAGAAAACTCCTGTGTCCCCAGCTTCTGACACGGGGCTGTGGGAGAGGCCGAGGGGCTCGGTGACAGACCTGGGGGTGCCCAGAGACCTGGGGGCGCCCAGAGCTCAGTCCTGGGGCCGAGTGTTCCTCCGGCACCAGCCCTGGGACCTGTGCCAGGGCCTGCCCACCCACCCAGGGATCGATTCCATCCCAAAATCCCGTCCAGCCCTGCCCTCCGGCAATGGGAGCCATTCCCTGTGTCCTGTCCCTCCGTGCCTTGTCCCCAGTCCCTGCTGTGCCCGGCGGTGGCACAGGGACCTCACCTGTGCCAGGTGAGCATCCCACACCCCCAACCCCCCTGTCAGGGGCACAGCCAGCCCCCAAAGCCCTGCCATGGCGCTGGCTTGGGGGAGGCTCCTGGAACAGGGCTCTGAAGCTCGGGTGCTTTTCCCTGTGGGGCCAGAGCTGCTCCACGTGGGTGGCTCTGGCTCCTGGCCCCACTGAGAGCCACAGGAGGGACTCTGGGGTCCCCTCAGGGTGACACTGGGGTGACACAAACACCACGGCCAACAGCCCCTGCTCGCCCATCCTGGCCACCACCAGGTGATGCCAGCAGGGCAGGGTGACCCCAGAGTGACCCCAGGGCTGCTCAGGAGGGGACAGAGCCACCAAACTCCCAGGGCCACCCCCTGTCACCACGGGGGCTCTGTCCCCAGGGAGCTCCCTGCAGTCACACGGGGCAGGGGGCGCTGGCAGGGCCTGGGGGGCTTGGGGCAGCACAGCCAGGCTGGCTTCAGGCACTGGCACCACAAACCATCCCCAAATAACACACGGGGGGTGTGGGAAGGGCTCAGGGACCACACAGGCACCTCCTGCAGGCTCTCCCAACACCCCCGGTGCTGCTCAGGTGCCCCCACACCCTTGGACACGGCCCCAGCACGGCACAGCTCCCCAGAACCAGCCCCCGGGGTCACACAGGCAGCACCTCTCCCCCCGAGCCAGGGTTCTGCTCGGCAGCACAATTAGGAGGAGAAAAGTAATTAGGTGGTAGGAAAACATGAGAGAGAGAGAGCAAAGTGTGTTTTGGGGGGAGATGTTATCTGAGGAGCAAAGCCGAGCTCTGGGGAGCTTTGGCAGGTTTGGAATGTTTCACTGGGCACCACAGCCCCGGAATAAACCCTGGAGGGTCAGGGCAGAGCCACATCCTGCCACCAGAGAGACCCTGCTCCATTCCCAGCTGGACACTCCCAGCCAGGCTGGACACTCCCAGCCTGAGTGGACACTCACAGCTTGAGTGGACACTCACAGCACAGCTGGACACTCCCAGCCTGAGTGGACACTCACAGCTTGAGTGGACACTCACAGCACAGCTGGACACTCCCACACTCCAATCCAGCCTTTTTCCACCCAAAACCTAACCCAGCAAGCCGAGCTCCCTCTGTGCAGACCCAGAGCAAACCAAGCCAGGTCCAAGGGCCGCTCCAGGGCAGCAGTACCGAGCACCCAGCAGAGCTGTTCCAGGAAAGCAGCGCTGCTGGAGCTGCTGGAGCTGCTGCAGCAGCCACGTGCGGCTCTCTCCATCCCAAAGTTTTGCTCCTGTGCCCCAGGTTGGCTCAGCAGGAGCGGCAGCACCCACTTCAAAACCCGGGCTGGGCTGGCATTCAGTGCCAGCAGCGCTGCCCCGGGAGGAACACGGAGTCTCTCCCCTCCTTCCCTCCTTCCTGCCTTTCTCTTTCTTAACCTTTTTGGCTCCTTTATTAAAGCAACTGAACAGTTTAGATTTTTTTTTGTTTGTTTTCTTTTTTTTCCTCCCCCCTCCCCCTGTGTGGCTCTGGGTGTAATCTGCCTTGAATATTTGATGTGGAATCCCTCGTGAGAGCGAGCAGGGTTTTTATGGGCGCTGGAGGAAAACTCTTGCGAGGCAGAAGTGGTAATGAGCACCCCTGAGTACCCTCTCGCTTTCACAACCGCCTGTCTTTAAAAATGAGCAGGAATTGGGCAAGTGGTTCTCATGTGGGAGCAGCGCTCCCAGCCCTGCTCTGCCTTCCAGGAGCTGCAGCAGCCCAGCAACACTTGTTTATTCCAATTGAAGCTGACACCAGCAGCAGGCCAGACCAACCAGACGAGCTCGTGTGTGTGTGTCCTGTTTTATTTCCAACCCGGATTAACAGCATCTCTTTAATTCCTAATGGTCCGTTCTGGGATTTGCAGGCACTGCTCAAACACCAGCCCGGGCTGTGTCACTCGTGTCCCTCCTCTCGTGTGTCCCCTCAGTGCCCAGCTCCGTGATTTCACACCCGGAGAGAGCTCCCAGCCCAATTACATGGGATGAACTCCTGGGAAGCTTTTTCATCACACCCACGCACTTTTTTTTTTTTTTCCCACATCCAGGTTTCTGAATTTAACACAGCAGACACGATTCCTCTCCTTTTCAAAGGCACGATATTCCCTTTCATTTCCAGCCCTCTGTACATCATAACTCTGAGCAAACTCCACGGGAGCTGCTGGGCAACGCTGCAGCTCTGGGTCGGGAGAAACAGCCAGGAGAGTCCTGGGGGGTCCCTGCTCCTCCCTACAGGAGTTTGCCCCCGAAGCACACACCTGTGGGGCACCTGGCCAGCCTGGCAGGGCTGGGCTCTGGCAGGGCTGATGGGGTGGAGGTTGGGGTGGTGATCTGTGGGTGTTGGAGCTCCCTGTGCCTGCAGGAGCACCCTGCACCTCACAGGGCCACCTGTACCCTGGTAGGACCACCTGCACCCTCTCAGGGTCACCTAGACCCCAGTGGGATCTCCTGAACACCAACAGGATCACCTACATCCCTATAGGATCCCCTGAGCCCCAGTGGGATCACCTACATCCCAACAGGATCATCTACATCCCTATAGGATCTCCTGAGCCCCAACGGATCACCTACATCCCTATAGGATCACCTACATCCCAACAGGATCACCTACATCCCTATAAGATCACCTACATCCCAACAGGATCATCTACATCCCTATAGGATCTCCTGAGCCCCAGTGGGATCACCTACATCCCAACAGGATCATCTACATCCCTATAGGATCTCCTGAGCCCCAGTGGGATCACCTACATCCCAACAGGATCATCTACATCCCTATAGGATCTCCTGAGCCCCAACAGATCACCTACATCCCTATAGGATCACCTACATCCCAACAGGATCACCTACATCCCTATAGGATCATCTACATCCCAACAGGATCACCTACATCCCTATAGGATCATCTACATCCCCACAGGATCTCCTGAGCCCCCACAGGAACCACCTGGCTGCCACGTGGCTCCAGCAGAACCCCTCTGGATCCCGGGTCCTTGCAGGGTCCCACGCCAGCAGGAGCTCAGGGGAGGGGGTGGCAGCAGATGCTGTTCAAGGGCCGTGGCCGTGCCTCATTCACAGGGACAAGGGCAAGGCAGGCACCCCGTGGGAGGAGAGGCCGGATGGGACAAAGGAGAGCTCCTGGGACGGTGCCGGAGCCTGCTCCCTGCCCGGGCCAGCTGCAGGAGCTGCTGGAGCCAGGGATGCCCGGCTGGGCAGCCAAGCCCAGCGCCGAGTCCTGCAGGGGCCAGGGCTCCCTCTGGGCCGGGCAGGCTCTGATTATCCCAGCGAGGATTAAGGGGTTGATTAGTGCAGCTTGGGTAGGGCCGGGGGCTCCCGAGGCTTTGTGTGGGATCGGCCCCGGCCCCCGGTCCTTCCTGTGCCCCTCACCCGGGCAGGATTTTCCGGCTGTTCCCAGCAAAGCGTGGCTCAGCTGTGCCAAGGTTGTCCCCGGGGCTCCGGGAAGCCCCCGCAGAGCCCCGGGGTCACACTCGGTGCCCGCAGCCCCTCGGGACAAGGGGAATTCAGGGCAAGGGGCTTTTCACAACCCTGGTCGCAACCCTGGTGCTTCCGCACGCCGGGATCTGCTGGGAGGATTTAGGGATCCGGGAATTTCCTGGGATGTGCTGAGCATCGTTTCCTTCTCCGAGTGACAAGGACGGGTCGGACGAGGCTTGGAGCAACCGGGGGGGTGGAAGGTGTCCCTGCCCAGGGACAGGGTGGGATTGACCCTTTCCCACCCAAACCATTCCGGGATTTTCTGTGTCCAGCGCCCTCTGTGCCGGCCGGCCCTGCTGGCTCCATGACCCAAGCTGAGGGAGCAGCAGGGCTCAGCCAGCTCCTCAGCTGATCCAACACGTTGCAGAAACGTGGGAAGGAGATTTGGTTTCCCCTGAGCTTGCTCCAGCCCCTCCCTGCTGAGCTGCAGCAGGATCAGAGAACATTATTAAAACAGTGTCATGTTACCTATCAATAATAAATGACCAGAATAAATTCACTGCTCTCTGCTTAATAACCCTGCTGGATTTCCATACAAATACCTGCCCAGAAACGCTCATTCCAGGAGCCCTTCGGAGGGACACCAGTGCCACACCTCAGACACAGCCCAGCCCAGCTTTCACGGGAAAATTATTTTTTCTTGCTACAGACGGAGGAAGGAGAATTTGGCACGGATGAAATGAATCCAATATCAGTGATGTGCTCACGTTTGGATGCAGCCCAAGCATCCCCACCCTCAAATCCCCAGCAGGTATTTGCAGCTGGACAGATCCCCAGGATGCCTTGGCCGGCAGCACCCCCAGGGATTCATTCCCAGGGATTAATTCATTCCCAGGGGTCTGGGGCTGTGGCCAGCAGTGACAGCGGAACAGCAAAGCTGCCCTGAGGTTCCCCCAGCTCACAGGAGGCTGTGGCAGAGTCCCCAAGGCCCCAGGATGGAAGGAATCCACCAGAGCCACCAAAACCCTTCAGAGCTGCCCAGCACAAGGAGCAGCAGTGCTGGGAGGGCCTGGTCCGTGCTGCTGATCCTCAGCCTTGCTGATCCCAAAAACTGGGATCCCGAAGCCTGGGGAGGCTCTGCCTGGGATCCCAAAGCCTGGGGAGGCTCTGCTCTTCCCCAGACATGCTCCAGCCCAGCTGGCTCTTGGTGTTGGGATGCCCCAGGCCCGAGGGGGTTGCTCTGCAGCTGAAGCTGCTCCAGGGTGATGGAGGCTGGGAGGTGCCTACAGCCCAAGAAATCCCCTTTTCCACCAAGAAATCCCCTCTTCCACCTCTGCAAAGGGCCAGCACAAACAACTCCCTGGCAAGGCTTGGCCACCCTCTGCCCTGCTCCCGTGGCACAGCTCATCCCATCCCATCCCATCCCATCCCATCCCATCCCATCCCATCCCATCCCATCCCATCCCATCCCATCCCATCCCATCCCATCCCATCCCATCCCATCCCATCCCATCCCTGATACCCACGGGGACCCCAGAGCCCCCTGACAAACCCTGGCTGTCCCTCCCTGCCCAGGAGCCCTGAGGGGTGATGCCACACCTGGCTGGGGATGCCCAGCTCCGAATCTCTCCTGAGCTGGGCCACATCCAGCCCCAAGAGCAGCAAACGCGGGGCAGAACAGAGGGTTGGAGTTTTGGGATCCCACCCAAGCCCGGCTCGCCTGCCGTGCCGCTCCATCCGTGCAGCCCAGCGTGCCAGGGGGCTCTTGCGTGCCTTTTATTTGGTTTTTTCCAGCATGTCAAAGCAGACTGCTTCCCTCCCAGCGCTCTCAGATGTGGTCGGATTGTTTTCGCCAAAACTT
Organism: Cinclus cinclus; assembly: GCF_963662255.1. Taxonomy (NCBI): domain Eukaryota; kingdom Metazoa; phylum Chordata; class Aves; order Passeriformes; family Cinclidae; genus Cinclus; species Cinclus cinclus. Next base: position 21,091,056 of record NC_085058.1, read on the forward strand.
CCCAAATACAAAGTTTCAACCTAAAGCAGACGCTGCCCACAGAAAGCTTTTCCCCCCCGAGCGAACTGTAAAGTTATAAGCAAATAAAACTGGATTTAATAATGGGAAATATTCCTCATTCTTGTGCGTACGCCTCTGAAGTCAAACCACCCTCGTTGCAGACGTCCTTCTCCAGCAAAGGGGGTCTGTGCTGGATGCTCGGTGCTCTTTGGACCAAAGCACATGGAAAACTGGGGTTGTTTCCCTTCATGTGGGCACAAGCTCCTGGCAGTGTTTAAATCTCCTTCCCTTCGAGTCTCAGAATTACCCAGGAGCTGCTTTGTTGCAGCCTTTTTTTCCAAGAGCTCCCCGGGCCAGTCTGTCCCAGAAGCTTCCCAGCACAGCACAGCCCCAAATCCCAGCGGGCAGCTCTGCACACAGCAGGATCCTGCTCCGGTTTTCGGGCAAAAGCCAGGAATGAGGGCTAAGGGGGCACCTGGCAGGAGGGCACTGTGGAAATACCCAGCAGAGCAGGCAAAGAGCATCCCTGGCACATCCCAAATCTCACCAGTGCCACAGGCAGCACGGTTTGAATTCGCCACGGTCCTCAGCACCTCCGAGCTCTTTGTTCTTCTAATCCATCACCTAATTAAACCAGCCCCAGGCTGGGCTTCGTATTCTTTGCCTTTTTTTTTTTTTTTTTTTTTTTTTTTTGGTGGGTTGTGTTTTTAGGTTTTTGTTTGTTTGGGGGTTTTTGTGGGTTTGGGGTTTCTTGTGTTTTGGTTTTTTTTTTTTTTTGGGGGGGGGTGAGGTTTTTCTTTTTGTTTTTTCTGTGGGTTTTTTTTTTTTTTAAATGCTGTAAATCATGAGAGAAACACCCCCAGACTACAAAAGCACGAGGCAGAGGCTCAGCAGCCACGCAAACATCCACGGGCAGCTTCTCACGGCGCGGAGCCGTCAGGCCTTTCCTAAACACCACTAATGAAATGTTTGGAACTGCAGAGCCTCGTTAGTGCCAGGCTCCCACAAGAGCCGGGCACAGCGCCGGCCCCGGCGGGCAGGATCAGGCAGGAACATGTGTTTGGATGTTTTTTGGGGCGGGAGGCTCCAGCCCGGCCCGGGAGATGCTGTAATTTGTTAAGGGGTGCCTTGCGCAAGAGAATTTGTCCGGAGGGGCCGTCCCACACCCCTCGCTGTGGGGTTGTGGCTGAGGTGCCCCCAGCACCCAAGGAGGTGCTGCCAGGCTGCTCTGACCCCCAGTGCCACCCCAGTGCCACCCCAGTACCACCCCAGTGCCGCCCCAGTGCCACCCAGGCGCCGGGGCGGGGCTGGATTTGGGGTTTTGCAGCTCGAGGTTTTCACCCGAGCGTGAGGTTTACCAAGGGGGTTGGAGACAGGAAAATAAGCAGGAAGATAAAAGTCCACTTCAATCAAGTGCAGTGTACAGACAAATCTCTCCCAGGATGTGAGAAGGGAGGAAAACCAACAGCGCTCCAGGCTGTTTTTCTCTCCCAGGGATCTGGAGCAATGGAGAGGATCCGAGCCAGCGCTGCACACACCGAGTGCCTCGGAGATTTGGGATGGCAACAGCACTTTGTCTCCATCGATAAAGCCTCCAGCTGCTCACCCCTGGGCCAGTGGGACCGAGCTGAGCCCGAGCTGCTGGAGGTGGCACTGGTGCAGGTGTCCCCAGACCCAGGGGAGGGGACACGGCGAGCTCCAAGGCTCAGTGGGTTCACGTGTCCCAAACAGAGATGTCACATGTCCCTTACAGACACCCAGGGCACATCCCCGGACTCCTTTCAGGCCGAAAATAACACAAGAGGTGAGAGGACCTCACCTGAGACTGTTTCACCTTTTCCATCCAGGAGGCCGCTCGTGCCTGGAGCGTGCGCACGAATCCAGCAGGACTCGGGCCCCAGCTGTGGCCAGGAGGAGGAGGAGGATGAGGAGGAGGAGCGTGGCTGAGGAAGGACACAGAACACTGCCAGCTCTGCCTCTCTGGCACACCTTGTCTCATTCCTTCCCAATCCCACCCACCACGTGGATGACAGGAGCCTGGGGGAAGGTCGTGCCCCTAACCCCGCATCAAGGCACCTCCCCAGCCGGGGAATTTATGGCCCTCCCTGATAAGCTGTGATCCATTAAAGACACTTCCCTGTATCCTTCCACCTCACACAGCTCTTCCCTGGCAGCCTGGGAGCTGCTTTGAGCCGCTGCCTTTGGTTTAGATGGAGGATCAGAGGCGCGGGTGGAACGGCAGCGCTGGGGAAGTGACAAATCTCCCGTTTCCCCAGGAGCATCCACAAAGAACGAGAGCCTCCGAGCAAAGCTCCTCTTCCCTGGAAAGGGAGACAAGGAAAAGAGCAGTGTTTCAAAAATCAGAGCTTCCTTTGCAGGGGTTGAAAAGGGCGGAGATGCAGAACACGCCGCGAATTCTCCTCTGAGCAGGCAGAGCTGTGCAGGGGACAGCGCAGCTGCCTGACAAGGGCAGCACGGCACGGTTCCCCCTCTGGAAAACCCTCCTTGGAGCCTGCAGATCCATTCCTTCCCACCCTGGAGAGGAGATTCTCACAGAGCTATAGGAGGGACAGCATCGGCTCCGTCCAAAAACCCCGGATCCCTTTGGAGCTCAGCACGGGCTCCCCTCAGCCCTGCCCGTGGCACCGAGGGGATGTGGAGCCCCAGGAGGGGCTGGGAACAAGGGCTGGGGGGATTGGGATGAGTCTGGGATGGGCTGGAGCACACCCAGCCCCGAGCTGAGCTCTGGCTCCTGTCACACCTGTGGTGGCACCTGAGCGGTGACACCCCAGGGGTGGGGGACACTGGAAGAGGCACCTGGACACTGCACGAGCCCCACTGATGCTGGGGGGTGGAAGAGGGAGGAACACAATTAATAAACTGCCCTTTATTAATTTGGCATTCTGAGGCACCACCGCAAAGCAAGGCCAAGCCATGGTCCCGGCAGGAATGGGCTGCCCCATATCCCAGTCACTCCTCTGCAGGGGAGGAAAGGATTTACAGAAATCAAGAATTCAAGCCTGGGAATAATGCATCAATCAACAGCCTCTTCTTTTGGGCTCACCGAGTGCCATTCAAAGCGCTGGGGAAAAAAACCAGTGATTCATCTGTGGTGTTATTGTTAAAATCCACACCAAGGTGCTTTTAACAAATATCAAGTGCTCAGAGGAAGAGCATCGGGAATAAAGACCTTAAAAAAAATTAGTATTTCTTTCAAAGGAGGGCTGATTTCTTACACTTTAATCCTAACAATCCATAGTCAGAGAGCCCAGAGGAGGCCATGGGGAGGCCCTGGCTCAGGTGCCCAGAGCTGTGGATCCCTGGCAGTGCCCAAGGCCAGGCTGGGCACAGCTTGGAGCAGCCTGGGACAGTGGGAGGTGTCCCTGCCCATGGCACAGGTGTCTCTGGATGGGATTTAAGGATCCCAACCCAAACCATTCCAGGATTCCATGAGCAGGGCAGGGAGGGATGCAGGGATTGTTCCTGTACCCCTGCAGCTCCCCACGTGCTGCTGAGCCCTGGCACAGCCAGGAACAGCCCGGATTTGGGATCAGGCACTGCACGAATCCTTCATCACCCGTGTCTGGGATCCTGGAGCCAGCAGAGCCCTGGCAGCCACCACAGGAGGGGAGCTCAGGGCAGAATCCGGAGGGCTCCAGGATCCCTCCCCTCGTCCCCCCCCCCCAGCACGGGCAGCCCCAAATGCTAATGCAAGATGCCAAACCCTTGTAAAATGCCTGCTGAATTCTGGGGAATTAGGAAATTTCCATTTCAATTCAAATACAAATTAAACTCCGAGTTGTCATCAAAGAAAAGAAGAAGATGAGGATCAAAGTGATGCAACACTCTGGGAAAGGAAAAGATTAAAGAAAGTAAATTGAACAAGATTTTAAAGAGATATTAAAAGGTGTTAATGCAAGCTAATGCGGCTAATGAAGAGAAAGGGAGGCTATTCAATTAACATTTGCAGCAAGGAGAGGAGAGCTTTCTACACCTCCGCTACAACATCAAAGGCTGGATGCTACCTCTTATTAAAAGGGAACATAGAATATTTAAAAGGCAGAATAGATTAAAATAGATTTCAGATAATTACGTCTACCTCCATAATGGCAACAGTTTATCATCATATTCCAAAAACAAATCTAATAATACGTGCCACATACTGCGGTTAGAAACACTCTTTGAAGTGTTCCAGAAAAGCAGCAATTAAACCCGAGCACAGACGGGTCTGCGGTTCCTCGGGGCGATAGGAACCTCGGGATGTCCAGCTGGAGATGGGAATGGTGCTGGATGCTCCGCGGGGAGCAGGGCTGGGCTGGCACAGCCTGGGCTCACGGGGACAATCCGCTGGAATTCGGGAAGATTAGGTTTGTTTTTTTTTTTTATCCCAAAAGCACCGCTCCCGCACATCAGCCGCACGCCCCGCTGCCCTCCTGCTCCAGCAGGGCTTGGGAAAGGGGGAGAACCCTGGAGAGCACCCAGAGCCAGAGCTGAGCCTGGCTACCACAGAGCGGCCAAAGGCTCGTCCCGATGGTCCAGGGGGCTCTGGAGCTCCCCTTGCTCCAGGGCAGCCCAGGAACAGCGCTCCTAACCCGGGAGAGGCTGCCTGGGTTTCAGCAATAATTACAGATAATTTGGGGATTTGCAGACACCTCCAAACCCAAGAGTGCAGCCCCAGCCCTGCGCTCTGGCTGGCGGGTTGGGATTTTACCTGCAGGGATCTCCTGCACAGCTCTGCATTCCTGCAGGGATCTTTGCCGCACAGCAGCAGCAGGAAGAGAAGTGCGAAGTCCATTCCCAGGGCTCTGAGTCCTGGGAAGAGCAGAGAGCCACGGGGAGCAGCAAAGCCCCAGAGGCAGCTCGGGAGCAGCCAGGACAAGGCTGGAGAGCACGCGTGGGCTCTGGGGGTCTGTGCTGGAACCAGCTCCAAACGGGAACATCCCTGAGAGGCTCCAGGTGTGGCTTGGGCACCAGACAGCCCCTGAAGCCTTGGCCCCCTGTCCCTGTGTCTCTCTGCTCCCCGTGCCAGGCTGCAGCCAGAAGGAGGCAGGGAGATGCCAAACTCTTACCCCAAATCCCACCCCATCCCACCCCATCCCATCCCATCCCATCCCATCCCATCCCATCCCATCCCATCCCATCCCATCCCATCCCATCCCATCCCATCCCTTTATCCCATCCCTTTATCCCATCCCTTTATCCCATCCCTTTATCCCATCCCTTTATCCCATCCCTTTATCCCATCCCATCCCATCCCATCCCATCCCATCCCATCCCATCTCATCCCATCCCATCTCATCCCATCCCATCCCATCCCATCCCATCCCATCCCATCCCATCCCATCCCATCCCATCCCATCCCATCCCATCCCATCCCATCCCATCCCATCCCATCCCATCCCATCCCATCCCACAGCAGTTCCCAGCTCACAGCAGACACCAAAACCTTCTCAAAGGGATTTTCTCTCTGGTTCAGGGGGACAAGAGCAGCCACAGCTCTCACCCCCAGGCAGGAGAATCGATGTTTTAAATTTGCTCCTGAGAGGCTCAGCTCCATCCTGGCTCCTGGGAGCTGCTCACATGTCCAACAGGGACAGGGATGGGTGGAGCTGTGACTCCACCGGGTCCCTCAGGGTGGGGGACACCAAGGACAGGGCACAGATCTCGGGGAAGCTCCTGCTGCTCCTCTGATGTGCACGGAGAGGGAGGTGGAGAAGGGACAGAACCTCCCCAGCCCTCCCCACGCTCCTGGCACTGCCAGGACCCCGAGCAGGAGGTGTCAGGGACCATCTCATCCCACTCCTTCACCCTTCCAGGACCTGCTCCCGCCCGTCGCAGCCACTCAGCCTCAGCCGTGGCCATGGCCCTGGAGCAAACTGTGCCATGGGGGACAGGGGGTGAGGGAAAATCCCAAACTGTGCCATGGGGGACAGGGGGGTGAGGGGACATCCCAAACTGTGCCATGGGGGACAAGGGGTGAGGGAAAATCCCAAACTGTGCCATGGGGGACAAGGGGTGAGGGAAAATCCCAAACTGTGCCATGGGGGACAGGGGGTGAGGGAAAATCCCAAACTGTGCCATGGGGGACAGGGGGGTGAGGGGACATCCCAAACTGTGCCATGGGGGACAAGGGGTGAGGGAAAATCCCAAACTGTGCCATGGGGGACAAGGGGTGAGGGAACCTCGCATGGCAGCAAGAAATCCTCATGGCCATGTGGGAGCTCCAGCTGCTTCCTCATTGGACTGGTCACATCCTACACTGCACAGGGACACCCTACACTGCACAGGGACACCCTACACTGCACAGGGACACCATACACTGCACAGGGACACCATACACTGTACAGGGACACCCTACACTGCACAGGGACACCATACACTGTACAGGGACATCCTGCCCTGCACAGGGACACCCTACACTGCACAGGGACACCCTGCACTGCACAGGGACACCCTAAACTGCACAGGGACACCCTAAACTGCACAGGGACACCATACACTGCACAGGGACACCCTACACTGTACAGGGACACCCTAAACTGCACAGGGACACCATACACTGCACAGGGACATCCTACACTGCACAGGGACACCATACACTGCACAGGGACATCCTGCACTGCACAGGGACACCATACACTGCACAGGGACACCATACACTGCACAGGTGCCCTGCACCAAAGCTCACCTGCGCTCCCTGAGTGTTTCCCTGAGATGGAATTGCTGATCCCCAGTTTTCCAGAGCCTGGGAAAGGAAAGGAAGGATCTCTCCATCCCAGCAAGGGTGAGTGAAACACTGGGAATTAGCAGAGCTCGTTATCTCATGTGTCAGAGGATTTGGAGATGCAGCAGCTCAGGAGCTCAGCATCACCCGTGACCAGCTCAGCTCCACCACGGAGCCTGATCCCACAGCAGCTGGAGCATCTGGAGCAGGTCTGGCCACCAGCACCCCCAAGGATCCCCCTCAAACCCCACCATCACCTGCAGAGCCTGTCCTGACACCCCCCTGGAAACCCTGCCCGGAGAAACCCCCCAGTTTTGGGAATCTTTCACAGGGAAATGTCAGCTCTGCTGAAACATTTAAATTTTCCCATGGGAGACGTCTAAACAAAACATTAACATTTTGACTTAAAATGTCATTTCATTCTGGTTCTTCAATTAAAAACAAAATGGCATTTCAAGTCAAAATGTTGATTCGGAACGGATTTTTTTCTTGTTGTTTTACTTCAGAAACCAAAATTCTATTTCAAGTGAGAGAGACAAGAAAGGTTTGCTCAGAGCTGGTTCCTCCCAGGTCTGCTGAACAAACGCCTCAGGAAATCCAAATTCTGTGAACGACCCGTTTTAAGGTTTTTTTCTTTTTCATTTTCATTTAAAAAAGATCTGACAGGAAGATGCTGGTTCCTGGGCTAACTCATCCCATGAAGGAAAGCTCAGCGAGGGGGCTGGGATTGTCCCCACGTCCCCAGGGCTCTGCAGGGATTGAGGCATCACCGGAGCTCCACGGTGCCCTGCCTCACCTCCCGCAGTGCCACTTGTCACCCTTGTCACCCTGGGACCACGGGGCAGCCCAGCTTCATTTCCTTGGCACTCAGCATCACCACCACAGCAAGATTTCCCCTTTGGTAAAATCTGAGTCCAGGAAAAAATTCCCTGAGCAATTTACTGGAGGAATTTAACATCCTTTCCCTGCTTGTTTTCTTCTCTCTGCACATGAAATATTCTTTTCTGCTTTACAAAAATACTTTGAAACCACTTTATGCTTAAGTGCTACAAGGCCTTTTTCTTCCAGCTGCACAAACATCGTGGAGGAGGTTGGGCTGTGCCCAGGAGGCCGTGGCAGCTCGTGGCACACATCTGGAAAGCCAAGGGAAGGTTGTGGAGCTCGTGCCAGCATGCAGAGAGTATCCAGTGCTGTAACTGAAACACGGAGTGAGCAGCTCTGGGCTCCAACCCGGTGAAATGCTCACAGCCAGCTTCAAACCCTCCTAAATCCCCTCGGCTCTGGTTCTGGGTGCAGATCGCAGCTCAGCCAGGAGCTTTCACCACAGGAGGAATTGCACTGGGCAGAGTTTTCACCTGGAATTCAGCCACTGCAGCCACCTCGGGCTGGGACCCCAGTGCCACCTGCCCTCGGCACCCCTCACCCCCACCTGAGAGCTGGCAGTGCCACAGAGCTGGGGATGGAGGATGGGCTTTGGGAGCACCTCTGCCTCCTGCTGGGCCAGGATTTTGGGTGGTGTAGAGCTTCGTGGTGAGAAACCCACGGGGTTGTGGAGCCGCTGCCAAGTGAAACCTCCCCAGGCTGGACCAGTGACCCCTGTGGGTCCATCCCAGTTCAGGGTACCCTGTGGCACATCCAGCTGCTCCAGGGGTGTGTTCCAACCTCTGCTTGGTAAGAAGGGATCTTCCACCTTCACGGCTCCTGGAAGCTGCTCGGGCCCCAGGGATGTGGAGGTGGCAGCTGAGGACACGCAGCCCCTGCACCCTGACGTGGGGGCAGAGTCCAGCTGCTCAACACGAGCAGGGGGAGATCCCACCTGGATGAGGGCTGGCACTTCTCATCTGGATGCTCCCAGGAATAGCAGGGGCTGGATTTAGATGCCCAAGTCATTTTGGGATGGAGCCTACGTGGCTCCCAGCAGGATCCAGGCCTGTTACGGATACACAGACGTGGTTTTGCTCCAAGGAGGTCACTTATAAGGCAAGTCTGGCAGAGAAGGGAAAGGCAACACAGGCTTGAGGAGAAATTTGCTCGAGGCCACCTCAAAGCAGTGCCAGAGCAGGGAACAGCATCCAGGGCTGAGCTCCCTCGACACACAAACCACATCCAAGGGCTTCCCAGACAGCAGCCAAACCCAACCACAGAGCCGGGCAGCATCTCAGCTCCCTTTGTCTGAGGCAAACAAGGAGATGGGGAAAGTAAAATCCATCCTTTCCCTCTGATCCTCCCCAAACCTTTCTCCCAACAAGACACTCCAGCAGAGCCAAGCCCAGAGGAAAGGGAGGATGAGGTTTTGTGGGTTCACCACCCCTGGAAGTGTTCAAAGTCAGGTTGGACGGGGCTTGCAGCACCCTGGGACAGTGGGAGGTGTCCCTGCTCATGGCAGGGGTGGCACTGGGTGGGATTTAAGGTCCCTCCAACCCAAACCGTTCCATAACTCCAGCCCCCAGCCCCGTGCCATGCTCCAGGTACTGCCTCCAGAAGCCTTTGGAGGTTGTTGGCACCGATCTCCTGCTTCCCACGAGGCTTCCAGCACTGGTCCCACACCCCGAGCCCCATTCCCACATTCCCTGTGCTGGCAGGCTGAGTCCTGCAGCGGGGCTGAGGACAGAGCTGGCCCTGTCACCCCCTGTCCCTTGCACCATGGGAGCTCTGCAGTCACACCATGCTCCTTCTCCGTGCAGAGGAGAAACTGTCACTTGGCTCTAATTAGCCACTTAGGTCCTTAATTAGCTGATGTAATTACTCCAAGGGAGTGATTTCATTTAAGAAATACCTTAGTCCTGAAAGCAGACAGAGCCAACCCAGCACCCGCAGGAACGAACGGCCCGTGGTGGCTGGCACTGGGCTAGGGACAGGATGGGGATAGCGACAAAGGGACAGGACTGGGATGGGGACAGGACAGGGATGGGGGATGAAGGGACAGGATGCCAGGGGGACAGGGCCAGGCTGCCCCACCTGCCCTCGGGGCTCATCGTGCAGGGAACAAACGCGGAGTCAGAGCCCACAAAGCGCTTCCCACCAACAATTTGTTCTCTCACAAGAGATCAGATAAGCTAATCAGCGCGGCTCCATCTGTCGAAAGCACGGGGGTGGGGGGGATATAATACTGCTTATTTACATTATATTTTTTCTTTTCTCGATGTAACTTCTAGATCTAATCAGCACCAAGCTGTGCTTTAATTGGAATTACGGCGCAGACGTTCATTTCTCTCCCGCTCGTTTGTCTCCTCAGCACAAAACATCCTCAAGTCCAGCGGCCAAGGCGGCTCTCGGCATCCTCCTGCCCGGCCTGGGCCAGCCCAGCCCCGCGGGAAGGATGGGAGGTGCTGGAGGGGACTCGCTCCCCCCGAACGCGAGGAGATATTTGAGTTATTTCGGTGTGACGCCGCCAACAGCTCGGCTCCGCCGTGCCGAATGAGACCCGACAAGCACGACATCTCCCCCAGCCCTGCAGCAGCCCGAGCCGGAGAAGTCGCTGCAGATCTGGTGACCTTTGCAGAAGGCGGCGGTCGGGGAGGTTTGAAGAGCGGCTCCAGGCGCTGCACGGCTCCGGCACCGCCATTTCCAGGTCAGCAGAGACGGAGCAGCACCGTGACCTCCATCCCCGGCTCCTCGGGCTGGAGGAGCAGCCCCTGGAGCAGCCCCGGTCCAGCTTGTCGCTGTCACACACATTCGGCACCGCCGACGGTTTTGAGCCGCAAATTAACAGTGAAAAGCAGTGTTAAGCGCTTCAATTGAAGCGGGTTAATCAGAAAGGGATGGGGACAGGGACGAGACACCCCGTCTGCTCCCCAAAGCGCCCCATTAAGGCAGAATTAATGCCTGTGTGCAGGGAGGGTCATTAGAGGACAGGGATGTTTGCACTCCTCCTTTCCCACAGCCCCGCTGGTGGCTTTGCTGGAAAAATCCCGGAGACGGGCAAATGCCAACACACTAAACTGCGGTTTGTGTCACCTAGAGCGTTCTGCAAAGTCTCAGTGATCTGCAAATAATTAAAGGAGAAAGCAATCAATCTTGTTGTTCAAAACAGCGATTAGCCCGGGAGAAGCCGGCATTGTAATTCCATCGGCACCCGGGGGGAAGATGCCGCATGCATAACGAGAGCTGCGAGCCCGCACAAGTTCAAGGACCACGGGCTGTTCTCCGCTCCTGGTGGGAATTTCCTGCGCGTCTCCGAGGCTGTCACGTCGTGTTCCAGCAGCCCTTGGCTGGAGGGGCAGGGGATGGGGGCAGGGGTACAGCTCTGCACCTCCTCAGGCACAGCCCCAGTGCTCGTTCTGCGCTTTCCCAGGACAGGATCCAGGTGGGATGCAGGACACCCCGAGCCAGGTGACCCTGAGCTGTCCCCGTGTGGGGGACAGAGGCCAGGAGGCTTCACCTGGACAGCCCTGTCCCTTTTTAGAATCATTTAGCTCGGAAGATCAAACCCAACCGCTCCCCCAGCACTGCCAAGGCCACACTGATCCCCGTCCCCGGGTGTCACATCCACAGGGCTGTTAAATCCCCACGGGGATGGGGACTCCAGCGCTGCCCTGGGCAGCCTGTCCCAACGTTCCTTCCCTCCTTTCAGTGAGGGATTTTTCCCCGAGCTTGCCCTGGCAGACCAACCTCCCTCAGGGCCACTAAAGCCACGTCCTGCCCTTGTCTTGTCCCCACGCGTGACCCGAGCAGAGCTTGTGCAGGAGCAGAACCCAGCCAGGGCTGGCTCCATCTCCATCCAGGAGCCCGGCAGATCCAGGCAGGAACATCTCTCTTTGCCCTCGGATTCCTCTGGGAGAGAAAAACCCTCCCAGAGGGGCACAGAGCGGGGCGTGCAGCCCTTCCCACCCACCTCGTGTGCTGAGTTTGGGCTCAGACTGGGCTCTGGCAGCCCCGGAGAGCCGGGAGGGATCGCCCCGAGCTCTGCCGGCCCGGGGAGGGGCTGGGTTCCATCGTTCCCGTGGTTTCACAGCTCCCATCCCGCCTCACCACAAGGCCAAGAGGAAATTGCAATTATTTGTTGATGGTTTCTCGGAGCTCCCCCGAAGCCATCGCTTCCCCAACGCTGCCACAGGAGCTCCTTGTTTGTGCTGCACCACCAACCTGCTTCTCCTCTGCCAAAACAATTCCCAGGGCGGCTGTGGGAAGCCTTGGCTTGGAAAAAAGTAATATTTCACAACCTAAAATGGAGAAAGGCAGAAAACTTTCCTTTCAGCCCCCACCCCCCGCCCATTCCAGAGCCGCTGTGGCCATGAGGAGACCCCAGACTGCAGCAAGGAGGATTTCCCTGCAGGGATGAACCTTTCTGTGCCCAGAACTGGCCTCTACAGAAGTTAGAAGGAATTTCCACCAGCTTTTCCACACAGAGCCCCCAGTTCCTGTGTGCCCAGCACCCCAGGAGCTGCCCCCAGAGCAGGGCATTGATTGGAACTTGTGCATAATTGCTGTGAGCTTGCATCCAGGTCTGGCCTTCCACGTCCCTGTGGGGACTTTCCTCAGGGAACAGCAGGGTTTGCTGCTGCTGGACTGTCCCTGCCAGGGCAGGAAATGGAGTCACAGAGTGGTTAGGCTTGGAAAATACCTCTCAGATCACCCATCCAGCCATAAATATGTTCCCAGCACAGGCAGGGCTGTCTTCGGCCTGAGGGTTTCCCCACAAAGGGTTCCTTCCTTCTGCTGCATGAGGAACACAAAGAGATCCAGACTCGGAACAGATTTTACCTCCTGTGAATCAAATAAAGGTTTGGATGGGCTGAACCTCAATTCCACCTGGCCTCTGGAAGCACCTGCAGGTTGTTTCCAGCCAGTCCTGGAGGTGACACAAACAGGAGATGGAAAAAGCTCCAAAAACAAAGCCAGAGCAGGAGATTGGGCTGGAGCTCAAGGCCCTGAGCCCATCACGAGCTGTTCACACAGAGCCAGAGCCAGCACGGGAGACAGCTCTGAGGCAGCTGAGCTCCCCCTCAGTGCAGATCTGAGCCCCACCACGAGCTCAGGGCCAACCTCAGACCTGCTCAGCAATCTCAGAGGTCACCCCATGGACCCTCTCACTTCAGGCCGGGCACCAGCAGGAATTTCCCCATGGAAAGAAAGGGTGGTCAGGGCTGCCCAGAGGGGTTTGGAGTGCCCATCCCTGCAGGTGCCCAAGGAATTCCTGGGTGGGGCACCCAGTGCTCTGGGCTGGGGACAAGGTGGACACTGGGCACAGCTGGGACTGGATGGGCTGGGAAGGATTTTCCAGCCGGGATTGCCCTGGGAAGGTCTGGCTGCAGGGGGTGCAGGCACTGCTGGCTCTGGGCAGCATCCCCCAAGCTCTCCCCAGACCCAGACTCTGCTCCTGGGCTGGCTGAGCACCACGGGAAAACCAGGAGGGATTTACAGGAGAACCAGGAGGGATTCACAGAACCAGGAGAGATTCACAGGAGAACCAGGAGGGATTCACAGGAGAACCAGGAGGGATTCACAGGAGAACCAGGAGGGATTCACAGGAGAACCAGGAGGGATTCACAGGAGAACCAGGAGGGATTCACAGGAGAACCAGGAGGGATTCACAGGAGAACCAGGAGGGATTCACAGGAGAACCAGGAGGGATTCACAGGAGAACCAGGAGGGATTCACAGAACCAGGAGAGATTCACAGGAGAACCAGGAGGGATTCACAGGAGAACCAGGAGGGATTCACAGGAGAACCAGGAGGGATTCACAGGAGAACCAGGAGAACCAGGAGGGATTCACAGAACCGGGAGGGATTTGCATCTGCAGCTGAAACCCGTAGGAGCGGCGCTGGAATTTCGCGGGAGGCGATGAGCGGGGCCGTCCCAGCGAGAGAGGCTCGGCTGCAATTAGGAAGCCAATTTGGGTGATGTTTTGATTGGGAGGGGTTTACATGCCGGTGGTCTCCGGAGGCAGAACTCCTGCCTGGGAGGGTTTGCCTCTCAGCCCATCCCTTTGTGCGATACTCAGCCTGAGCTGCCTCTGAAAGAATCAGCCTCGCTTATTATCAAAGCCGCAAACCATCTGGTTCCACTTTGCTGGGGAAAGGCAATGAGTGCAAATCTGGTTTCACTTGGGTTTTCCTTCCCTGGGTTATGGTTTGCTCCGTGTTTAATGTTGTTACTGCAATTCGATAGTTGGGCAGTGGGTGGCCCGGTTCCCCATTTGAAACTAATTTACAGCTTTGTCTGGCAAAATTGTTGCTTCCAATCAATTAGCACTGACACCGAAATTAAACCATCCTGGGGTCTCGACACCTAAGGAAGCAGGTCCTCGTTTTTTGGAAGAAATTTGCTCTTCGGAGGGGAATCTGGTGGCTCACCCTTCCCCACCCCGTGCCAAGGTGGATTTTTATTTTTAAAGACCCAAGCCTGTGTTTCTTTTCAGGAGCTTTAATAGGGAAGGCTGAGATCCCTCGTGGATGCTATTTTCGTTTTACAGCCGTGACCTTGTTAAGGAGATGGACAAACAAGGCAGAAATAGAACATTAATAAATAAAGCCTGAATCCATCAAACCATCCACAGCCGCCTCCATCAGCCCTGCAGGAGCACTGGGAGCGTTCCCAGCACCTTCCCCTGCCTCCCTGCCAGGCGGGAGCAGCTCCTGCCCATCACACCCCACGCGGGCCAGGCTCCCCCAGAGCCCCCGTGTTTATTGTCCTGCCCTTGTTCTGAGAGCCCCCCGAGGGTGGGGACACCCCAAGGCAGCGCTGCTGAGCCACAGCCAAAGCTTGGCCTAAGCCCACCCAGGCAAGGCTTAACTCACTGCACAGGCTCGGGGAGGTTTGGCTGCCAATTCTGGGATTTCAGAGTCCCTGGTGGACAAACAATGCCCTGAGACAGAAGTGAAGCTCCACGGGGTGCCTGGGAGCTGCAGGATGTGGGCTCAGAGCTGGGAAGGAGCAGGATTCCACTCAGGGTGGTGATGCCACCCTCAGCTTTCCCCTTCCAGCAGCCAGAAATCCGGAATTCCCTTTGGATGGGGAATCCAGCATGGGCTGAGACCCAGAGCAGGGCTCCAAACCTCACCCAGGGCTCAGTGCAGGAGCTGAACAAGAGCAGGCACCCACCTGGAACCCACCTGGAAGCCGGGAGATTCCTCACTTTGGTCACACACGTGGCAGGTAGAACCCTCTCTGGTCACTCCTGCAAGGGCTGTGACCTCCCAGCTGTGCCTCCCCTCCTGCCTGGGGGCTCCTGGGACAGTCTCGGGCCGGGGACGGACACAGCAGGCTCCGTGCTGCTGGAAATGCAGCTCTGGGAAAGCAGAAGCAGCACGGAACCACAGAATGGGCAGAACCTGCCACGGGCCAGGAGCCCAGGGCTGGCAGAGGCTCCAAGCCCCGTTTGCTGCAGCCCTGGAGGGGCAAAGCTTGGCCCCAGGTGCTTTGCTGAGCCCCAGCCCTGCCTTGAGCCCTTTGCTCCCCAACCCCTCACCCTTCCCCAGGGCACTGGAGCCCGAGCACGGCTGCTCTGGGACATGGCACAGACACCCAAAATTTACCTTCCCCCAGCACCTGGGACCCTCAGAATAGCTGGGGCTGTTTAGAACCAGCAAACACGAGAAAAAAAAAAAAAAAATGAAACCTCTCTCCCAACAGGAAGAAAAATATTTTTGAAAGCCTTGAAGTTTTTACAGCTGGTGAGAGGCAGCACCAGGAAGGCTGGAGGGCAGCCCTGGCCAGCAAATTCCAGCCAAAGCAGGAGCATGGGAGAATACCAAACCAGACAGGAAGAAAGAGATGAAGAAGGAGAAAGGCGATGAAGCTGCTGAGATAAAAACGAGATCTCTGACAGGCTGGTGCCCACGGAGCAGGGCACCACAGCCTCGTGTCTGAAGATCCACCAGCTAGAGCTGGGAAAATTCCCTGGCTTTGAAGACCAGGTCTTCCTGGAGACAAACAGCTCTAATCCACACTCCTGAGTAATTCTCTCTTTGGCAGCACATCATACCAGCATCGATTTAAACCTCAGGGCAGCTGCACTGGCTTTAATCTGGGTTTTATTTTTGTAAACTCCAGTTTCAAGGAGCTGCTCACAGAGCAGAGCGGGGCTAGGTGGCAGGAGCAGAGCCAGAATCACTCAGGGCTGCAGTGGAAACCCTTGAGCTTCTTCAAGAACAGCGACCAAATGTGAAAAGCTTTGATCCTAAAAAGGTAACAGCCCTGTCGGGGAGGAAAAGGGGTCAACCTGCTGCAGGTCTGCTGGGGCAGCTCCCTCTGCTGCCTTTGCTCCCAGCTGCTCTGGGCAGGCAGGGCAGCCCCAGATGGGCTCCCAGCAGTGGCTCAGCCACACGTGCTCCTTACTCTCCTCTGTAAAGTTCTCACCTCCCAAGAAGCAGACCCCGAGCTTGAAAAGGCTCGAATGCCATCCCTGAGAGCTGCCACATTCGGGACCCAGCTGGACGAGCCGCGGAGAATAAATGGCAGGTACAGCTGGTGCAGAGCAGAGCCAGCCCTGCCTCCAACACCCCCGGGGGCTTGGGGGGCTCTCCTGGCACTCGGGGGTCCCCTGGCTCCTACCTAGGACCAGTTCCCCCAGTGCCCAGTTCCAGTGCTGCTCCTGGGAATCCCTAGGGACAGGTCCTGCTCCTGTGGGACACGGCAGGAGGCATTTCCCCTCTCAGAATGGAAAGATACAGCCCACAAGGCCAATTAAAACGCCAATTGAGGCTCCCGGAGAGGCTGTGCCCGGCTGAGCAGGGCTCTGCCCTGGTACCGGGCCTGTGCCGGGAGCAGCAGGAGGGACCGGGGCTGGCTTTTATCAGAACCTGGAGCTGCCCCCGGCTGCTCCCCGGACAGCCCTGCCTGCTCCAGGAGAGGACAGTCCAGCACCGCCCTGCCGTCCTGGGGCTTTAACCCGTGTGGAACACCCACATCCAGGGAAGCGTCTCCCAGGATATTCGCAGCCGGAGGAGATGCTGGTGGAAAAGCCAAAAACAGAATCAGAGAGGGGCTCAGCCCGGGAGGGGCGAGCCCTGCTCCGGACACAGGATGGAGAAGGGATCTGGTGTGACCCCTCTGGAACGCTCTGGGGACGGATTTCCTCCCCATTCCCGTTCATTTCCCGGATTCCCCCGGAGCGGCAGCTCCGGGAGCTTTGTCCCCGTCTCTGGCACCATCTGCAGGTGGCAGCGCGGATCCTCCCGAAGGATGGAACTGCAGGGGGATTTTTCCGGCCCAGAATTCCAGCTGGGCTGAGCCCTCCCAGCCCAGCCTTTCCCCAGGAATGGTCCCGTGCAATCAGCTGAGAACGCCCAGGGCTCCTCCAGGGAGCAGCGAAGCCAAACCCTGTCCCTGGGAAGGGCAGTGGGTGCTGGGGGTGTCACAACAGAGACGTCCCCCTGCCTGAGCCAGCCCAAATCTCCATCACAGCCCGTGTTCCACCTTCCCCTCACCCCTGTGTGTAACAGCACAACATTATTCTGTGTAATAAGGGCACAACACTTGGAAGTTTTAGCGGCAAAAATCTCCGCTTTAATGTTACAGCTTATTTTTCCATCGTTTTTAAAGATACCCTGTTTAACTTTGGTTGGTTGGTAACTTTTTTTGCCACTAATTTAATCGGTTAGAAGGTGTCTGTGTGTGTAGGTGCTAAGGTCTGTTTGTACAGGCGTTTACATTTTTTCTTACGGGATAGACTTTTTATTTTTCACAGACGCAAACTGCCCTCTTACAAGAACAGATTGTTATGCAGACTGATTCTTACGATTCTTTTTTCATGGGGACTTAACAGGCTAACTTAGAATAGCCAGGTTTGAACTGTGTTTTACAGAGCTCGGCTTTTCTAAGGTTTTACCCATATGCACCAACTCCCCCGTGCCTGTCGCAGCCCCCGCTGGCAACACTTCCAGCGCTCAGGGATTTTATTCCTCTGTCTTTGGAGGAGGAAAGAGCTGGGAGAGCTCTGGGGAGGGAATTGTGGTGAAAAGGAGCTGCTGGCACAGGACTGAAGGGTTGGGGAGAGCAGGGTTTTTGGGGTGGGGAGGACACAGGGCTCCCCTTGCTCCGGCAGGGAGCAGCTCGAGGAACCGATCCAAGATCCCTGTGGAAGGAAGGTTGTGCCCAGCTCCCGTTCCACACTCCGGGTGGGAGAGGGGAATTCTTGCCCTGGCTGCTGGCCCAGCCCCGTGTCAGCCAGCCAGCACCTCCCATGGGGAACAGCAAACAATGGGGGAGGCTGCAGGAGCCTCTGGCTCTGGATTTACCAGGAACGCTCTGGGGATTGAACGCTCCTCGCTCTGCTGCTCTGAACACCTGGAAGGGGTTCCTCAGGTATCCACTGAGCTCTGAGGAAATTCCCTACCTGAGATCCCCCCCCGAGCCATCCCTCTCATCCAGAGTCTCCACCACCCATCCACCAGTGCAGGATTTATCTTTAGCAGTGCTGAAGCTCAGTACCTCAGACAGAACCCAAGCAAGGAAATGGAAAAATCCTTCATTCCACAGCCTTTATCAGCAAAGAGATTCCAAACACAGCATTCCCAGCACGATGAGAGATGCCGCAGGACTGGCATGTTTCCTTCCTGAAGAATTTGCAAAATATCCCTTTTCTTTTTCTTTTTTTTTTTTTCCCCTGCAGCAAAATCAAAGCCAGACTCAGCCTCAAATGATTAAAGGTTAACTAAGACTTCAAACAATCTCACGAGATGGGTCCTTCTCCCAAGAGTGATGGGACATAAACTGGGCTTGGGTTTAATATCTGCCTTTAATTAGGGCCGTGTCAGAGGGCGAGGAGCAGGAAAAGAGGCTCTGGTGCAGATGGGAGATGAGCTCTGGAAATTCATCACAAAGAGAAATATTGCTGCACCTGTTCTGGACAAAATCCTGCCCCGGGGAAAGCGTCCCGAGTTTGGGGTGAAGTGGAATTGGAGCTGTTTGAAAAGAAGATTCCACTGAAATATGCTGTGGTTTTGTTCTCTGGAAGACAAGGTGAGCTGGCTGGGGATGTGAGGAGGCAAACACAGCCCAGGCTGGAGCCAGCTCTGGGAGCTGCCACGTTCCCAAGAGCTCCAAGGGCCTTTGGAGAGTGCTCTGAGGCACAGGGTGGGATCTGGGGGTGTCTGTGCAGGGCCAGGGCTTGGATCCGTGATCCCTGCGGGTCCCTTCCAGCTCAGGGGGTTCCAAGGTTCTCTGAGGTCAGGAATTGGCCTCTGGAACCCCAGAGCAGCGAGCAGAGGAACCCAAACCCAGCACTGGGAGCCAGCAGCTGCTCCAGGCGCTGCCTCCTCTCAGCCCAGTCCCAGCAGCATTTTAATTAAAAGAGGTGGCTCCGTGCACCTTTTTCCTATTGATCTGCACTCAACAAGAGCCCATAAAGCAAGAAATTAAAGCCATAATTTACAGCCCTTGGCCGGGCTGCCTGCGAGCTCTGCTTGCCACATTGTACACGATGGTTTCCTGCCTCTGCCAGGACATAAACTCCTTACAACAGCGCCAAAACGAGAAAAAAAAACAAAAAAAAAAAAAAAAAACCCACCCCAAACCAAAACAAACAAACAAAAAAAAAACAAACCACCCCCCAACTGCTCCTAACCCCCCCAGCCTTCCAAGGCTTCCTGCAGGAGCCAGCTCCGAGGATGGGTTTTCAGCTCCCAGTGTGTGATCTGGGGCCAAGCCGTGGTTCCAATCAGAGCAGAGCCGGAGATGAAAGGGCAGCCCCGGTTCTCTTTGGGCCAGGCCAGGTGTGCAGCTGGCACCGGAGCCTCCCGGGGCACTGCTCCAGCACAGACATGTCAAAGCAATAAAAACAAAACGAGGAACATGTGCTTAAAAACTGCGACTCGTTTCACTGATTTCTATAAATGAAATTTCCCAGGGCTTTCTTTGACACAGGGATTCCAGCACTTGGATCGCTGGGAGAGGCTGGGAGCAGCTCTCTCCTCCAAGCAGCCTCTTATTTACAGTCGGGAAGGCTCAAAGAGCTGACTTAAACCTTCAAAATGACAACAATTCCTCCGAGGCGAGGTGCCAGAGTTGAGCAAACAATTTGTAGGGAACGTGAAGTGCCGGGGGAAGCCGCAGAGCTGTAATGAAGCCGTGGTGGTGTTTCCAAAGAGGGCAGAGCTGCTGGGGGATCCGAGGGGAAGCAGGGCTGCCGGGAAAAAATCCTTTTCTGTGGCTTGTTGAACACTTTGAGGTGCCTGGTGGTGCTGGCAGAGAGCTCAGAACCAGCTGCTGCTCCGAGCATTCCAGGGCACATTCCAGAGCCCAGGTGTTTGCAGGGCAAAAAAAAAAAAAAAAAAAACACCAAAACAAAAAAAAAAAAAAAACCCAAACAAACAAAAAATAAGCTTTTAAATTAAATCACTTTCGTGCCCTTGATGCCACTTTGAGGCATGACACAAAGTACAGGACGAGGGAATGGCCTCGAGGTGAGGGAGAGGAGGTTTGGACTGCACAGCAGGAGGACACAGGCAGGGAGGTGAAGGTGCTCCAAGCTCCATCCAGCCTGGCCTTGGACACCTCCAGGGATAACCACGGCTTCTCCGGGCACCCAGGGAACAATTCCTTCCCAGTATCTCGCCTCTCCCTGCCCTCTGGGCAGTGGGAAGCCATTCCCGTGTCCTGGCACTCACTTTGCCCCCGCAGGGATCCAGCTGACACAGGTAACGTTCCACCTTCTTGTAGCCCACGGAAAATCCCTGAGCAGCGTTTGCGGCCTCTCCTGGCATCTCGATTCCATCAGGAACACGAGGCTCCCGAGCTGGGAGCACAGGAGATAGGCACATTCCTGGGGAGGGTTTTGGGGGCAGAGCCAGAGCCCGGCGCTCCCTTTGCCCTCCCCTGGCTCCTGACACTGAGCTCTGGGTACTCAGGGGAGGCAGAGCTGGAGCCAGGCAGGGGAGCAGCAGCTCTGGCAGAGCCTGCAGGCAGGAGAGGAGGAGCCCATGGCAATTAAATGACTCTGAAACCAGCCGGGAATGGGAATGTGCAGCTTCCAGAGAGGGATCTGACAGAGCTGGCATGAGCCAGGAGAAACTGCTGGAAGAGCAGCTTTGCTAGGCCAGGTCTAGCCCTCTCTAGTTCTGATCTTTCTTAGAAGTCCACAGAGCCTTCCTATCCCCTGGATCCCTCCTGGCCCCAGGAAGGACCTGGAAACCCCAAAACCACCTGAATACCCCAAACCTGCGCAGAAACGTCACCTGAAAGGGCTGAGAGCAGAAACCAAACCAGTTGGTGACACAAGAGCCACAGAGGGCTCACCCTGGGGACCCCTGTTCAGAGTTCTCATCACCTTGGTGCCGTGAGGTGTCTGATCCAGGATGGAAATGCTGGAAGTGGAGCCCAGCAGCGCTGATCAGTCAAACTGCCCCAGCCAGTTCAAACACATTCCCAAGGCTTGGCCCATCAACCCTGCCTGCCAGGGCAGCGACCTCTGTCCTCACCCTGCTCCAGCCAAGCAGGGACCTCCTCTGTCCCCACGGGCACTGCCCCTTCCAGCTGCTCCCAGAAAGGGATCCCGCTGCAGGCAGAGGGATTTGAACCCAGGTGATCCCACGGCACAGGGGAACGGTGTCAGTGATCCCAAACCCAGAGCCAAAAACACCAGGAACACATCTCCCAAAAACCACTGGAACACGGCCCCAACAAAACCTGGAACACATCTCCAGACACACCTGGAACACGGCCCCAGACACACCTGGCCCATGGTGCACAGCCCTGGCTGGGAGCTCTGCCTCACCCCCCGGGTCAGGGACAGCACAGGGCACACCGGGACAAACAGGAGAAGGTGCTCGCCTGGAGAGAAGGAGCCAGCCCTGAAGGGGCTCCGGGAGAGCTGGAGAGGGATTTGGGACAAGGGCTGGAGGGACAGGACACAGGGAATGGCTGCCCCTGCCAGAGGGCAGGGCTGGATGGGATTTTGGGCAGGGATTGTGGCAGCTGTGGCTGCCCCTGGATCCCTGGCAGCGCCCCAGGCCAGGCTGGGTGGGGATGGAGCAGGGCACAATGCCCGAAGTGGCTCCAAAGTGATTTTTCCTTGCTTGCTCTGAGCCAGGGCCCCGCTCCAGCTGTCCCCAGAGCTCAGATTTGGGGGTACCAGAGCCTTTTTTCCAAGGGGTGTTTGGGATTTTCCCCCTGCGCAGCCGCAGGGATTGAGCACAGACCCTCCCAAGCAGCCCCCGGAGCTGGGTGGGGTTTGTTCAGCTGACCTTAAAAAAAGAAAGGTTACAACTCAATCGGAATAGATAAAAATACCCTGAAAAAGCCCCAGCAATCAGTGAGTGTCGGTGTTTTCAAAGGCACAGGAGCACTTTAGGAACAGATTGGTTTATTTGTTCCATGTAATTTACTTCCTAATGTGTCCCTGGAGTCCCCAAACCCTGCAGTGGAGATACTGCAAAGGTGACTGAGGAAGGTTTTGTTCCTTCCCAATATCCCAATCTAACCCAGCCCTCTAGTTGTAATTTATTTATTCCGTTTTAAATGAGGGGAATTAACATGTATCAAATAAACAGGGCAGTAAGCTCTGGCAGTGGGACCCCATGGTGTGGTGAAGCTCCAGAGCCCTCTCCCTCCATCCTCTTCCTCAGGGCTGCTCACGTCCCTAGACAGGAAAAAGTATAAAAAGCAGCCTGACAGAATCCTCCAAAGCTGCCCAAATCACGGCAGTTTCGTACCTTTCCCTGGCAGCTTTTCCTCAGGTCCTGCTCTCCCTCCCCACTCCCTCTGCAAGGCTCTGCTGCTTGCCCAGAACTCCCTCTCCTGCCAGTCCCTGCTCCAGTGCCCACTGGTTCCTCTCCTTTCCCAGCTTTTAGCAGGAGCGGGATGTGAGAGGTGGCAGAGCCTGGGGCTGGGGCAGACACGGGAGCAGGGACACGGGATTTCTGGGGATTTCTGGGGATTTCTGGGGATTTCTGGGGATTTCTGGGGATTTCTTGGCAGGGAACAGCAGTGCCAGTGCATCCTCCCACTCCGTGTCAGTGTGGAGGATTCAGCACAGCACCTCCAAAAACCTCCGACAGCTCGAGGTGTCAGCCTGACGAGCTGAGATCCACACACTGAGATGCCTTTTTTTATCCAGATTTTTGGGAATTTGACAGCTCCGCGGAGCCGCAGCTCAGAGCGGCTGCTGACAGCGCAGGAGAGGAGAGGGATCATCCCCTTCCAGGCAAGGCAAACACGGATATCACCCCTGGGAACTGCACAGTCCAGCCTGGAACTCCTGGCTCCTGTAAAACCAGCTGTTGGAGGCCTTGCTGCATTTTAATTCTGCAGCCAAAGCCTTCCCTGTAATCCCCCATTTCCAGACCCCCCCCAATCCCCCCCCCCCCCCCATTTCCAGACCCCCCTGAATTTCCCCCCCATTTCCAGACCCCCCTGAATTTCCCTCCCCCTTTCCAGACCCCCCTGAATTTCCCCCCCATTTCCAGACCCCTTCCATCCCCCCCCGTTTCACCCCCCAGCACCCAGAGGTGCTCCCTGGGCTGGGCTGCAGCTCTTCCCAACATCAGCAGGAGAAATCATTCCTGAATGTCCAAATCCTGTCCCTCCTCCCAGCAGGATCTGAGATCCTGCAGCACTTCTCACTTGTTTGTCCACTGGGACAGAAGTCAAAACCTTCCAAACCCCAAATTCCAGCAAGCTGTACAGAGAGACAAGGGCAACCAGAAGTCTCTCTGAACTCACACTAACTCCTATCCCAGTCCTGATACTCCTTAGACAGATCCCATCTCCCCCTGAAATTCCTCATTACATTATAAAACTGTAACCCGATGCCCCGCTGGGAATTTTTAAATCTTCTGCACTGTATTCTTAAGGTATATAAGCAAAACCCCCATCACTTAATGAAGTGTAAAACTAATTATTATGAAATAAAACTAGCTGTTCACCAAGTGGAAAACCAGCCCATTTTCATGTCCTATTTTCCTTTGCAATGTATTCCCCCCCCCGCTCTGCAAATGTAAAAATAAATATCCCTCCCAGCAGTGTGCTGCCTCCGAGGCTCCAGCCCACCAATGAAAACCTGCACAATTTAATGGCCCTTAAATGCTCAACATCTTTTTCTCTTCCTGTAAAATCCATCTGACCTAATGGCTGTGACAATTACATGTATGGCCTTCCTATTAAAAGGTAATTTTCTGACTTGGCAGAGCAACACAGGCACGAGATGACAAAAGCAGTAAACTCTGACTTCCCAGCATTCCCAGCCATTTCCTCAAGACAAAAAGGCAAAATTCCCTTTCCAGAGAGCTGTTAGACACCAGAACCTCGTGCCAACACCAGTTCCAGGCTCCATTACCTCGTTAATGTGGTGCTGCTGTTCCAGGGCCACCTCTGCAACACTCTGGTGGCATTTGACATTCTGGTGACCTTCCGTTTCCTCCTCTCACTCCTGGCCATGGATGTGGAACCTTCCCCAGGGAGGGAACAGTGTCATGGTTTGACTTGTTTATTCCCTGAGCCTGGAGACACCCCTGTTTTCCCAGGATTTACACAATCCACACCTATTAAAGCTCAGAACTCTACTGATGTTTCTTTACCTTAAAAAGAATTGACCACTACAATGCAAAAAAAAAAAAAAAAAAAAAACAAAAAAAAAAAAAAAAAAACCACAAAAACAAACCAAACCAGAAAGAAAAAAAACAAAGAAGAAACTATTTTATTGATGTTATAATGTGGGAGAGATTTGGAAAAACATCTAGAACTCCCTGGATAAGGAAACACAAAAGTATCAAAATAGGCCAGTTAGTACAACAAAACAAATCCTCTCCAATAAGTTTCAAGTAATGCAATCATAAAAGATATTTGGCTAAAAAGTAACTCTTTACTCTGAGATGTTTTCTGTAATAGTCCTCTAAGAAACTAAAGGAAAGCAGCAGCAGATCTGTTTCACTATAGACACTTATTTAGTAAATATATTAAGGGTATTTCTATATAAAAACTGCCCTGCATATCCATCACTGCCTGGAGCCTCCACGTGGCCTCTTCAATCCTACAAGACTCTGCCCAAAAAGGGAGAAAAAAAAAAAAAAAAGAGATAAACACAAATGTAGTATATATAAAAAAAAAAGGGCCCAAGGCCTGGAGGGGCAGCTGGGGGAGCCCAAACAGCACAAAGCAGGGAACTCTGACTTCAGCCCTCATTTTTCAGGAATATGGAAAGGAAGTTTAGCTTTTCTGCCTCAGGATGCCACATTCCCCTTGGTGGGTATCAGCAAAGGCTTTTAAAAAGCAGACTGAGGTCAGCACTCACTGGTGCTCAATTTAAACAGCCCCATTCCTTAACAGGCTCATTTTTCAAAGACTTCCCTTTGCAACAAATTTCATGGTTTGCTTTTTACATAAAACTTCCTTATGGAAACCATCCGTCAGTTAAAAATGAAGCCTTGTTTCATGGGGAGATTCCAGCAATTAAAAACTCTCATTAATCCTCACTACTGACATCTTCCCCCACAAGTAAGATTGAAGCACATCATTTACAGCTCAGACTTCCAGGAGCTGGTGTTTGAAAATCCAGTACCTGCACTGAGTCCCACCCTGAGGAGGAATGAAACCCTGCAGCAGGACCTTGGCACTGGGATCCAGCTGCTGCTCCCCACACCAGGCCACTCCAGCCCCACTCCTCCAGCCTGCAGGAGTCAGGACTGAAGCATTCAGGAACAATTTGGGAGGAGGGACTGTTAGTGTTTGGATTGAAAAACTGATTTTTTTTTTTTTTTAAGTCTTGTAGAAGCAAAGGCACTAAATCTTCAGCTTATATATTAAATAGAGGCTGTAACTTGGCCAGCCAAGTTACAAGAGACACCAGAACAACTTCCTGTGTGTGTCACATCCTGCTCAGCCAGTGTGACAAATGAGCCACTTTCTCTTCATCATTAAGGGACATCCACAGCTACAGCACTCAGCCACACTCCTCTGCAGTTTATTTTTAACCATCCCATGAGAGTTCAAGTTCAAGGATCACCTGGAGCTTCTGGGTATAGGTCCTGCTTTAATAAGTGGTCAATCAGACATTAAAATAATTTAACCTCTATGTCATCATTTTGACAGTTTTAAAAGATGTTCTAAACCTTTTATCCATCTCATGAAAAAAAAAAAAAAAAGTGTCGGGCCTGAAACGCCATAGCCCTGGTCTGGTGTTTTATGAAAAGAAAAAGCTTCAGCTTTGAGAGCTGTTCAGTGCTGGGAGGCTGCAATTGCAGCTTTATGACCATCACTAATTAACACCACCACGAAGCCCCTGCAGGCTCCGAGTCCCACAAGCACAGTCAGCAAACCAGGCCCTGCCTCATCCGGATGATCTGGAGCAGGGCAGCCTGGACATCTTCATCCATGTGACCCTGCAGGAGCAAACACTGGTCACAAACTGCACGCCCCTCCAAGCTGCACCCCCAGCCTCAGGAGCTCCCCCAGGCTCACCTGGACAGCGCTGAGCAGGTGTGTCCTGTACACTGAGACCACCTCCTGGTGCTGCTGCTTGGCATCCTGTGAGACACAACAGGGACAGCAGCTGAACCCCTCACATCTGCAGCATCTGCCCCTGCCCTTTCCAGCCCCAGGCACTGAGGTTTGGGGCACTGCCAGAGCAAGCAAAGCTGAATTTTCAGGTTGAAGTTTTATCCCCTCCACTAAAGTCACTGCTCTTTTGCTGCAAAGCTGCCAGAGCTGAGGTGACAGAATCACAAAACATCCTGAGCTGGAAAGGACCAGAATCCAACTCCTGGCCCTGCACACTTGTTTCATCACCAGCATCAGCTATTTGGTTAAAACCACCCAATTTCAGAACACTTTGCCTTGCAAGAATCAAGCCTGCAAATACTCCGATAGATGTATTTGTGAATCTGAGCAGGAGCAGAACTCACTTGGCTCAGACACAGCTTTAGTAATGAGCTTTACTGGAGCCACAGGGGTCACAGAAGCAAGCACAAAATCCCAGCACTCAGGACGTGTCCCCTGCTCTGTCAGTGCTTCATGACAAACAACACACTCAGGGCTTGCAGGCAAAGCCATAAAGAAATTACCACCTCATCCTGTCAGGGTGAGAAAAAAATACATGGTTGGGTTTCTGTAAGAAATTACTAAAGCTGAGCCTGCATTCACAAATGGTCTTGGCAGGATTATAGCAGAGTATCCCATAAACACAAATTCTCCTACTTTGCTCATATCCTCTTTATATGAGGAAAAGTTGCCAAGTGTTGCAACTCAAACTGAAGAGGAAAGCAGGAAGATTTACAGAGAAGCAAGAACTCAGGGGAAAAAAAAAAAACAAAGCAACAAAATAAGTGATGGTGCACTTGTGAAGTGTGAGGCTGCAGCCCCAGCCCCTGCTCCAGCAGGCACATCCACATTTCCCTGTTTATACAAGGAATCAAGCAATGCTACTGCATGTCAGACAACACCTTGTGTGAGCACTTACAGCCAGCTGCTGCTGGAGTGTTTTCACTTGGCTCTGGAGCAGTTCCACCTGCTGGTTGTGCCTCTTGGAGGGGATCCCAGTGGTGTATGTCAGCTGGGACAAGCCATTGAGAGCCTGCTTCAACCGCTCCACGTCGTTCAGCAGCTCTGTTATCTGCAAAGGAGACCCCACAGAAAACACCCTTTAAGGATTCCCACTGCAAACTGTTCTGTAACATTCTCTCAAGCCTGATGAAGCCCAGCAAGCACTGAAGGGTCTCTTGCTAAGAGAGGACTTGACTTTCCTGGTTCCCACTGTGCTCCCTGGCACGGGGGTGTGTCAGGTACAGACCCCGCAGGGCAGCAGGGATGGAAGGGACTGAAAAAAAAGGGAGGATCTCAGGATATTCCAGGTCTAACTTCCAGGAAGAACAGTGAACCTTTGGAAGGCAAGTCAGAGATGCCCAACAAGCACAGCTCCAGTGGAAGGAGGGGTCGATATCCCCAGAAGTCTGAAGTTTTACAGCGGGATTTAAATACTACGCAACATCCAGAACACGTAAGGGACTGGAAAAACTCTGCATGATGCAAAACCAGAACTTCAGCTGCTTTGGGCCAGCCCTGGGCACCTAATGCTCAGCACAAAGCGGTGCTGGAACACCTCAGGAGCTGCAGCCCAGGCCCTGAACGCTGAGCTGAAAGCACCAGGAGCACGAACCCCAGACCTCACCTTGTTGTCCTTGGCTTCCACCTGCTTTGCAGACTCCTGGATCCTCTTCTGCAGGTCAATAATGGTCGTCAGTGACTTGTCACACCTTTCCTTCTGGTCCTTGATCTCCTGCTCGATGCTGCAGCTGCGCAGCTGGAGCAGCTCCTTCTCCTCCTTGAGGGACAGCTCGCTCCTCCTGGCCTGCAGAGCCTCCTCGCAGGCCTGCTCGTACTTCTGGCTCATGCTGGCCAAGTGGCCAGCCATGCTGCTCACCTGGGCCTCCAGGGCACCCTTCATGGAGCTGTACTCTGCCACGGCCACCAGCTCCTGGCTCTGCAGCTCCGCCAAAGCCCGCTGGCTCAGCCGCAGCTCCTCCTGCAGCCTCAGCACCTCCTCGCTCTTGGCTCGGTTTTCTGCCTCCTTCTGCTCCAGGCTGCATTTGACGGCTGCGATTTCTCCTTCCAGCCCTTCCTTCAGCTGGGTGTATTCCACCAGAGGCACCGAGCACTCCCTCAGCCCAGCCAGCTCCTGCTGCAGCTCCCTGACCCGGAGCATTTCCCGACCACAGCGCTCCTCCTTCCTGCTCAGGGCTTCCTGCAGCTCCTCCACCGTGCGACCCAGAGCCTCCCCCAGAGCCTCCACGTGCCCTGCCAGGACCCTCGGATCCACGGCCCCGTGCTGCAGCTCCTGCTGCTCCTCCTGCCCCGTGTGCTTCCTCAGCAGAGCCCTCAGCTGCTGGTTGAGCTCCTCCATCCTGCTGGCACACAGCCTCTCCAGCTCGTGGGATTTCTCTGCCAGCACGTAGTTCTGCTGCAGGTCCTTCTGGATGGACACGACCCCACCCCTGAGCTTCTCGTTCTCCTCCCTGCACCTCCGGGCCTCCTCCTCGCTTTCCCTGCACCTCTGCTCCCTCTCCTGCAGCTGTGCCCTTAATTCCTTCACCGTGCCTTCGAAGCTCTGCTCTCTGTCCTCCAAGGAGGCCACCGGGGTGTATTTTGACTTGATGCACTCTTGAATTGTGTCCAGCTCCTTCTTCTGGGCTTCAATTTCTGCGTGCAGCTGTAGGATTTCATCCTGCCCCCTGGCATGCTCAGCCCTGATGGCAGCATTGTTCTCCTGCAGCTCCTGCACGCTTTTATTTAAAGTATTTACCGTGGTTTCGTGATCTTTTAAACTTATATACTCTGTTTTTAATTGGTTCTGTAAGACTTTCACCTTATTTTTTAAAGCTCCATTTTCTTCAGTTACCCTCAGGAACTCTTGCTTTATCTCCCCAATTTTGGCCTTCAGATCTGACAGCTCCCCATTGGTCTTTTCCAGGGTGCTGTTCAGGACAGTTTTAACCTCTTCATGCGTGGTGGCCAGCACGTACTGATCCCTCAGGGTCTCCCTCAATCCTGTGTTCTCAGCCTCCAGCTTGCCCACTTGTGCTTGCTCCTCATCGTATTTCTTCTGAAGCTCAGCAAGCTGCTTTTCAAGCTCAATCCCGTTTGATTTTAAAGCTTCCACCTCCTTCTTGTGCTGCTCTGGAGACAGGTACACAGCTTGGAAGTGGTTGATATTCTCATTTAAGCTGTTCTTCTCTGCCAGCAACTTCTCAGCTTCTGCTTTGCTTTCATTGTACTTCTTTGTTATTTCAAAAAGCTTTTTTGTCAGGTCACCCACAGCCAGATCGTTTGTTTTCTTCAACTCCTCATGAATTTTTAAAGGCACATTCTGGCTTTTAATTTCAGTTTTTAGCATTTGGACTTGCTGCTTCAGCACCTTGTTATCAGCCTGCAATCTTTCAAGCTCCTTCTGCAGAGTCTCATTCTTCTGTGATAGCTCAGAAATTGCCTTCCCCAGCTCCTGTTTCCTCTGCTCAAACCCACTCCTCATTTGCTCGTGCTCTTCTGGCTTCACATGCTGTGCCAGCTGAGCTCTCTGACTCTCAGACTCCCTCTGTAAAAGCACCACCTCTGCCTGCAGCTTCTCCCTCTCCCTTTCCACCTCTGCTAACCTCCTTGCTTTCTCACTCACCTCATTTGACAGCAAACTCTTCATGGCCTCAAACTTCTCTGTGCTCACAGACTGGGCCAGTCTGGCTGCTGTGTCTCGGAGCTGCCCTTCCAGCTCTGTGACATCCCTGCCCCTTTTATCTCTCTCCATCTCCAACTTCACAAGATCCTTCTGCAACCTTTTGTTTTCCTCCATCAGCCTCCCCTCGTCCCTCTGGAACTCTGCCACCAGCAATTCGTTCTGCTTGATCTGGTTCCTCAGTTTCCCCACCTCAGCAGAGGCTCCCTCGTACTTGGTTTTCATCTCCTGGAGCTGCTCCTTGAGCTCCTCGGTCACCTTGGTGCTTCCTGAGGCCACCTCGTTGGCCAGGTGCTCCTTCAGGGCGAGGAAGTGACTCTGCATCTGCTTCACTTTGCCCTCAGAGTCAAACATTCTCTTCTGGACATCCTTCAGAGCATCCTCCAGCTGCCTGATCTGCCCATCAGACTCTGCCTTGGTCCTCTGGCACTCGGAGGCCAGAGATTTGCACTCTGATGCCTTCAGGGACAGCTCCCTCTGCAGCTTGCTGATCTCCTCCTTGGCTGCCCCAAAGCAGCTCCTCAGGCTCTCAAGTTCTTTCTTTAAAGTTTCCTTCTCTGAGCTGGGTGACTGGGAAGGCAGGGAGAGCTCCAGGGGTCTCAGCATAGACCTGGACTGGAGGGAAATTGGTACAAAAAAAAAAAAAAATACAAGTTCACAACTCTGACAGGTCCCATACACGTGTTTATTACTTATTATTTACTGTGGGAACTGCCAGTATTTAAATATGGGAACTGCCCAAAATCCAGTTGATCTGAGTGTAACATACATAAGATTTCTTTCTTTTTCTTAAAGTCACACCAAGTTATTCTTGCCCCTATTAGAGAACAGGCATTGGAGCTTTTAACAGCAAAAAAAAAAAAAAAAAAAAAAAAAAAAAAAAAAAAAAATCTCAAATGTAGATCCACACTGCTGCTTCCCAATCACAGAATGGTTTAGGTTGGAAAGGAACTTAACTCCCATCCAGAGCCACCCCTGCCATGGCAGGGACACCTCCCACTGTCCCAGGCTGCTCCAATCCCAATGTCCAGCCTGGCCTTAGACACTGCCAGGGATCCAGGGGCAGCCACAGCTGCTCTGGGAATCCCATCCCAGCCCCTCCCCATCCTCACAGGGAACAATTCCTTCCCAATATCCCATCAAAACCTAGGGGGGCAGGTATAATGCATTAATTCCACTTCTTTTGATCTGCATTCATATTTAATAACTCATCTGCTAGAACAAATTTAATTTATGAAGCTATTGCTCCCATCCCTCAAGTGTGTGAAAATAATTTTATAAGGAATCAGAGCATGTCATGGCTAACAGACCCTTCTTGCTGGGAAGGGTGAGGAATGCAATCATTTGGAATTCTGGAAGGGTTTGGGTTGGAAGGGACCTTAAAGATCATCCCATTCCACCCCCAAGGGTCTGCTGGACCTTGCTTACACCCAAATTGTTGCTTTAAAAGGTTGGTATCTATCAAACAGAATTGTCAGGAAATTACCACACAGCAGGCAGGAAAATTAAATCTTCAAATACGAGCTGGATTTAAATCAGACAAGTGTGATGGAGATGAATCCCCAGTTTACAGAGTGACTGGGTAAAACACGTTTAGGAGAGCTCCTGACAGATCCAGCAGCTCCCAGCATTTACAGCCCTGTCACAGACAGGACTCTAGAGGGCACCCACAGTTAAAAATAAACACGGAAAAAACCAAGAATTCCTCAAAACTTAGTGTTCAGAAGCAATGCTCAATAAACACACATTTATAAGCACATTTAGCTTTCCCAGCACGACTATCTCAGAGTTCCTTCCGGTGGTAAAATATTTATTACCTGGGATTCAACTGTGAAAGCTTGGCCTTGTTTAAGTAATAAATCTTCTTTTCCTGGATTTTCAAAGCAAACAGTGTTTAGGCTCTGGTTAAAAACAGTAACACAATCACAAGAACACTGATATTTCCTGGCCAGCTTCATTCTGCTCACTGGGGTCACACTAGGCTGAAGGCTGGTGTTTAAGTACTTGTAATTAAAACAACTTCTACTTAATTACTGCCTGCAGGAAGCCTGGCCAAAGCCCTCCTGAGGAGGAGGAGGAGGAGGAGGAAGAGGAGAGAAGTGCTTTGTCACTTGCTCCTGCAGAAAGGTCAGAGCTGGCAGCTTGCCCCCAGCAGGGAAAGCATCCCCAGCACTCCAAACATCATTTCATCTGCCCAGAGCCCTGGTGTGACACGAGTGCCAGGCAGGTCTGCAGCTGCTGGAAGTGGAAATTCCTCACACGAGTGGGAGCTCAGGTCCTGTGCTGCTGCACCCCAGCCCTGACAGTGCCAGGCAGCATTTCAGACCAGCACAAGGAAGAGCAGACCCAAAAGCCCCCTGGTCCCTGTATTCCAACACTCCACCATGCACAGCAAGCTCCAACAATTAAACTGTACTCACTATTTCCAAAGTTACCTCCAGACCCCGCGGAGTCACCCTAAAATCAAACAGCAAGAAACAAAAGGAAAGCTGAAAATTCGTTTCAGATTTCTGCTCTGTGCTAAATGAGGGGTGAAGGGGCAGGGAAAGCTTTTGCAATGAGAGAACCACTCAACAGTTTCAGCAATTTAAAATGCTGAACGATTTCCTACTGCAAATATCAATTGCTATATCCCATTTCAAATCACTCAACATACTTCATAATACTTGAGTTTAGCTTTGAGAGCTTCAATAGTCCTTAAACTTTCCTCCTGCTGCTTTTCCTTGGTAGTCAGGATTTTCTTCAGCTCATCTTTCTGAAAGAGAAGGAATGCCACATAGCCAAAGCCACAAGAATGGACAGGTTTGTAAAGACCTCAAGTAACTTTTTTAAGAGTTTAGACAGAACTTCAACCAAGAGCAGCACCAAAAGAATCCCTAATGTTTTGTTTCTGGAGTTCTTCTTCAAGACTGTTCCTCTGCAGGAAAAGTCTTCAAGAATGAGTCAAGAATATGCACCAACACAACCTGCTACAGTTTAATTAATTCATATTTGTTAGTCTTGCATTACTGAAAGTCACTGCAGAGATGTTTAATATTATCAGTGTGCTGAATACCCTAAATGTGCTTTAAAGGAGCCATGGGAATGGTAATTATTTGTAGTAACAGAAATGCTGTGGAGCTGCATAAACTGATCCAGAGCAGTAGTACTTCATTTTTAGGTAGCTTTTAAGTGATGTATTTGAAACTGCAGAGGAAATAAATATAAGAGAGTTGCTTCCCCTACTCCCCAGGGAATACCTGCAGGACACACATCCTACCTCATTCTCAAGATCAGCTGCAAACGTTTGCTCCTGCAAAAATAACAAAAAAAAAAAAAAATCCCCCCCCCAGATAATTTTCTCAATGGTGTTTAAGGGGCTCGCAGCTGACAAGTCCACCCCAGTTTCCAATTTCCTTCCAGCTTTATGGCTCTATTTTCTATTTCTCTTGCCAGGAGTTCAGGATGGTCTGAACTCAGACATGCAGGAGTGACAGAGCAATGGTTCTGGAAAGTGGAATATCTCCTGTGCTCCAGCTCAGACACTAAGGCAGCAGAGCACAGCCTTTCAGAAGAAGTTTGCTGATTTTGAGAAATCACTATTAAGGAAATTGTTTTATAAAGGCAATGATTAAAACAGGAGTTCAGCCAAGCCAGTGACTGCACTAAAATATTCTTTCTATTCATGGACTACATTTAGGAGAAGCTGCATAAATGCACCTCTAAAAAACACAGCAAAGAAACAGCCTCCACAAAACAAAAAAAAAAAAAACAAAACAAAACAAAAAAAAAAAAAAAAATAAAAAAAAAACACCCAAAAAATCCACTTTATATTTTCCTTCTACTGGTCACACTTAAGACCTCCAAAAAGAGTGATTCTTTTTAAAAATCATAGTTTCAAATTCAGGTGAGAAACACCTGTTGGAAACCTTTGTTTTCTTGCCAACTGAAGATTATTTTTTTTTCCTCTGTGCTTCCACTTCCAGTAACAGCTGAAAAATCAGCTGATGACAAAGCCCTGCCACAAACTCCATTTAATGGAGCTCAGTCTCCAAATTCCAGCAGTCCAGGGCTCAGCTGCACTGGGAGGCAGAGCCACAATTCCACTGCTCACATTTTTGGGTGCCAGGGAAGGACACTGCATCAGTCTCCCCACAGCTGCAGTGCACCTACAAGACTGTGGTGGTTTGTAAAGGTTTTTTTACAATTTTTATTCGCTGAGACTTGGGCAATTTTTCTTGTACTGAGTTGTTTTTCTGTATGTTTTCAGTATTTAAAGGAAAAGTATAAAAAAAATAGTTAAAGTTTTATTCTAAATTTTTTTCCTTATAGTTTCTAGCAATGAAGTTTCTCTTTATACCCTTTAAAAATTAAGCCTGTTTTACCTTCCTCCTAATCCTATCTCACAACAAACCAACAAAAAAAAATAAAATAATAAACCAAAACCACTACGAAGACCAAAGGCTTTTCCAGCAGAAAATGAGTGACACACAGTGCAGCGATTCCCAGGACAGCAATGGGGACCACATCCTAATTCCATAATTCCATGTGCTTTCCTGCCAGCACCAGGGGGCTGTCCCAGACTTGCAGGCAGGTGTTCCAAGGCTGCCTTTACCTCACTCAGCTGCAGCTGCAAGCCACTGATTCTGTCCAGCAGCATCCTCTGCTCCTCCTGCACCTCCCTCACTCGATCTCTCAAGTCTTGGTTTTCCAACTCCAAGTCCTTAAAAGTAAAATATGAAAAATTAAAAAAAAAAAATAAAAATAAAGGCACTGAAGCAACAGATTTAACAGCTACTGAGAACTCCAAGCCCTGCCTAGCCTTTTGCAAACTGCAGTGACATGGGAAAATTAATGCTGGTTAGCTGAACAATTATGACAGATTATTTTTAGTATGACACAAACCTCTCTTGAGAACGTTAAAAAAAAATAAATCTTCTCCATTTGCTACTGATTTTACTGCAGAGGCAGAAGGTTAAGAGGTAGGAAAGATTAAGACAGGGACACTTCCAACTACTTATTACCCAAAATGGGCAGTTTCTTCCTGTAAAAGTTTACAGCTCATCTGCATAACTGCCACACTCCACACCATGCAATGAGGTTTTAAGTCATCAGCAAGAGATGCCATTGTTGATGGGATCATTAGTGCTCAGTTCAGCTTGTCTCTGGTGCCCCTGGCTCCTCATCCCAGTGGGAATTCCCAGGCTCCTCCCCACCCACCTGGGTGCTGGGCTCCTTCTGGAACTCTCTGAGCTCCTCCTGTGCTGCACAGCCCCTGCCCCACCTGTGGGACACGCTGGAGACCTGTCAGTGCAGCAGGAGAACGTTCCTTTACCTCCCTGCACCCATCCCAGCCTCCCCAGCCCTCCCAAATTCCCACTGACCCCCCCGACCTCAGCCCCACACCAAGGATCCCCCTCTCAACACCGAGTACCTTCTGCTCAGCCTGCCCTCTCTTCACACTGCCTCTTCCTAAAAAAAAAAAGAACAGAAACAAGAAGTTACAAGA
Organism: Cinclus cinclus; assembly: GCF_963662255.1. Taxonomy (NCBI): domain Eukaryota; kingdom Metazoa; phylum Chordata; class Aves; order Passeriformes; family Cinclidae; genus Cinclus; species Cinclus cinclus. The sequence goes on from NC_085058.1 coordinate 21,126,364, forward strand.
GGCATTTCATTCAGATTCACGCAGCAAAGCCACACATTCAGCTAATTCCATCCCCTTCCCACCTGGGGGGACATTTCAAAAAATAACTCACCACGCCCCCAATTAATCTAACATGGAAACCCTCCCAAGGTTTTCTATAAAATAAAGGCTATTTTTTTTCCATAAAGGCTTTTTATTGCCCATAAAGTAAAAGCTATTTTTTCTAAATAAGGGTAAATAACTCCCATGATCAATACTCTAAAGCTCTCAAGGTACCAGAGCCCGCAACCCCCTTAAAAGCTTGGCTAAAACCACCCAACCCCAAAACTGCCTTTCCCCTCCCAAACTGGCAGTTTATGACCTTTGTGGTCAAAGGAACACAGCTGCCCTCCAGAACAGCTCCTGGAGACCCAGGACAGGGACACAATCCCACCCAAAGGAAGGTGGTGGAGGTTCCTCCTACCTCTGCTGGAGTCCTCAACGGCAGCTTTTATTAAAGCCAAAATGTCAATATTGTCCCCAATCCTGGCATAGTAAGCACAGTCATGCCCAAGGCCATCAGTCAAACCAACATCAGCACCATTCCTGAGCAACACCTCCACGGCATCCTTGCAGCCATATTCACAGCCTAACATTAGGGCAGTCCTGGGATGGGGAGAGAGATGGGATTGAGAGACCCAGGGATCCCACAGAGCATCATTCACAGATCTGACCCTGCTACATCCCTGCCTAATCACAGAAACTGCAGCCAAGGCACCTTCCCTCTGTCCACAGAGGAAACAGCTTTCAAAAGTCACTCGGGCAACATTTAAATATTTGTGAAATAGCAAACAGAGCCACCATAATAAGAGCATTTAGCACAGACGTGCTGCCTTTGAAAGTCACACAGTGTTTGGAGAACTCCCATGACTTGGGTTTCCTCCACCAGATACAAATCTCAACAGACACAACAAACACCAGGCAAGGAGTTTAGACAAGGTTTGGGGAGGGGGGCGCCTGGGAGCCCTGGCAGTGCTTCCCCAAACACTTCCCAGCTGCAGGACGTGCCACATGAGCAGGCAGGCTGTGTCCCACAGCAGCCTCAGGCCACGGAGGAGTTCTCCAAGCAATAACTGGCAGCAATAAAAGCAGCAGCTACAACAGAACCCCCGTCCCCCGACCCCAGAATAAACAGCTCAAGGTCCCAATGGACTCGGCACATCGATCCCAAAGGCCGCTTTGGACAGAAAAACCCTTCAAACAACCACGTGCAGGTTCCCTGGTGGCAAACACAAGCCTGGGAATAGTTGGATGTGAGCAGGAGCTGGAAGAAAGGCCAGGTTTACCTGCGGCGTTGAACCGGCGGCTCCGCTGCTGAACTAAACCCCTCCTCTTCCCCCAAAGCGAGCACACTGACTGTGCAGCTTTCCCTCCCATGGCAGCAGGAACTGCAGCCATTCCCTGCAGCCCTTACCTGCTCTGCTTGTCCCTGGCATTGACATCAGCCCCCCTGTCTATGAGCAGCTGGCAGAGCGCGGGGCGACACATCTGGGTGGCCAGCACCAGCGGTGTCCTCCCGTCCTGGGGGACAAAGGGACAGGCTGAGGGCAGGGGGAGGGGGCACAGCAGCCCAGCAGGGGCAGCAGGAGGAGGGAAGGGCAGCCCCTTACCCCATCCTTGCAGTTGACGGCGGCACCGTGGTCACAGAGCAGCTGGATGCTGGCAGAGCAGTCGGACATGGCTGGGGAGAGAGAGGGACACAGGTGACACAGAGCAGGGACACGGGTGGGGGGACACAGGGAGCAGGGACACGGGTCAGGCTGTGAGAGCAGGGACACAGAGGGGAGATCAGGCTGTGAGAGCGGGGACACAAGGGACACAGAGGGGACACTGGGACACAGAGGGGACACTGGGACACAGAGGGGACACTGGGAGACAGAGGGGAGGTCAGGCTGTGAGAGCACGGACACAAGTGACAGAGGGGACACTGGGACACAGAGGGGACACTGGGACACAGAGGGGACGTCAGGCTGTGAGAGAAGGGACACCCAGGTGACACCCAGGTGACACCCAGGTCAGGCTGTGACAGCACACCCCTGGGTGTATCTGTTTCCCAAAGCCCCCAGAGCTGAGTTCAAGCCTGGCAAAGCTGCAGGGCTCAGCTCTCACAGCACCCAGAAGAGAACAAACTCCTGTGCCAGACACTCTGCTCGTAAGGAGGGGCAGAAAACCCCGACTGAAAGGGTCTTCACCTACTCTCAGCACCCCCTTAAAAGCCTGCTCCTGCTACTTGAAGATTTTTCTCAATTTCACCTCAGACCTCCAAGCTCCATAAGACTGTTAAGTTCATTATTGAGGACAAATGTCACGACAATATAAACCACTCTCTCCTAATACAGTCACCTAAACTAAAAGAGAATTATTCAGCCCATCTGGAAGTCAATCCATTAGGTAAATCTTCATTTCCATACAGTTATCAGCAAAGCAAACCCCTTCACCTGCATCATGAAGAGCAGTTCTTCCCTGGAGATCCACATTCTCTGTTGGACAATTGTACTGTTAAAATAAATAATCCCAGTCATCAACCAGAATCCAGACTGCATTTACAACATCAGGTGTTTGAGGTTTAAATTAAAGCAATAAAATGTGATTTAAGTAAGAAATATGCACAGGAATTGCACAGTTCATTAGACTTTTCACAGATAATGAGCCTTTGTATCTGCATGGAGACATGCATCAAGTAACAGTTTGAAAGAACCCACTGAAAATAACAACAACAAAAAAAAAACCACACAAGCCTAAAACAACCCTCTAACACTGTTTCATAAATGAGAATTTATGGCTATAAAGGCTCAGCTTTTGAAGCAAACACTACTGTGGAGCAGCCAGTGTTAACAGTTTCTAAACTGCATTCAGACAGGGAACAGCAGTCTTTAAAAGACACTCAGCCTTATTTTCAAGAATCACAAATTACAAATTGATTTGATAGTCTATGGAAAGATTAAAAAAAATGTTCTTTATTTTAGCCCTCTTTCAATCCCAACCTGATATTTAACATGAAAGGGTCTTTTCTTCACAAGTCCTATTTTTAAAAAATAACCTGATTGGTTAAGAAAGAAATCACATATCCCAGATTTGAGTCAGTGTATTTAAAGCCACCTTCTCCCCCTCAGTACATGAGCTGTAAGAGACAAGCTGTATTTTCAGTACCTGCAAGAGCTTCTGCAAGCACAAAGCATGGCCATACTTTGCAGCCAAATGCAGGGCGTTTCTGCCTAAAAAAAAAAAAATAACAAAAAAACCCAAAACAAACAGAACAGCAACTCAGGGTTTGGGCTGAGTGAATTTCTGATGGATATTCCCAGAATTTGAGACACAACAGTTCCTGTGTGCCATTCCCCCAGACCTGTCTGTACTCTGCCACCTCCTCTCTACATCTCACTTTGTCACAGCCTTTTCCCATTCCAGTGGAATTCAATCATTCAGTCAAAGATGACAGTTCATTAATTGTGAATTTAACTCAAAATACTGCATCTGACTCCACACAAGCATTTAATAAATAAACCCTCCCATAAGAGGAGGAGGCCAAGTTAAGTCTGTAAATTTTCTTGTTTTCGGCCTCATATTAAACATATTAAATTCTGAGGTAACAAGCTGAAAAATCAGCACCAGTATTTAACTCCCTTCCATAAGACCTTCCACAAACTGCTATCACACAAGGAAGTGTGGAAGGTACAGATAAACTCTGAGTGCCTGCTGGGCACACAAACACCTCCCACAGCACTCCACTGGAATCCTCACCTCCAGCTCTTTTAAAGCTGCTCTTATCCTGCTGTTCTCACCCAGAAATGCCAACCTCACCAGTGAGGCTGCAGCGCATTACAAACACAATTACAGCAGCACAAACCCACATTCCTAAAGTTCTGCTGCATCCATGAATTCTGTGACAGGACACGGCCAGTTTCCTCAAGACCAGCAACAAGTCACACAAATAATTAGGTTTTTTGCCAGCTACAGAACGAAGGAAGAGCTACCCCGTGGTTCAGCTGAACTTTAGTCCAGAATGAAACCCACCTGCAGCATCAGTGGCTGTGATATCAACTCCGTGCACCAGGATGGTGTTCAAGCAATCCAGGTTTCCCTTTGAGGCTACAACATGGAATCTAAACAAAAACAGAAGAGACCTTGCTGGTTTGTACACAAAAAATGGCAATTTTGGCCAGGAAAGCCAAAGACAACAGCTGTGTAAGGGAAGTGTTGCAGGGGCCAGCTCTGGACAACACCCAAAATTAAGGGTTGTGCAAATATTACTTCAAGGAACAAGGCAACTTTCCTGAGAAACAATCACTATTTGCCTGGATCAGTGAACCAGGTGAAACACCAGCGTGGTTTCAGTTTTTCTTTAATATTCAAGCCCAAGAGCAAGCCTTTAAACACTGATCCTCACAGAAGTGAGGATTGTTTGAGACATTCCCATTCCAGCCAGCTGAGTTCCAGCTTTGTGAAGCTCCATTTAGATGAGGTTTAACACAGATTTCTGCACTCCACAAGGCTCCTAGAGCAGCAGGAATATGATTTTCAGCAGCCTCCCACCAGCATTCCCCAGCTCTGGAAGTCACTTACGCAGATCTCCCTTCCACATCCAGCTTTGTGGGACTGACCCCTTTCCTGGCCAGGATGGATGAAACCTTCTCCACATCTCCCCTTTCAGCTGCCTTCATTAACCTGTCATCATGCTTGTTCCAGTCTGGGTTCAGCTGGGAGAAGAATCAGAGAAGTGAATTGGAGCTGAGCCACGACGAAATCCAGCCTGGTTTACAAACAGTGCAGGATGTTTGGAGTTATTTGTGCAACATCCCTGTCACACTGTTTTGGTACTGAGTGTGCAGAGCTCTGGGACAGCCACTTTGGTGCTAAAGGAGACCTTCAGGATCAAATTCCTTTGGTTTTCCTCATTCTGTTTCAGTTTGTCTTTGTTCAGTTTACATATTCCCACAACAAATGGAGGCACTAAAAATACACTCCAGGACAAGGCTTTTCCTGGCTGTGCCAGACTCTTCAGTGGGTCATAAATTAGCTAAGTGTGATATGCAAGGGAAGAACATCTACTGAGCTGCAGAAGAAAGAAATATTCCAAGTTGATAGTTTTGGATTGCCTGCAGAGAAAACCCAAGTTATTAATAGACCACCACCCATTGAGCCCCAGACAGTCACCCCCACTCCTCTCTTGTTTACTTCAAATTTAGAATTTCAGGCCCCAGGCCAAGCCTCCCACCCCAAAATGCAGAGCTTGTTCTCTTCCCTGCCAAAGCATCCCTCCGAATGGCTCAGGGCTTTCCAGGAAACTGCTCTGTGACACAAACCTCACATCCATCCAAGCTGGGCACTGATGACTTGATATTCAAGGAGCTTTTAACAGAAGAACGAGGCTCCCAGAGGAGTATTATACTCAAAACAGGAGGATAACATTCAAATCTAACTCTGCCACAGCAAAAGAATTTGCTGGGAAGGGTGAGACACAAGCAGCCTGTGGGTGCATGGAGTTACTTTTCACCGTGGGTCAGAAATTCCTCACAACATAAAGAACATTAAATCAGGTAATCCCAGCCCAAGGTTTGTTTAAGTGAAAGAGGGTACACAAGAAAGAGCAACCTAAAAAATCCACTGCCACCACCTGCATTGATTTGTAAAAGGCTGCTGCACCCACCATCAGAGACAGAGGGAATCCCACCAACCCATACAAATATCTCCAAGGGGTGTCAGGGGATGATTCCACACTGCTCAGGGGTGCCCAGCACAAGAAGCAATGGCCAGAAACTACAGTACAAGAATTTACACCTCAACATGAGCAAGAAGTTTTTTCCATGGAGGGGGCAGAGCCCTGGAACAGCTGCTCAGGGAGGGATGGGATCTCCCTCTCTGGACACATCCCAACCCCACCCGGACACGTTCCTGGGTCACCTGCTCCAGGTGACCCTGCCTGTGCAGGGGCTGGCCTGGAGGATCTCCAGAGGGCTTTTCCAGCCCTAAATGACTCTGGCTGATTATCTTCACTCTGCTTTCCCACAATAAACAAGATTACAGTAATCACGAAGGCTTAGCAGCAGCTAACCCTGCTACAAGTGACAGGAGTAATAAAAATAGAGCACTAATGAAATTAGCACCAGTGCTGCGGCTGAGGTGCAGCACTGACTCATCAATCAATTAACACCTCCATGAGCCTGAAAGCCAAGGCAGCCCGGCCTGAGAAGTCACTGCAGCGGTGACATCAGCAGTGCCACGTCCCTCCCCAGCTGGGACAAAGCCACCTCCTCCGGCCAGGCTCAGCTTTTCATGTCAAATACCTTAGAGGCTGTACGCACACAGCATCAAGCTCCCTAAATTCTGCTGGTGCCTTCCCGGCCCTACAGGACAGAGATCTCCCCTGGGGTGGGATTGCTGGGTTTTACCTCTGCAGCTGATACCTGCCAGCACAAATCACCCAAATGGACAGAAAATCCTCCCAAACCCTCCCCAGCCATCCTCGCTCCCATTTCATCAAAGTTCTCATTAATGGAAGCATTACTTAAAAAAAAAAAAAACACAACCAAAACCAAATAAATCCTTTTATCACCTTGATATTTTCCCCCCTTTGATTATAACACTTCAGTAAATTGTACACACAGCCTGTGGTGTACTAACATTAAAAGGGGATGGAGGGACAGGACACAGGGAATGGCTCCCAGTGCCAGAGGGCAGGGCTGGATGGGATATTGGGAATTAGGAATTGTTCTCTGGCAGGGTGGGCAGGCCCAGCTGTGGCTGCCCCTGGATCCCTGGCAGTGCCCAAGGCCAGGCTGGACAACTGGGACTCAGAGCAGGTTTGGGCAGTGGAAGGTGTCCCTGCCATGGCAGGGGTGGGATGGGATGAGCTTCAGGATCCCTTCCAACCCAAACCATTCCACAGTTAAATAATTACTTATTTAACAAACTCCTTTCCCATTTAGGGGAAAATTCCTGGCAGAAGGAGCTGCTAAGGAGACACAACACTAATTAAACAGAGCTACCACACCACACTTACACTACCCAAGCTCTCACGTTTTGGCGGCTGTAAATTACTGCCAGGATACAAAACCTCGGCTGTAAATTACTGCCAGGATACAAAACCTCGGCTGTAAATTACTGCCAGGATACAAAACCTCGGCTGGAGCTGCAATACCTACTGAGTCTTTGGCTGCACACGAGAACCAACAAATCATGCTGAACTCGCAGCTGGGGCTGCCAGCAGAGATCAGCTCCTGTCACAGCAGCTCACAGCGAGGATCTGCTGCTCTGCACCTCCCTCTCCATCCTTCACTTAGCTCGGCTCCCCGAGGGTCTTCTCCTCATCTTCAGCATCATCTTCATCCTTCATAACTCCGGGGAGCAGCGGTCAGTGCCGGACACGCGGGCTGCGCTCCCAGGGAAATACTGCCCAGCCTGTGGGGGTCTTGTAAACAATACGTGGGCAGTCTCATCAGCCCGAGCTATTTTCCGATAAGGCAGGAGTTGATAGGCAGGCGATAGAAAACGATAGCTATTAATTAATCCATTCCCAGCGTGCCCACAGCCTGAGTCACGGTGCTGAGTGAACTCAGGGGACAGGCACGTCCCCTGTGCCCTGCAGACAGGCAAACACTTTTTTAAAATAACAAACACGCTCCTCGCATTCACCGTGCACCCACACGAGGGAGGGAGCTCTCTCGCTCACACTCAGCACCACTAATAAACACTCCAGGACTGAAATACTCCCTGCTGTAATTCTTTCCCCCGTTCCGCCGCGCCACAAAGCCGTAGCCAGACCCGGGCTCAGACTTCAGACAGTTACAACTGCACAGCAGATGGAATGCGTGATCCTATTTTGACAGAAATGTAACCCATTTTAAATTAGAAAACACACATGCCTCTGCTGTAAAAAAAAAAAAAAAATAAAAATTCTCCTTTTACAGCTCTGAAACCCTTTCTGAATAAAAGCTGGTTTCAGCTTACTGCTGCTGCCAGTCTGTCTCCCAACATGTGAAATGAGAGGAGTCACAGAGGCTGTGAAAACATTAAATAGACAGCACAGTGATTAACAGGAGGGAGATGGAGAATCCCCTTTCACAAGTTTAAATTTAAATGGAGATCTCCCAAGTGTCATATTTAGAGGAGTAGGTCAACAAGACAAGCAATGCACTGTTTTGTCTGCAGGAGAGAAACCTGGTCCCGGGCCAGGAAAACCACTTACACACCCTGGAGGACACACACCAGAGGCTGCAAATAACCTAGTAAATGGAACTCAGCAGAGAATTTTAAAATCTCTCACTCAGATCTGGGCAAACTCTCTCTTTCCCAGTAAGTTCTGAACTGTCCCCCTTCTCCTGTGAGCACCAGCCTTTGCCCCACAGCACCAACATTCCCCAAAGAATGTTCCAAGACCTCTCTGCAATTAGCATCCATGTGACAAAGCCACTCCAAAAAAGTGCAGTGACTGTGCTGTCTTCTGACCACAACCAAGTCTGTCTCCTCAAACTAAAAACGGCTTTTTTTTTTTTGGGGGGGGGGAGGGTGTTGGAATAAATACACCTCCCAAGTGGCAGCACCAGAAAAGCCCCACTTCACCAAATTCAGTTTGGTGAGAAATGTAGGTAAGACTGTAAGGCTTTCAGGTGTACAGTCTTCTCCAGAATATTCACCCCAAAGGTTTTCCTTGTCTCCACCTGCCTGCAGACATTCCTGGTGAGCTGCACTCACCCTGCAGCCCCTTTGTGCTGCAGATCCTCCTGAGGCAGCCCTGATTTAGCCACAAGATTTAGGACTGCTGAACCACATTCCCCAGCCCTGCCCAGCTCAGCCAGGCACAGAGCAGCTTCAGGAAACACAGCCCAGCTACAAATCCCACAGATTAAACCTTCTCCAAGGCAGCCGAATCCAGAGAGCAACTTAAACAATGCTCTTCAGAGTAACCAGGTGCATAGCCTAATTCAGACTTCTTTCCCCCAAAATTAAGACCAGAAACATCATCAGAATGTCTGCTCACAGACAGCACAAAGCCACTGCTCCAAGTGTCCTCCTGGCTCTCAGTGAGTGACAAACCTCCTGCACTGCAAGAATTGATTCCCCAGTTACTCCTCAAGTCCAGGTAAGTTCTGAGCATCCTCAACACCTGCTGTTAAGAACTCGTACAACTTCAGAGCATGGAGCGACAGGACAAGGGGCAATGGCCTCCCACAGAAAGAGAGGAGCTTTAGGTTGGTTTGGAGGAATTTCTTGCCTCTGAGGGTGGGCAGGCCCTAGCACAGGGCGCAGCTGTGGCTGTCCCTGGATCCCTGGCAGTGCCCAAGGCAAGGCTGGATGAGGTTTGGAACAGCCTGGGACAGTGGGAGGTGTCCCTACCATGGCAGGGGTGGCACTGGATGAGCTCTAAGGTGACCTAACCCAGCTCAGAAATCCCAGCTGGAAATCACAGCAGCTCCTAAGCCCTTCACAGGGAGCTGGGATAAAGCTGTGAAAGTGAGCCCAGCTCAGGTCACCACGGGGCCAGGCTGATCCCATCCCCAGCATGGCCCCATAAGGCCATTAGCAGGTGACATAAGCACACAGGAGAGCAGAGAGCTCTGGTGACACTGCCAGCACAGCTCACACACTCTCAGTGGCCTCGCACAGAGCCCCAGGAGCGGCTGGAAGGGATTTAAAGCTCACCCATCCCACCCCTGCCATGGCAGGGACACCTCCCACTGTCCCAGCCTGTTCCAGACCAATGTCCAGCCTGGCCTTGGACATTCCAGGGATCCAGGGGCAGCCACAGCTGCTCTGGATACTTGTGCCAGGGGCTCACGCCCTCACCAGGAGCAATCTCCCAATATTCAATCCAAACCACCTCTTTCAGAGCCGGGAGCAGGCTCACACACCCACCTGGTCCCACACTTTGAGCCCCTGCTCTTTCTCCAGAGGGCAGAGTACATTTGTCATCAAATCCAAGTGTGGACAGACACACCCTGCCCTTTCAGTGGCACAAAGTGACAAGTGCTTTTGAAGTACTTCGATCTGCTTTAAAGCTGCACAGACAGAATGGAAGGGTAAGTGAGAAAACTGGTTTTTAACAAGGTTCCCCAGGTGCAGCTTCTCCTGCAGTGCAGGGGCACTTCACTAAACCCATCTCTCCTGAAGAATTTGGATTACCTGTCTGAAAAAATACTGCACATACGGGGTTAAACCCCACTGGGGCCAGAGGAAACGGTATTTTGTATTTTACAAGCACATCTTCCTTCCCAGGACATGTCTGTCTCCACGTGTAAATGCTCTGGAATTTCAGACTGCAGGAGTGAGATGTGGGAAAACCAGACAGAGCCTGAACACAGGGCTCTTGTTCCACCCAGAACCTTCCCACAGGCAGCACTTTGTGCCACCAGCTCATTCACCAAAAACCCTTCAGAATAAAAAAGCCATTGAATGCCACGAAGTGGGCAAGGCTTAGTCCAAACTGGGGTCAAAACCAGTTCCCTTAGGCCTGCTCTGGTTTGGTGTCGTGCTGAAAACACTCCTGTCAAAATCTCACCTGAGCAGCTGTGCTGTGCCTTGAATGCGTGGTTAAATGTAACTGCAGCCTGTCATTAGTGCAGGTAACAGTGTCCTAACAGACTGCTTAAAGCAAGCAACTAAATCTCCTCATAAACATTCCTGATTTTACCCTATTCTGAAGGCATTTTCCTCCCCATTCAGCATACCCACCATGATCAGTTTGTTAAGCATCAAGAGACAATTCAAATCGACGTTTACATGTCAAAAAATCCTCTCAAAATCAACATTTCTCTTCATAAAGAGTGAGAGGTCCCTTGCAGCAGTGCCAGTGTCTCTCTTCCAGGCAAGAATCCACCAGCACCAGCCACAGGAGCTCAGAGGCTACACTGGAAGTGTCAAAGGATTCTGCCTTTAGCCCCTGCAGGAGGCAAAGCCAGCTCAAAGGACTAGAAACAATCCCAGTTTTGTTCTGAAACAACTTTCCCATGTCTCATGGCCAACACACAACTCTAGAGCACTTTCTTGATAAAGCAGCCTCAGACTGCCAGCCTTGAGACAGCCTGACTTGGACACAAATAAAAGTGATCAGAGATGCTGGGGCACTCAGGACACACAGCAGTGACACTTCAGGGTACCTGGGGCACTCAGGACACACAGCAGTGACACTTCAGGGTACCTGGGCACTCAGGGCACACAGCAGTGACACTTCAGGGTACCTGGGGCACTCAGGGCACACAGCAGTGACACTTCAGGGTACCTGGGGCACTCAGGGCACACAGCAGTGACACTTCAGGGTACCTGGGCACTCAGGGCACACAGCAGTGACACATCCAAACTCTGCTAAGGGCATTTCAGGGTACCTGGAGCACTCAGACACACAGCAGTGACACTTCAGGGTACCTGGGGACTCAGGGCACACAGCAGTGACACTTCAGGGTACCTGGGGCACTCAGGACACACAGCAGTGACACTTCAGGGTACCTGGGCACTCAGGGCACACAGCAGTGACACTTCAGGGTACCTGGGCACTCAGGGCACACAGCAGTGACACATCCAAACTCTGCTAAGGGCATTTCAGGGTACCTGGAGCACTCAGACACACAGCAGTGACACTTCAGGGTACCTGGGGACTCAGGGCACACAGCAGTGACACTTCAGGGTACCTGGGGCACTCAGGACACACAGCAGTGACACTTCAGGGTACCTGGGGCACTCAGGACACACAGCAGTGACACTTCAGGGTACCTGGGCACTCAGGACACACAGCAGTGACACTTCAGGGTACCTGGGGCACTCAGGACACACAGCAGTGACACTTCAGGGTACCTGGGGCGCTCAGGACACACAGCAGTGACACTTCAGGGTACCTGGGCACTCAGGGCACACAGCAGTGACACTTCAGGGTACCTGGGGCACTCAGGACACACAGCAGTGACACTTCAGGGTACCTGGGCACTCAGGGCACACAGCAGTGACACTTCAGGGTACCTGGGGCACTCAGGGCACACAGCAGTGACACTTCAGGGTACCTGGGGCACTCAGGGCACACAGCAGTGACACATCCAAACTCTGCTAAGGACATTTCAGGGTACCTGGGGCCAGACTCACACACACAAAGAACATCACACCCTCCCTGAAGCAGGGTGCACCACAGCTCCCATCTCCTGGATAAAGGGGAGCCCTGCAAGCCCAGCTCCTGCTGCAGCCTGGCTTCACCCCACAGGTGTCCAGCAGAAATATTTCCCCTTTAAACAGGAGCAGGGTCAGAGTCCAGCTGCCTGTGCTGCCAGTGGGAGCAGCACAGCTCCTGCCTTCCCAGGACTTCAGGCACAGCATTAGTTGGAATTTCTGAGCTCTCAGGCAAGGTCCCATTGATTTGTGTATTTCCATTTATTAAAAGCATCAGGAAATAGCAGTGGTGATGAAACCTGATGTGGCTGTTGCATCCAGCACACAGGGAAGGGAGCAATAAATCCCAGCCATGGTCTATCACCAGTGATGAAAACAGGATCAGCCTCTGGTGTTCAAGCATGTGCTTGCTAATATTAATATTTAAATACTGACAAAGTACTCCATAAATTGCTTCTACAGAAAAGGTCATATGAACTCCAAACAGACACACACAGAACTTATCTGTGTAATTATGTCTGCAAATCAACTCAGGATATTGAACTCCCAGGCCCGCACTGAACCTCCACTCTTTCAAATATTTTTAATTGCTACATTCCAAAGTGATAAAGCATTAATACTCCTTTCTACGGAGCCTGAAAATTACAATGCACCTGTAAACAGGCTGCACCACAAAGCTTCTGCTGCACCACAAATTACCCCTTGTGTTTCTTCAGCTTCACCCCAAACATTATACAAACAAGCTCCAATTCCAGTTAACTAAATGCAAATGAATCACAAAGAGATTTTTTTTCCCCAAGAACAAACACATTAGCACGAGCCTCAATAAAGCTTCCTGGAACCAAACACACTCCAAGGAATAACCCCAGCCAGGCCAGGGATGACACTGGAATATTGCAGTGCTGTGGGTGCTTGGCTGAGGATGCCACAGCAAAGTCACCTCAGGGGAGGGGACAGAACTGCTCCAGCCAGCAGCAGCGTTGGAAAAATTCTGCTGATGGGTCAGGGCACTGGGATCAGCCTGGCTGACAAACTGGTCTGTGTCCTTGCACAGGGCAGAGTCAGAACACAACACCACCAAAGTCTTGTTCACGTACAAACCCTCCTGTGCCCCCAGCACGACCAGCTTCTTCTTCTGTAAGTGATCCTTATTACTTAATATTTAAAGGCTTAAATTTAGGTTATCAAACACCTATTTTTCACCCCTTCAGTCACTAATTGACAGCACACTGGGGGTACAAGTCTCTGTTAGCATCTATCGACAAGAAGGTGCTGCTGATGAATAAGCAGATTCAAGCAGCATCCTTCATGCCCATAACACAACGGGTCAGCCCAGCAGAGGAGGTGGTACCTGCTCTCCCTGCTGCTGACAGGGCAGAGGCAGATGTTTAATGGTGTCCTGGGTCACCCCTCAAAGCTCCACTCCTTTCCCAGAGGAAAACTCATCCACTTAACAGACCTGAGCAGCATCCACAGGGAAAGAAGCACTGACACAACCTCAAACAAGCTCAGCTGTCACTAACTCCAGAGCTTGTTCAGATATTCATTATTAATAATCACAGCTCATCACACCAGGACAAGTGCTCAGGTGTCACTTTGTTCCTTGCACAATGGTTTCCGCTAATTACACAGCAGGTTTGGTGTCTCCTAATTAAACAAAACCCAGCACCACTTTTCCCAGAGGAGAAAGGATTGGTAGGAGCTCTCACATGGTTTTGTATCTGCCCATTCCCACCTCCCCTGCAGGTCATCCCCATCCCCATCCCCCTCTCGCAGGTGATCCCCAGGCAGTGCTGGTGGTCCCCAAATCATGGAGATCCCACACCTCAGGATGCAGCTCCAGCTCTGCCCAAAGCACCACCAGGAATCCCAAGTTTCCCAGTAACTCCAGGTGCCCCTTCCCTAAATTCCAGGTCCCACCTAAGGAGGTAACACACCTGAGACTGAGCAGAGCCCCTCCCCAGATGTTTCCCCAGAGGTGCAGGTGCCTTTTCCCCTGCAGAGGCCACAGCCAGAGCTCAGCACTGAAAGTCCATTTGCACAGATCTGAGGCAGACACAACTCTGCAGAACAAACCAACAAACCAACTTCCACAACTGCCTTCTCAAGAGAAGCCAACCAGCAAGAACCTCACTGGTACAGACACAGTTTCTAACTCTGCTGGAAGAACATATTGCCTTATCACAATCCAGGTCCCAAACACACATTTAAGGTGTCAGGATGTGCTCTGGAATCTCAGAAGCAGTGGGAGCTGCTGCAGCCCGATGGGATTGAGTACAGTAATTAGATTTTTCCTGTAAATGCTGGTGAATGAAGCACCTCTTCTGATCTTTGTGCCCCACAGGAGCCCACGTCCAATTTTCCAGCCTGCCCTCCTGCTAATGACAGGCATTTGTCTCACTATGCACAGCACTGAACAGCCTGCTCAGATGATTTTCCAAGCACCATCAGCCAGCTGAATTTGGCAAACCGAAGTAATTCCACTTTCAGGCACTGGATAATCATGGAAATGGCATTTTCCAATGCTGCTTTTCATTGCTTCTCTCCATCACAAACCAATAATAAAGCCATTCCCAACAGATCCCCACCAGAAAGCACCTAACTACTACCTTCACCTGGAGGAAACCTTCCAAAAGAAGGCGGGATTAGGTTTCCCTGCACCCCCCAGGAAACAGCGCTGGGTGGGGAGAGGAGAGAGGGATGAAGTTTCTCAAGGAGGCAGCTCTTGCACACTCCTTTCAAGCAGGACCTCTGAAGCAGCCACTGGCAGGGTTCCCACTCACTTCCCCTCCTTCCCAGCAGGAGAACACAGACCCAGGGCCTTCATTCCCCCTGCAAGCACCCACCCGTGGGGATGGATTTGTCCCCTCACAGAGAAGATTAAAAGTTGCTGTTTGATGAGATGGTGGAGCGATCACATAACCAAACTATGCAATGAACAGGGGAAATAAGTTTACTATGGACAAAAATCCCTGGTTTTTACAGGATCTTGCTGAAAGCAGTTTCCTTTCGTGTATTTTAGAGTAACCTCAGCTCTCAAAGGTATTAAGACTGCTGAAACCTCCTCTGAAGAGGATTACTGGACCTGAAAAATCTCCATGCCTATTCAAAACCAAACACAGGTGCTGTCAGCCTTTGCCTTTAATTACTGGGCTAATTTGAGAATAACAAACAGCTCTAAAGTACAGGACAGCTAATGAACACAGTGCAGTGCCAGCCCACACATGATAAATGTTCATAACAGCCCCATGAATCACTGCAGTGCTCCGTGGATCCTCGGGCACGGGGATGGGATGGGAGCTGTCATCTGCCAGGGAGTTCTGTCAGCACTTTAGAGCGGCTCCAGCTCCTCCCCGCGAGTTCTGTTGTCAGGTAAGAGCCTCAGACACAATGCACAGGAGGATTTTAGAGACAGACAATATCTCAAAGGACAACTGATAAAAGGCAGTGTCTCGCATTCGCCCCCCTGTCCCGCTACTCCAGCGGCGAGCTGAGCAGAGAACACAGGGATGCGCTCGGGATGGATTCCCGGGGAAGCGTTTACCGAACAGGCACCATTAAAGATGATTTAACGCGCGAAGCAATTTCCAAACACGGCTTTCTCCAGTTACAAAGACCTCCTCCCTCAACAAAAGTCATCCGCAGGGATGAATGAAGTAAAAATAAAGACCGAGAAAGCCAGTTAAAGCCAGCTAAAACCAGCCTAAACTTTGGAAGCCGGACAAGAAGGCACAGACAACCGCACCATCGCAAAGGTGCATTTGCGGAGCTTCTGCCTCCCCCGGCTCCGCATTCCAGACTGGATGATCAGCGATCGCAGCTGCGGGGCCACCAGCCTCCGAAAGCTTTGTGCCCGCTTCTTCCTAAGCAAATCCTCCTTCCGAAGCGCTCGGGTTTTGCCACGTTAATTCCGAGCGCAGAGCCCGCTGCTGCCCGTGCCCCGCACCGGCTCCCGAGCCTCCCGGGGGGGTGGGAACAAAAGCGTTAATTAGCGCGTTGATTAGTGCAGCAGGCAGGGAGCAGCACGCAGGCACGGGTAACTTGCTGGGCAGCCGGAGCGAGAGGCCAGCGCGGCTCGGGGACCGGCCCAGCCCTGCCCGCCGACCCCGGGCTCTCCTTCCCCCGCCGTACCGCGGCTCCCCTCGCTCTCTGCTCCCGGACAAGTCCCCGTTCCCCGCGGAGCCCCAGTCCTCCGTGCTCTGCTCCTCCGGGAGCCGGGACCGGCAGTCGGGACCCCCCGAGCTCTGCGTCCCCGGGAGCCGGGACCCCCGAGCTCTGCCCCTCCTGAAACCGGGACCCCCGATCACCTCCCCACCCCAGGAAACGAGACCTCCCCGTGCTCAGCCCCTCCAAACACCGGGACCCCCGCGCTCTGCCCCACACCGAGAACCCGCGGGGGTCCTGCCCCGGCACCCACCGCGCTGCCCCCGATGACCGCTTCATGTTTCTTCAGGCGGGACTTGAGGCTCTTCATGGCGCGGCCGCGGGCGGGGGGCGCGTACCGCACCGGCCCCGTCGCGCTCCCGCCGCCGCCGCCACGGCCGGGACGCGCCGGCCTTGCCCCGCCCACTCCCACCGCAGCCAATCACCGCCCGCCCTCGCGGGCGCTGCGGCCAATCAGCGCGCGGGGCGGGGGGGAGGGACTTCCTCGTGGTCGAGGGGTGCTGGCCGGCGCGGAGCCGCCCGGCCGGCAGGGGGCGCGCTGCGGGCGGGGCAGGCGCTGCGGGCGGGCGGGGCGGCGCTCTGGCCCGGGGCGACCCCTCAGGGCGCCATGGAGAGGGCGGGGCTGCGGCTCCTGAGGCGCCGGGATAGGGAGCGGGGTAAGAAAAAGCACCGGGGCGAGCACCGGGACACGTATAGCTAGTGCCGGCGGACCCCCGCCTCCGTCCCTTCGAGTACCGAGCTCCCCGTGGGTGAGAAGGAAGCTCGGAGCTCTCCCGCTTACTTGCAGCGGGTGATATGAACCGATGGCCGCCGTGCAAACAGTCCCAGTAATAAACGCGACATCCTGCACAAAGGAATGAAGAGGTCACACAGCAGAGGCCCGAGCTGGGCATAGGCAGCGTTTTAACAACACAAATAACAACAGCCTCGGCATGAGCATGTCTGAGTTTGAGTTCAGTTCTGCTCATCCCAACTGGTATTTACTGTCCCCTTCTCCCTCACAGCCCCATCACATTGCATCGACGACAGAAGGTTTTTAAAACTCATTTGAGATGTTTTTAATGACAGCCCATGGGTTGGGTTTAAGACCTTGCTTACTAGAGCTGGAACGGGGCTGTTTGATCAATGGATCTCTAATACAAGCAAGGCTGGAGGTAAATGTCACTGCCTTTTAATCAATCCGGCCAAACCCTATTCAAACACTTGGGTTACTCTATAAGTGGCTTGTTTAGAAAGAAAGGAAGAAAATGGTGCGGTTAAATGCGAACACATTTTGTGCATAGCAGAGTGGCTGAGGCATCCAGCAAGCTCTGAAATGGAGACCAGGGGAACCTGGGCACTCTGACCTCATCCAGCACAGATTAATCCCAGATTTGGGCTCTCCGGGGTCATGCCTCAAATGCCATTTCAAGTTTGTGGTGTTTTCTCCCTGAAGAGCCATGTTTCAGGCAGCATCTCTCCTGTCCTTCCCCCATGGAAGCCTCCGCACTTCCAGGACACCAAGAGAACTCCAGCGTGTCCTGGAGCAGAACAGCTCCGCACACCTCTCAGCAAAAGTTTATTAAAAGTTTCAGCTTTACAAAAATACTGTCACATTCTCAGGACCAAGCTAACACCAGTAGCTTTCTGTTTTTCCCACCAAATCTGTACTGTTTAAAGGAAGCTCCTTCTGACTCATTCCAGTACGAGGGAAAACAGAATCTTAAAAATAATTCCTTGCTGTCAGGTCAGTGCCGAGAAGCTGCAGGGAGCAGTTCCAAGCACTCGGCCAATTCCGGCGCCGTTCCCTGTCCCCTGATAATCACACACATCCATTTGCCCCAGCCAGCACAACCACTGCTCAGCTGAGGGCTCAGGGATGCTGTGCTGAGAGGATGGCATCCAGCCTTGGGATCCAGCTCCTGCATCCCACTGGAGCCCGTCCCGGGGGAAGCGTGGCACACCATGGTCGTGCAGGGTAGAGCCTTCAGCCAGAGCAGCTGGAGCGGAGCCTTCCCGTTTTTCCCCTGCTGTCAAAGCAGGAAGTTCCCTATCTGAACACCATCTCCCAGCCCCAATGTGTCAGCACCAGAACAAGATGTTTCACGTTGAATTACTGGAGCTGACTTGTCCATGTGAGTGGCAGCCCCAGGAGCCCAGCTAGCCAACCTCACCTCACAGTCCCCAGCCAAGCCGGGCTCTTCCAGTGCAGTCCGGGCAGATTCCACTCCTGGCCCTTCCCTGACCACACTGCCAGGACTATTCCCTCATTCTGGATGCTTCTACAAGCTTTTTCTCCAGACTTCTCACTTTGCTCTTCAAATTAATTCATGCTGCTGCTGTTAAGATTCCTGGCATGTAGTTCCCACTACATCACCCCTCTGCACGTCCCATCCCCTCTAGATGATTATTGAGATGATATATCATGGAATCATAAAATTCTGGAGTGCTTTGGGTTGGAAGGGACCTTAAAGGCCATCCAGTTCCAGCCCCTGCCATGGGCAGGACAGCTTCCACAGACCAGGTTGCTCCAAGCATCTTTTTTGTTTCTGGTCCCTGGTTTTATTTCGCTCTTGCCATCGCTCCATTCCTGGTTCTTGGCTCCTGTCCCTCATTGTCTGGCCAGACGTTCTCCCAGCTCTCTTGGAAGTGAGACGAGCCAGGACAAGCCATCCTGCTATGGTTTGTGTTCCCAGTGCGTGGGCACCAAGAGCAGAGCACAGCCTGAGGCTGGTGAGATAAGGTCACTTCACGCTTTCCAAACAGAAATCCAGAACTCCTGCCAGAGATTTGTTCCCCGCTGTCCCCAGCTCCGTGGTTTCTCTGTGTGTGATTTTACCCTTGGAAGCACAGGTTTCCTCGGAGCGCTGGCTGACACTGCACATCTCTGTGCACTGACTCGGGGCCCGGTGGCTGCTGTGCCTCAGCAGTTCCGTGTCTGCAGGGAGCACGGCTGCCTGCACTGACACACACTTAGTGCCATCCCACTGACCGGGGCTGGCATCTGAGCCCGGCGAGCAGCTTACGCAGCTCCCAAAGCATCACCCTGTGTCTGCTCAAACAGCTCATTTTTGTGACAACCTTCGCTTACAGCAGCACAACAAAGGGGAGATTTATCCCGACAATGTTTGCCTGATAAGTGCCGAGTTAATGGCACACGAAATGTGCTGGCTGGTCTTCTGCAGGCCTGGGATCTAATTAATCTCTGGCAAGTCCCTCTGAAATAGAAGCGGTGTTGGCCTGCACATGTAGCAGTCAAGATCAACTAATTGGAGCCAAACTGTACAGCGAGGCAGGAGGAAGGAATTGCTGCAGCACGATGGGATTTCCAGAATTACAGTGCCAGAGCCTGTGTTTCTGCTCCATTGGAAGAGCATTTGTGCCATTTTCTTACCCCAGTCAGAACTCTCAGAGCTTTTGAATCAGTCACAAAAGCACAGAGCTGGGTGGTCACAAACACCACAAAGTGAGGTGGTCCCGACTGTGTGAGTGGGTGAGGCCCATATCCACAGGGGTGTGACTCCAGGGCCTCCACCTGTGCTCAGGGACACCTTCCTGCACCCACACAGGAGCTGAGAGTCCCCTCTGCACAAGCCATGGCAACATCTGTCCCCAAAAAGAGCCTCAGCAAGCTCTGGTTTGTAGCAGTTTCATACTACAGAGAAGCAGATCATTGTGAATATATTCCACTTCTCCAGGGGGTTCATTTATCAATCCATTTGTAACAGGACATAAAAATCAAACCCCAGCACGACTGAAAGGGAAACATGCTCTTGGCTTTCTATTTCCACCTGGGTCATTAAATTACCCAGCCACCTCCTGCATCACTTGCTGCCTTAATCATCCAGATAAATTAATCCCCACGCCAGGCACACACACACGGAGGAGGTTGTAGTTTTATCTCCCTTTGCTCTTGAGCCCAGGAAGAATCCCAGATTCTGTGCACAGATTTCTGTGCACAAACCTGCACAGCTGGATGGTGAGGGGACACGGCCCCGGAGATGTACAGACGAGCAGTGGGGAGGTTTAACAACACATAGCTAAATCAAACCAGTGTCCAGGCTCTGGAGAGTTGTGGGATTATAGAACTGTTAAGGCTGGAAAAGACCTCTAAGTTCATCAAGTCCAGCTGTCAACCATGAAACACCACCATGCTCAGCACTAAACCTCATCCTTGAATGTCAAATCCACGGTGGTTTTTTGAGCACTTCCAGGGATGATGACTTCACCACTTCCCTGGGCAGCCTCTTCCAAAGCTTGATAACCCTTTCAGTGAAGAAATTTTTCTTAATATCCAATCTAAACCTCTGCTGGCACAATCTGAGGCTGTTTACTCTTATCCTGTGGGCTGTTCTCTGGGAGAAGAGCCCGACACCACATCACTACAACCTTTTTCACCCCCATCTTTTCCTGGGTTCCCAGAAAGGGAGGAGGAAGGGAACACGTTTAGACAGCAACCTGCGCTCAGCAGCGTTTGCACACTGAGCTCTGAGCCCGCCTGGCCCGAGGCCGAGCTCGGGAAAAACAAAACGTGTGCCAAGCTCTCGGGAGCCCAGCGCCCGGTGCCAGCTTGGCTGCTGTCCCTCGCTGCTCACGGCTACTGCAGAGCAGTGCCCGACGGGCACAGGGAACGCTCGCCCTGCGCACCGAGCCGTGCCCCGACCAGCGCCAGACCGTGCCTGGCAGCAGCTCCTGGAGAGCTGCGGGTGCAGCCACCGGGGCAGCCTGGGCAATGGGAACAGGTGGGAAGAGCCTTTCCAAAGCTGTACGTCAGGGCAGAAGTGGGTGTAGAAACCAGAGCTGCTGCCTGCTGCCGACAGAGCCGGCAGAACAGACTGTGCTGTGGATTCATGACGGGCTAAAACACACCCCAAAAGAAGAAAACGCCCCAAAGGAAGGGAATCTGTTTTGGCAGCAAAAGAGGGTAAAGTTCAGGTTGTGGATGAAGACTGAAAACAGCTCCTCGGCTTTTCTCCACTCACACGTGCTTTCAGGGGAGTGGTGAATTTAATTTTCTTGGCTGCAGTAAATTCTTGCTCCGGATGCCAGGAAAAAGTTTTGGAATGTCACTGGGGAAGGTGTACAGTGAAGGCATCTTTTCTTGGGGCTCCAAGCCTCGGTGAGCACCTCAGCTGCTGAGAGAAAGCTAATTCACTCTCAGAGAAGTGGAATCCTTGTGCTGAGGCACAGAGAGAGCCAGCAGAGCCGTGTTCGCTGTGGCCACAGTATCTGTGTGATAAATTGTGTTAATTAAGCAGCACGTTCCAGCAAGTGTAAGGGAGCTGAGTTCCCGAGCGAACTGAAGGCAGTGTGTCCCACACAGACTGGACTGTGTCACACGTGCTCTGCTCGGACCCGAGGGTGGGAAGTGCAATTAGAAACAGAAGTTGGGTGCAAGGGTCACAGCAGAAACCTCTCACGTTCCCATCAGGACGTTGTTGCCAGTAGGTTCTGGTTCCCATCACCTCAAACAAAAGTGGGGTTTCCTGCTGCCTTGGTTTATCAGCACGAGCAGGCAGGCTTTCAGGGGGATTATGAAACTCCTGGAACACAGGAGCAGAGGCAAAAAGGGCCTCGGACCAGGGCTGCACCAGGGGACAGAGCAGTGGCAGGAGAAACCCTGATCTCCCTTGGACTGGTTTGGTCCTGGAGATAAATCTTACCATGGACTATGGTAAATGGGAGGACAGACAAACAGCAGGGATAAGAAGTGATAAGGAGCCAAAGGAATGTAAAGATCAAAAGGAACTTAACCAGAGCTGAATGCCTTCCTGCACAGAGCAGTCTGGCCAGGGAGTGACCGTGCTGCATTTAACTGTTTCATTTGCAGCGAAAGGGTGAAAAAAACCAGGACTCTCTGGCAGCAGAGTGTGCAGATCCATCAGAGCAGAGCACTGGCAGAGCTGCAGACAGGTCTTCAGGGAGACAATGCTCTATCTGTGGGGAGCCAGCCCAGCTCAGGGGAAAACATCTCAAATAGCTGCTGTCCTCAGCACATCCTCCTCCATCCCCACGCATGGGCTGGCCAGCTGCACTGGAAGCCAGAGCTCCCAGGCAACCACAGCGCCCTTTCCAAACCTTCAGAGTCGGTAGCAAAGGCAAAGCTCTTCCTAAGCTTCTTATCTTTGTGTGTGTGTGTGATGCCTGGGGTTGGACCATCAACAGCTCGGAGCCTTGTTTAAGCTCAAATGGATCAACAGTGAAACCGGAGCCTCGTGACCTTCAGTAGCTCCCTCACCCTCTGCCTCTTCTTGGGAACTCCTGTCAGCACCGGAGAGATCCTGGATTCATTTTTAGGTTGATGAGGAGCAAAGCAAGCAGGGCCCCAGGTTAGCAACCATCCAGGCATGCAGGATTTGCAGTGTAATAATAGCAACCCCAGCGTCTCCCACAGTAATCCCAACCAGCAGCGTCTCCTGCAGCCAGAGAAACCCCACACAGCTCCCGAGCCTCGCAAATGAGCTCCATTATCTTGGCCGTGCCTTCCCTGCTCTCCATCTGCTCTGAGCAGTGGGAAACCAGCAGGGTTTGAACTCCTGCCTGCCCGGAGGGAGCAGCTGGACCTGCAGCAGCCAAACCAGCCTGGGCTCACAGAGCAGAGAGAGAGGCTGGGGCATGAACAACACCCGGGCTGGCACAGGAGAACAGGGTGACCTGAGGCTGGCACACAGCCGTCACTCACAGCAGTTACTGCACCCCCGAGTTCATGGTACTCCTGCAAAATAAATCCTGTGTCTGCTGCTACTGCTCTCTCCTGGATGCTGGCCGATGGCAAACGGGGCTGAATTTCCTGTGAATGGGATTCATTCTGGAAAGGAGCTTGGGCTCCTGCTAGGCAGCAATCTGTGCACAAATCCGGGAGCTGATCTCCCTGTGGAGCAGAGGCCTCAGCCCTTGGAGCAGTCCTGGAAAAAGGGGCAGGCACACTGTGTCCTAATTCCACTGGCACCCCACAGCTTGCTGGACAAAGCCTCGAGGCTGCCTGAAATACCTGCTGGGTGGGTTGTACTCAGGGAAACCTGAGCCCTGCAGATCTGTGCTGCCCCAGCTATTCAAGGATGGGTTTTCTCAAAGTCTTGTCATTTCGAGAGAAGGGAAAAATACCCAAACAGCCCGGGAACCTGTCTGGGAGTGCTGTGCCCTTTTGGGGTGGTGAGTGCCTGGAGCAGACACCAGGCACTGTCCCGACATCGCCCCTCTAACGCACCAGGATGGCGCCTGCCACGGGGCATCCCACCTGGGAATGCTGCCCTGCCTGCGTGGGCAGCTCCTGCTCCTCAGGAGGACTTCAGGGCTCCTTTTAGCTGCTCAGACTCCAGCCCTGCCAAACGGTGTCAGTGCCCATCTCTCTTG
Source organism: Cinclus cinclus (assembly GCF_963662255.1). Taxonomy (NCBI): domain Eukaryota; kingdom Metazoa; phylum Chordata; class Aves; order Passeriformes; family Cinclidae; genus Cinclus; species Cinclus cinclus. The sequence continues at coordinate 21,149,965 of NC_085058.1, forward strand.
GATTCTGTTGTTTGAACACACTTGTCTGCTTAGTCTCTCAAGTGCAGTGAGCAATCTGCAAACTCCACGGAGAAAGTAATATCTGTCCTGCCACAGGGCAGCTTCCACACTCAAATTCCACCTCGCATCCAGCTTGGGATGCATTCCAGAGTGGTTTCTGCTGCAAGAGCCTCTTGAACAATCAGCTGCACACAGAGATCACAGCGTGTGTGACTGCACAGCTTCGCTCCCTCTCCATCCCCTGCAGGGCCCGGCCGCCCTCCAGGAGTGTGCAACTGGGGGAAGAGACACAGCTAAATCCAAACCAGTTCCAGTTCTGCTGGACTGGGGTGAACTCTGCCCTAGGGCTTTCTCCCTCTGTCAGACTCCACAACTCCACATCCTCCTGCACTTCCAGCTCGAATGAGAGCACAGGATCACAGAATCCCAGACTGGTCGGGGTTGGAAGGGACCTTAAAGCTGTGTGAAGTCATTCCCTCTTGTCCTGTACCTCCAGGCCCTTGTTCAAAGTCCCTCTCCAGGTCTCTTGGAGCCCCTTTAGGCACTGGAAGGGGCTCAAAGATCTTCCTGGAGCCTTCTCTTCTCCAGGCTGAATGCCCCCAGCTCTCCCAGACTGGGTCCTTAGGGGAAGAACAGGACGAACCTGAGTTACTTCAGAAATATTAACTCTGAAAATTTTATTAAAAAGGGCCAGGACAAAGCAAGCAGGGAAAAGTACTGAAACCAGGGAGTGAACAGTCAAACACAAGGTAACAAAAAGTATTAAAAACACAACAGGTTTTTATCTCCCACTAGCTCAGGAGATCATGTCCAGGCATGAAAAACCAAACCCCCAAGAAATGTCCTTTAGAGTCGCCTCAGCTGCCCAGGCTGGCCGTGTCCCCTGCAGCCCCACTTGGTCACCACCCCCGTGTGACACCAGCCCCTGGCAGTGCAATGCCAGGAGCAGCCTGGCCAGGGATGTTGGTGCTCACACTAATGAGCTGCTGCTTTGCTGTGTCCTCAGCAGAGCGTTCCAGGCTGCTGCACACTCCATGTGCCAGTTCCAGCTGCTCTGCGCTTGGACATTCTGGTGTTTGCACTGAGGAGGGAAAAAAAATGACTTGTATTTTAAATAAGAGCTTAAATCCTGGAGCAGGAGACCCAAACTTTGGGGAGGACAGCCTGCTGCCCGACCACCCTAATCCCAGCCTTTTCCTTCTCTTTGTTTAGCATTCCTCTAATGGAATTTGGACTACAGCTAATGCTGATTAACATTTCCACGTTACTTATTTCACATAATCTCTTCTCCAGCTGTGGCAGAGCCTAGAAGTGCACCATTCATCCTCACTCAGTCTCTGCTCCCCAGGCTCTTCCCAACCAAACCACAGGGACTGAAAGGCTACTCTGTTCATCTGCCCCTAACATGGATCAATTCCTAAATGCAGGAACGGTGTTCTTTCCCTCTAAACCTCCACCTGGATAAGAAGATTGTGGTTGCAGGCTGATCCTGAGGTGGGAGCAGGGCTGCTTGGGAGGCAGCAGCACAGACACAACTGAGCCGGACGTTCCCGTGATGGGGCACTGCTAAGCACCAGCCCAGAAATAATCCAGCTAATTTTACACCTGCACTCATTCTTCCCTGGGAATTCAGCGCCAGAGACCGAGGCCTAAAATTAAGGCAAGTTACAGACACAATCCTTAACGTGTTAAAAGTAGAAACATGGCAATGGACGCAGTGCTCTCATCCCACCGCTCCAGCCACTTCCCACTGGGGCCACGGGAACATTCCAGACACCACTGGGGCACCTCCCAGCTTTGGTTACAGGGCTCTGCTTGGGACAGCTCCTGGCTGCCACACACGAGGCCAGGAGGTGCTGGGGTGGCACAGGAGGTGCCCGGGCTCTGCAGGTCAGCCACTGAAACTCCAGTGGCTGGTGTCACACCGGCTGTGCCAGACAGACCTGCCCTGCTCCCACCCCAGCTCCAGCCCAGCCTGGCACTCCTGCAGCCTCCAGCACTTCCCCAGGCTCAGGGATGCAGGAGCTGAGCGTGGAGCAGAGGTGACCGGGTCCCCAAGCCAGCCACTGACAGCTCTGTGTCCTACTGTACCTTCTCCTTCCTGCACCGGCCTGCTCCACCCACCCTCGCCTCTGTCTTCTCCCGGAGTGCTGAGGCACCAGTTTGGGATTATTCTGGCATAACTGTTTTTTCCCTCATTAAAAAGAAAATAAAATCCCTTTTGGTGACACATCCGTCATTAATCAAAATTATTTTTTCTCTATCACTAATTCTTCAAGGGTGAAAAACACTATCATGGATATGTGTGTCTGCATCTGTTTGCAAGATAAAGTCAGAGCCTCCAGTGATGTTGACTTTGTGGAGGGACCAGCGTTTTCTTTGCCCAGACCTGCGGGGAGGCGAGGCAGCAGCTGCAGCACAGGTTCAGCTGGGGCAGCGACACTTCAGAGCAAATCACGGGGAGCAGCTTCTGCTGGGAAACTCCGAGAGACAAAGGATCACCAGGAGCTCCTCCCTGGCCGCTCCCAAGCGCTAATTGCCGAGCCGCTGGACCAAGAAGCACGCAAGGATGGCCCGGGCCAGTAATTATCCCTCCTCCTCCTCCGAGCATCACCTCCACCTGCGGCCGGCTTCAGGCTTGGGGGTGTCGGGGTCAGGGCTCCCCGCACAGGTTTGGGTGTGGTGGCGATACCTGGGCTGGGCTGGCAGCACGACCGGGATGCCAGCGGCAGGAGGAGCTCGGCCAGCCCCGCATTCCTCGCTCCCGGCATCACTCATGCACTGAGCAACCGGGGAGGAAACCCCCGGAGGGCGATGGGCACAGCCCAGTCCCTGCCGTGCAGCTCTCGTGTCCCTCGGATGGCACTGGAGCAGCAGTGCTGGGCACCGAGAGCGCCAGGAACCTGCTCTGCTGCTGTAGGGAGCGGGAAGGGAAGGGAAGGGAAGGGAAGGGAAGGGAAGGGAAGGGAAGGGAAGGGAAGGGAAGGGAAGGGAAGGGAAGGGCCAACCCATCCCTCAAGCACGGAGCATCCTCTCAATCCGGGGAGGGTACAGCTGTTTCCCAGCCCTGCTAACGCCACCATGGCTGTGGGGTGATGCTGATCCCCTTTCCGTGGAGAGCTCAAGAGAGATCAGAAGAGATGGAGAGGGGTGGGAGATCCATCACTGCGATTCCCAGCACTGGGGCCCTGGATAACGAATCTCTGTTGTTTTACACGGGAAGGGACGCCGGGTTTCCACTCCCCACCCAGTTCAGAAACAAAAGCGGCGATTGTGGCAACGGGAGGGTGTCCCGAGCCAGCCCCCACCCGCATGGCCTCTGGACAAGGCACTGCCCTCGTTCCTCGGGGTGTGCCGCAGGGCAGGGAGCCAGGGCAGGTGCTCGGGAAGCTTTCCCAGGCTCAGGTGTGCCCGTAGCGCAGCAGGGACTCAGGGACCCGCAGCTGCTGAGCACAGCGCAGCCTGCACAGGTTTGTGTGTCCCAGCTCCATTAGCTGGCCTAACGAGGTAGTGACATCCCCGTCCCACATCACCGTGCTGCTCCTGAAAGGCTGCTTTAGAGAATAAAGTAATCAGCCAGCAGCCTTCACTGCTGCATTTAGCAACCCCTCAGTGCCAATTCCAGGTGAGAGCAGCGGCTGAGCCAGAGCTGCTCCTGCCAAGGACAGGGACTGGATCCCGTGGGACTCCCACCCTCCACCCACTGGCCAAACCTGCCTGCCCCCCTCCAGCAGCTGGTGAAGCCATGGGAATGGAAACCTAACAGTGCCACCCAGCAGCAGCAGGGTCCTCCAGGGGACACGCTGGTCCTGGCAGCCCCTGGCACACCCTGCTCACAGCCCAGGGCAGCTGCAGAAAGCTGCTTTACTCCAGAGAAGCCGATTACAGCTCCCTGACACCCAGGAAGGCCACACAGGCAGCAGAGCCCACAGTGGGGCTGGAGCTTTGGTGCTGCCTTTGCTCTGTGGGCACCAGCAGGTCCTTGGGGTCATGGGCCAGGGGAGCATCCTCTGTGGTGCTCCCTGCATCTCTCTACCCCCATCTCATTAATTCCTGTTAATAATTAACAGGAGAGAGTAGGCCTTGGCATAATCCCAGCGTGGCATTAGAGCGGGTGGAAAGCCCGGGGAGCACGTGCCTATTGCAGGTAACAGGGAGCCCCACGGAGCCCTAATGGGCTTTGGGACCCGTTAGCTCCTTATCCCCTGCAATAAGCTCCTTATCTCTTGCAGGGAGCTCCAGAACCCTCAGCAGCTCTGAGAGCCCTGGCTCCATCCCAGAGCCTCCTCCTGAGCCAGCCCCACAGTCACACACAGTGCCACTGTGTGGTGTGTGCACCCTGGGCAGGACACAGCCAGGAGAACACTAGGAATGGTTATGGGGACACTCACCAGTGTGGATTCCATGGCTGATGTGGACAGTGCCACCAGGATCACTCTGCTCTCTCCTCTCCCAGACCCCAGGAGCAGCCCTGGGGATGGAGGAGTGTTGAGATCACATCTGGCACAGGCACTGCTGTGCTGGGCAGGCTGGAAAGGGCAGCAGGAAAACAGGGCGAGGATGGAGCCAGCCCTCCACACCCCCCAGCACAGGAAACCACCTGACATGGGAGCAAAGGAAGGAAAAAGGCAACACAGCACAGGGTGCAGGATGCACAGCTGGAATGTTGGGAACAGCAGTCCCAGACAGTTCATCACTGCTCCCCATGGCTTCTCCATACAATCATTTTCACTTATGTGAATGCACCTTTTCCAGGAGGGAGCCCAGGCTCTGTCATGTCGTGCTGTGCCAGGGACTCCACTTCCAAGAGCCTCCCTTCCTGGGCATGGGGCTTGGCCTCCAGCTGTCCATCCTTGCAAAGATTTCATTTCCTGCTCTACAAACTCCTCAGCTTCTCCAGGGGGTACTGCCCTGTCTGAGGAACCACAGCCACGAGCACACCCAGCCTCCGTGGGGTACCAAGGAAGCCAACAAGGGAAGCCAAGGATTCCTGCCCAGGCCAGCCTGGAAGAGTTCACCCTCTCCAGGAGGAGCTGGAAGGAGCAGAGGCTCCCACAGCTCAGAGGGGCAGCAAAGCACCAGGTGTCCTGTCCCTGGGAAGCAGCAGGAGCCCAGGGACCTTCCCACATTAAACAGAATCACCAGAAGATCCCAACAGGCCTTGGTACAAACCCTGTTCTGTGAACATGAGCACTGACAGCAAGAGTTCCACTCTTGGGGTAGTTGGCAGAGGATAAATCCATTGTTCAGACTGGAACATGATCCTGGCTCCGGGTAACAGCCAGGATAAATAATGGCAAGTGGCTAATTAACAATGCTGAGGCCAGCAGGCAGTGGTTGGAACAGCAGGAGCCAGAGGAGCACCCACCCGGAGCTGGGCAGGGAAGCCACAATGCCCCTTCCCTCTCCCTGCTTGCCCTGAACAGAATCCCGAGCTTGGAAGTGCCTCAGCTGCTCCCAGCCCTGCCTCATTTCCATGGCAACTTCCCCTCTCCCCATTGCTCAATATTGTTCTTTTTCCATGTAACAGCAGATCCTGCTGTTTTTTCAAACAGCTCTTCATGCAACCAGACCATCCCAGCCCCAGCAGCACCAGGGGTTGTGCTCAGCACAGGAGGGCACCAGGGCAGGGTGGGACACGACCCTGCTGGGTGTTCCTGTCCAGGGAATGTGCTCATACCTTCCCTCAGCCCCAGAATGTGCTGGGAGGGCACAGCCCATGCTGGGGATGCTGTGGGACCCTCCTGCCCCTCAGGAAAGGCTCAGTCCCCCCCACTTAGAGCAGCCCTGCAGATCCACTGTGGCTTCCTGCACTATCATTTGTGATTAAAACCTGGTATTTTGCCTGCAAAGAGCAGCTATTCAGAGCCAAGTCATGCAATGCCTTTAAGAGATCCAAACCCCTCATTCCCTTGACCAGCCTGGCCAGGACACTCACACGGCAGTGACTGATGCAAACACAAACATCAGAAACCACATTTGAAATTAAAAAAGTTTATTTGCAGATCTGTAAAACAGCTCTGCGAAAAACCAACATTTCCAAACACTACGAGATGAGAATGCATTTTCCTATCATTAGAATATAAAAAAAACCTCACAGTCCTTCAACTACCCCATGAAAAGCAGACATTTATGAACCAAACATTGACCTTCCAACACCAAAAAGTCACTGGGGTGAGTGGGACAGTCAATAGCACCAACACAGGTGACAGAGCCCTCGTGGGTCTGTCATTACTATGGAATAAAGCAGGTTAGTGAGGCCAAGCCTCTGGGGAGAGCAGCCCTACGAGCACGGAGTTCAGACAATGACACAGCAGAACACATTCCTCTACATCCCAGCGATGCAAACACCCAGCCAGAAACACCACGGAGCTCCCGGGAGCTCCGAGCTTCCACGTCGGGACAAGAAATTCCACTGGAGAACAAGAAATCTTCCGGACTTCGGTGGCAGTTCCATTTCACACACACAACTTTATTCACTTTATGCTTACAGGAGCTGTGTGACGGGGAGGTGAAGGACAGGATGCAGAAGTGGGCAGTGGTGCAGGACCCAAGCCTTGCTCCATGGAAAATGGGGTTACACTGCTTTCCGGTGGTACTCGGGAGGGGCCACCTCATAGTCACTGGCACTGAACAACGCAGAGGAATTCTTTGCTAAGTATCTACAAAAACAACACAAAACATCACATTGCTTCCTGCCTAAATCCTCTGTTGTTCAGTGAATCTGTCAATCAGGAGGTGTTTGCCCAAACACAGGACAGGGCTGGAGAAGCACCGGTCCCACACATCAGCTCTGCCAAGCACTTAAGAGATCTGACAGCTCAAAACATCCAAAAAATCCACTCCAAACTTGCTGCCAAGCACCCCTGGCTCCAGGTGAGCTCTGGCAGCTCAGAATTAGCAGGATGAAGCTGTTGATATCTGAGGTTCAGGCAGATGCTGTACCAAGAATGGATTTGGCTCTACTCAAAGGAGTAGGGACAGAGAACAGGACACCAGGAAGCTCTGTCTGCACAAACACAGACCCTCAAGGGCTGAGTGAAGGATGGCAAAACAAGGAATGGCCAGAGGTAAGGGTTGTGTGCCATTAATTCTCATGGAATGGGTTCAGGATATTTGGTCTCTGGGTTCACATTTCTGCCTCACAGCTAAAGCTCTTCAGCACCTGCATTTACCTCAGAGTGCCCCAGAAGACCAGGGCAATGCCAGGTTTTCCCTGGCTATCCTGGCTGATTCCTGTCAAGCCCTGCTGCAGAGCCATCCTGCATTTACTGAGGGCTTTCTTTCAGCTTCCAATAGCTCCTGATTGTAGAATCATGGAATGATTTGTGTTGGAAGGGACCTTAAAGCTCACCTTATTTCACATTGAAGTGTTTTACTGTTATCATCGGGATGTTTTCCTCCTAAAACATCCCATGGCTACAGAGTACCATAGCACACTAAAGCCCTGGTGACAGTCTGTCCCAGAAATAACATTCCTAAAGTTCATCAGTTTTTAAACATTTGCTCAATTGTTGTTGAGTAACTGTTGGGTAATTTAATAGCTTGCTGGAATTATCATCTGCTTTTTTTAGTGGCTATAAATAAATGTTGAAGCATTTATTTTGCAACAAGGACCAGATGGGACAGGGTAGGAGTGCAGATTAACAGAAGCAGAGAAGTGGAGTCTGAGAGGAAGATTGCACACACAGGCCCCAGTTATACAACAATTCACTGAAAAGGGGCAGCCTCACAGCAGCCTGAGCTCCCTGACCTTTCTCTTTCTTGCTGGAAGACCTCACAAGTACTCACTTTAAGAAGTCATGCAAGTAGTTCAAGAGCAAAGCCAGGCTCTTCTCATCCAGGGGCGTGTAGGCCAGCATGGCTCCGATCCGCACTGCTCAAAGGAAGGACACTTGTCACAAACCCTGCCTCAAGTTATTGTCTAAATCCACGACTTACAGCAGCACAGAAAAGCAGCTCAGGAATCTATTCCAGTAGATACAACTTCACCCAAATCAACCAGACTTGAAAAACTCATTTCCATCCCAAACCCCGCCGTGGCCCTGAGCCTTTTGGATACATGGATAGGGAATGAACCCACACTTTAGATCCGCCTGTCCCGGGCTCAAGAGAGGAAAGCAAGCACTTGAATCCTTCCCAGTGCTCCTCCCCACCCCCCAGGGACACTCACCAAAGAGCCTCAGGAGGTGTGGGGCACCGTAGACCTGGGACATGGGAGCGTCAGGGTGATCCGCCAGGATCTCGGCGTACTGGGGCCTCTCAAACTTGTACAGCAGCTGAGTGCCCAGCATGACATTGAAATACTCCTTGATGCCAGCCACCACCTCGTTGACAGCATATTCCCTGGGGACAGAGAGCTCTGCAAGGCCTGCTCCAAGGACCAAGGGCGAGGCTTGGCTCGGGGAGGGTCTTTTACAGGTCTTCACATTTTGTAAGGAAATTTGTCTGGAGACCTTAAAAATCTATAGTCACAGGGAGGGATGCAATTCCAGACCTCCCTGGAACATGGGCTGTTCTGAAGTGAGCCAGGATTTAGGCAAACCAAGAGCAGCAGTTTTCAGTCATGAATATATTAAAACTGGCAAACCTAAACTATGACATTCTCTAAGAGATGGACTTGGAGCAGCCCTTCTGAAGCCACAGGCAGCACTGGGGATGTTCAGCAGCTTCCTGCTCTCACCCAAAGCTCATCCCAGCTCTCAGCAGGTTCAAAGGACAACACTGAACTAACTGCACTGAACAGGAGGACAGGCCTCCAGTATTTCAGGAGCACCTGCTCCCTTCCTGCCAGGATTCCTGCAGGATCTCCTGCAGATTCCAACCTCACCCTGCCTGTACAGAACTGGCAGTGACAGAGGAGCACAGCCCTCACCCCACCCTGCCAACAAATTTAGAACAGGCATCAGGACAATTACATCAGAGGAGGTTCAAACACCCTGACAAGTCAATAATTTGCTTCCTCTTGAATGCAAGAAAATTACTTCCCCTTTCTGTTCTCCCTTTCAAACAGGAAAGTTTCCTGCAGAGTAAACACACCTTGTTTTGCTCAGGGCTGATTGCTGGGCTAATTGCAAACAATAATTGGCTTTGCCCATCTGAGTATTTACAAGTCCTTGTGCACCTCCCTGGCCCCTGGCCCTGTGAGGGAGCCCAGGGCACTGAGCTCACCTCACACAGCTTTTCTGGGAAGTTTCTGGCAGCTTCCTTCAGGAAAAGGGTTAGGGCAAGTGGGGAAGCACAAATCATATCCAGAAAGCAGAAGTGCAGTTTGGAATGACTCCCTCAGGACCACCTCTATCACCTTGGGCTTGGAACAGGGCACTGGACATGGGGCTGGGTCAGGTTTCATAAGTCTATTCCATTTTCCATGGAATCCACGTCCAACAAAGCAGCCAAGGAGGAGTTTAAGGCTGGCAGTGAGCACTACTCACTTATTATCAGTATTTCCTCGGGATTTTTTGTAGTTTGCATAATCCTCTAAAATGGAGTCCACATTCTTCTTGGCAGGGAGGTAGAAGAGCTAAAAACGCAAAACAGAACAAATCCAAGTTTGTCTCATTCTTGCAGACATTTATACCTGCAAGCTGAACTGAAACCCTTTCTCACCGGGACATTTTAGGATGAAATCAGCAGGTTAAGATGGTACAGGTTAGGAAAGGAACTCCTCCAAGAGCTGGGCATTAAAAAAACCCAAGCAAGCTGGCAGAGTGGAAGGTGTCCCCCAGAACTGGGCAGCATTTTCACAGGTACCTGTTTCTGCCTGGTGATCAAGTCCCAGTCATCCACCAGCCACGGCTTCAGCTCTTCGGGGATCTTCACCTTCACCTCAACCCTGTTCATAAACGTTTCCTCCTGAGAGAAGCCAAGCCAGACTAATTACTCTCAGGTACTAATTGGGAGCACAGCACCCTTCTGTTTTCCACCCAAAATCCCTGGGAAGAAATGGAAAACACTCACACTTTCAACGGTGGGATCCACCCGAGCCCTCTTCTTCCTGGGAGGCTGGGGAGTCTCACTGGTGCTGCTGCCCTCCCCAATGCCTGGAGCTGTGCACAGCACACACAGCAGCAGGAAAAAAAGCAGCAGGCAAGATTTAGGAGGAGGATTTCAAAGCAAGGCTCAGATTTTTCTCAAGTCACCTTTGCACCTGTTGGGGTTTTTTTTGTTGTTGTTGTTTTAAATATTATTTGTGTTCTGGGAGTCCCCTGTTTGTGCCAGTTTAAACTGCTGCACTGGCACTTATCTGAGGGAGGTTTCTGCACTAGAACCACACCAGCCTGCTGTATTTTCTTTGGAGAGAATTTTTGGACCCAGCAGCTCAGCTTTGCAGCTGTGTCTCATCCCCACCTCAGTAAGAAAACCTACGTTTGACTTAGGAAATTATTTCAGCAGATCAGCTTTGCTTTCCAACTGCAAGAGCTCAAAATCCTGACAGACAAACAAGCAGCTTTTGTACCAACCAGGAAAGTGTGAACTTTCCCCCTCCTGAGCAGGGAGAGCACAAGGTGGCAGTGAATTACTGGGGCAGGCTGAAAGTCTGATTTCATCTACAAACCCTTCACTGGAAAAGCCCTTCAGATGTAAAATAAAACACACTTACTTTTCTGCTTGTTCTTTTTTGTTTTCCTGCAAGAAGAACACAAATTAGTGCACATATCAAGAGAGTGGTACTTAAGGAAACCTCAGCAGAGAAAATGTTTCAAGCATTCAGCACAGGGAGCAGATCCTCAGGGGCTGGGCAGTGTTTGGCTGAGGACACACAGAGGAAATGCAAGCTGTAACTTGGCTTCAGAGCTATGCTACCACGAGATTCTTCATGGAACAGGTTAGAATTCACCATTTTGGGGAAGTTTTGTTCTTCTCAAGTGCTCTTAGAGAACTACATGAGCTTTGTAGCTGTTTTATTTCAGACAGAATATGGCACAAGGAAACAGAAGTGCTGGGAATTCTCAGAAAAATCTCACTCAACTGAATTAACTTCCAGTTAATTAAGACTGAAAAAAACCTCCAGCTTTACCACTGCTCATTCAGGAGCACTGACTATTTACTACCCATTTTCAGGAAGCTTTAGCTGGAGTACACCACTACTCATTCTCAGTTTGTCTCCTGCCAACAGCAGCCTGGATCCACTGCTCAAAAACTGGGCACTGAGTGGGTAAAACCCCACCAGTCCAGCGCTGATCCCTTAGAAATTCAGCACTCTCTCAAGTGATTCTTGTTTTCAGGCTCTGAGCTGGGTTTATCAGGAAACAGGCAGAGCTCTGAGGAAAGGCTGGAGATAGGGAGAGCAAAGGCTTTGTTTAAAGGCAGAGCAGCTGAAATGAGGCTGGAACTGTGGGCAGGGTAAAGCTCATCCCTCAGAGGAGCAATTCCCAGGGGAGGTCACTCCCAGTGGGCTGGTGCATTCAAGAGAAAGGCTTTTCTTCCAAACCCAGAGCAACAGGGAGGAACAGGGAGTCCCTCCCAGGGTTAATTCACAAGATAAAAATCATGTTAACAATTAGAACAGGAGCAGAGTTTTTAAAAACTGCTTTAGATAATTTAAAGCCAGGTGTTATTCCCTGATTTGTTACGCAGTGCTGTATCTTCCCTCCAGAACAGTTGGTTACCCTTCCTATTTTTCAAGCACCCATTAACTGTGTTTCCTGATTTTTAGGCCCATGAAATGTAGAATAAACTCTTGGAAGCTGGAGTTCAGCAGAGCTACATTTAACAGAATTAGAAGCTGTTGCACAGGAAGCCATAAAACCTGCTTTAACTACACATTTTTTTCTGCTACAGCTTCCAGTTATCAGAAGATGAGTAATTATTTTAAACCCAAACCTGCATTTCACACATATTCCTATTTGATCACAGATTGCTTCAAAGCTTTTGGAACCAGTTGCTGCAGTTTGCAGAACTCTGGACAGACTCAAACAAGAACACGGCACAAGGAGCAGGTTCTGAGCTCTCCTAACAGCAGCACTGCTCCCAAGGCTCCAGAAAACTCCTTGGTTTGGCTTTCCAAGAGCTCCAGGCTGCAGGAAGCAGGCTCTAGAAGGTTCCAGGGCCAAAAGGCTGGAGCCAGCTGGACACAGAGAGCGACCTCCCATTGTGCCCAGCCCCAGCAGAAAGGTGCAGGGAAGAGGAACTGGAAAGGGGCTTGAAATAATCCCAAACATGGCCCTGCTGCCAAAGTGCCCTGGGAGAGCTGAGGGCTCCCAGGGTCTGCCCAGAGGGAAGGGAAGGGAAGGGAAGGGAAGGGAAGGGAAGGGAAGGGAAGGGAAGGGAAGGGAAGGGAAGGGAAGGGAAGGGAAGGGAAGGGAAGGGAAGGGAAGGGAAGGGAAGGGAAGGGAAGGGAAGGGAGCAGGGTGGCAGCCCCCACTCACCGTGTGGAGATGGCCGGGGTCTCCAGGCAGCACACGGTGTGGGCTCCATCCCTCCGGAAAAACCTGGGGACAGGTCACACACACAGGCTCAGTGAGCAGCCCTCCCACAGCCCAGGAGCCCAACATTTGCTTTCCTGGCAGCTTGTCAGCACTGAACACTCCTGGGGGACAGCCTGTGCTTGCATCAGTGCCACTACTGCTTGGTTATCTGAGGAAGACATTTCAGAATATAAATTATAATATAAATATTATAAATATATAATTACAGTGTGACCCTTTCAGAACAGTTGTGTGAGCAGTTTCTCCCCCTCCCCACCACCAGTACTTTGTGTATCTGCAATGAGCTCCAACGTCCAAAGGGACAATCCAGAGGTTTGATTTTGGGAAGCATTTACTCAACACTTACAGCTGAGTCAAACTCACACCCACAATCAGCTCCCTCCCACCACTCACACAGGGTGAAACAGCCCCTTAAGCAGCCAAATTAGTGATGGCCTGCTTTAATTAGATTTTAATGAGGCTCATTACCAGCTGCCTACACAGAGCTGGGCTGGGCTTTGTCTGACCCCACATGAGGACAGGCAGTGACTGATTGCTGTGGAGGAACCACAGAACTCACCTGGCCTGGAGCACCTGAGCACAGGGGAGATCCAGCAGATCCAGGGGCTCCCCTTTCCCCAGACCAGCTACAGCCCTGGCCAGATTTTGGCCAACCCCAAAGTGAAACTGTTCCAGGATCCAGAGCAAATCCCAACTCCTGTCCCTGTGCTGCACTCCTCAAAGCCATGACTCACATTTCATACCAGACCTGCCCCTGAATCACACATGGAAGCTGAGGCTGCTGCCAAATCCACTTCTGAAGAACTGGTGGCATTTCCTTGTGAAGGCCAGAATCACAAATGAAGTTAGGGATTTAAAACATCCCATTAGTAAAGGCCACATTCACCATTAAGTGAAACCCTGCCCAGACAGAAGATGACAAACGAGCAGAGCTGCACTGACTGTCTGAAAATCTACCATCAAATGTGCCCTGAAACACCAAAAGGATGGAATGAAGGGAAATTCACAGCTCAAATTAAATTTTTCTGGAAGGTGCCTGAGCTTGCTTCTGGTCTTTTATAGATGCAAACCCATTTTTAAGTGTGTATTTATTGGTTTAGTTTTGTCAAAACCAGACAAAGAAAGGCTCTTTAAATGCAGTTTTGACAACTGTACCATGGCAGAAGGCAAGGCATCGTGAGGATTTTATTCCAAAGTGCTTGGAAGAGGGGGGGAACTCTAAAGAGAAACTGATTTTACTGAGATATACAAGACTTATGAGGAATCACCACTTTTTGAGTGTCAGGTCACCAACAACAGAGTGCAAAAAATGCAGAGTGTGTTTACTCAGCACCTCGATTCAACATTAACTCTGCACCACCTAAAAGGTATTTTTAATGAAGCACTTTTACAAAGGCCTTTTGATACCATTAAACTGCTTTTGCACAGGCTGGGCCACAAGAAATGGAGCTGAGCTGCAAAGCCTTTAAAAGTAAAACTGAGGAGCCAAAGCTTGGGAGGTGTTTTGGGCAGGGTTTGGGGGTGGGTTGTCTTGTTTGGGTTTTTGATTTTTTAAAAAATAGAATCTTACACTTCAACATTCTTCTGCTGCAGACCAGAAGTCTTCTTGCCTGGAGCAGCACCTCTCATCTTCCCCTCTGCATATTGTTCCCTTTAAACAGAGCATGTTCAGAAATAAGATTTTGGTTTGAAACTCAGTAACTTCCCCTGATCACTTTGGATTGAAGCTCTGTTAAACAAATACTCCCTGACCAGCCCTTCTTCCCCACGACTCACTGGTTGGCCTTCTGGAGTTCTTTTTGTTTCTGCAGGTTGGTATCCACGTATTTGAGCACTCTGCTTTCTGGAACCCATTCATCCCAGCTGGAAAAAACCCAGAGAGAAATAAATCATCACTCAAAACCATCCTGTGATTGCCTTCTATACACAACAGTCAATTAAACACTGCACAGAATTTGGGGCTAAACTCTGAGTTAAGTCATGGACTGGCACAACTTGAGGCCAAAGTTACCAAACGTTCCCCATTGACTGGAGCTGGGATGGCTTCTCTAGGGAAGTGTAACCCTCATTTCCAGCTTCCCAAACTTGAAGGATGGGCAATTTAGGAGGGAGAGAACAGCCTTTAATTCAAAAGAAGCATCACAGGAAAAAAAATACTCTATGCTTACAAAACTATGGGATGTCTGTAGCCATAGTATATTACTGGGAAAGTTTCCTTTATCTAGTCCAACATTTTACAGGTTAACAAATTCAGCAATAGGATCTTACTGTAAGGAGAAGAGCTCTGATTTCTGTCTGTGAAGGAAACCAAGATGGCATGAATATTTGCAGAATCTGAAGTGAATGATTCAAGAGAACAGGTGTTGGGGAAATTGCCATTACCAGCAGGAATTCCACTTCAACACAGAGTGGCTCAGCTGAGCAATCTGACAACTTATCTCAAATAAAACACATTAAAAGTGGCTAAGGCATTCTGAAGCACATCAGTTAAGCTCTTTAGGAAGAGTTCTGTGCCATTTTTCAGCAGCTGCCAGTCTTGGAGCATCGTGTGGCCAAGCCAATCTTGCTCCAGGAGCACCAGGACTCCAGAGGATGGAGAGAAGGCAAGGGCAGCATCTCCAAACTGCAGAGAAACATTCCCAGCTGTAGCCAGACACTCTGGGGTTTGGCTCAGCTGTTTAAGCCACTTCTCCCACTCCTGCCTGTCCACCTGCCAGAAGTGCTGTGTGAGCAGGTGACACCTCTGTGCCCCAAGGTGACAAAGCTTCCTGGTGCCCTGACTGTTGATATTGGCAAAATAATTCCAAGTCAGGGCCTTCCAGCTGCAGAGGGCAAAGTGAAAGCTGTGCTGCCCTGGCTCTTGCAGCAACACCACTTTTAATGTCCTTAATTGGAAGCTTGAAGGCAAAAAAAAAAAAATAACAAACAACCAACCCCCCCCCAAAAAAAAAAAAAAAACCAAAACAAAAAACCCTCAAACAGCACAAGCAAGAAAAGCAGGATCAGGGCACCACTCCTGGCCCCCTCCATGGCACAAACAAGGGAAGGAAGGGACAAATTGAGGTTGGCTCATTAAGAGGAGCCAGCACATCAAGAGGTTCTCTAAGTGTTGTGTTGACACTGAGACATCCCCTGTCTCTCTGGCAGGAGGGGGAGTGGAAGCAATTAAAAGTCACAGCTGAAACACCAGGTTCAGCTTTTAGTCACATCACAGGGATCAGGACTGCTGTGACTAAGAGTCCTCAGCATTGAGCTGAAACCAAACCAAACAGGAAACTGCTCTCTGAGACTTCTGGGTCTGAAGAGCTGAGGTTTTTAATCACTTAGAAAAAAACCTTCACTTTTCCTAAATTCAAACCAAGGGGTAGAAAACAAAATAAGGGAGAAAAATACATCAATAGGACGACCATTCACTTTTGATGGGCACAACATTTATCTCACAGAGGTGCCTGTGACCCTCAGCCATCTCCCACCTGGAGCCCTGCCAGTTTTGCAGGAGGGAGAAGCATCTCCAAGTTTATTTTAATCTGAGAGAGAAACATCTCCAAATTTATTTTAATCTGAAAGGCTGGAACTGAAGCACAGGCTACACCTGCTGCTAATCCAGCCCTCAGCAAGCTGGGCTCCAAAATCCCCTGAGTGGTGATCTGAGTGGTTCTGCCCCACCTCAGCAGGAGCTGCTTTTCCTCCCCAGGCATAACAAGGAAGTTTTCATAGCAGACGTTTCTGCCAGGGAGGAATTCCAGTGTTTCCCACCCTGAACAACCAGAGTGTCCCAGAGCATTCCCAGCAGCCTCCTGCAGGAAATGGCCAGTTTGGCAACGTTCTCTCTGTGTTACACAAATCAGCTCAGGTGTGAAACCATTCTGCTCAATCCCAGAGGATCTGCCAGCAGCAGGGACATGGCAGAGTTGCTGCCCCCAGCCCACACTGAGACAAAGCATCTCCCTGGAAAGGAAAGAGAAATCCTGCTTTTATTCCACGCACTACACTACTTACTTTTTATTCCAGCCACTGTAATGGATAAAGTATTTCACTTGCTTGTCCTTTATGGCAACCTTTACACACTGGAACAGAGAAGAAAGGTCAGTCAGTCCCAGGGAAAACAAGGGGATTTCAGGCAATTTTGCTGTTTTAGTTTGCAGAGTGTTCCCTGCCCCTGAACTTCTTGGCTGTACAAAAGAAAACCACCATCTCAACACTTCCTCCAGGAAGTTCAAGTCCTGTTCTGGAGGTGCTGAGATTCAGCTGCCAGTGCCCCCCTGAGCACTGACAGAATGAGGCTGCTGCAAAACCTGCAGGGCTCCAGATTCTGGAGTCTTTAAAGGGATTTTTTTCCTCCATTGAAGTAAAAATTACTCACAGAAGTTATAATGGGTATTTTCTTGGAGGACAGAACCTTTGGCCACACAACATTTTCTCCAGACCACACTGTGCTGTACCCACTTCAACTACAAAATATTACCAGAGAGGAACCTCCTGTTTCAGGAAACACCTGCAAAATGGAACATGGAATTTAAACCCAGGACTAAGGTTCTCCTGCTGGATCCTCTGCTGCAGCAGAGGCTTGTTCTGACAGCCTGGATTAAACCCAACCTGTGCCTGTCTCTGCTTGTTTTGGAGAATAAAGGGGCTGAGCACCAAGCAAAAGATGACTCAAATACAGTTCTGTAGTAAAATGTTTTCCCTGCTGGAGGTTAGAAGGGCCTGGGGTGAATCTCCTTTAACTCTGCATGGCAGAGATGCACAAACAGCTCCTGTCTGCCACGAGCCCTCCCAAAGAGCTGCTCTGACCACCTTGCTGTGGGACGCTGAGGATGTGGTCAGGAACAAAACAACTGCTGGACTGAGAGCCACGGGAGAAAAACAGATCAAAGGAGCAGGAAGAAAGCCAAGGTTGTTATTCATTACTACTGACAAAGCAGCTTTTAAAATTAAACCCCTTAAAATAAACAAGTCAAACCTTTTTAAAATTATACTTCGAGTTCGTTCTGCCACTGCAGGAACTCGGAATGCTCCACTCAGTACAAACCAGCCAAAAACCACTTGTGAGCTGGGAAATCCCTTCCAGCCCCCAGCTGGCACAGCCTGATCCTGCAGCACTCGTTCTGCTCTGGAAAAAGGAGGGACACAGCAAAGCACAGCTGCTGTGCAGCTCAGGGCTGCTGCAGTGGCACAAGGTGAGTTCCTCCAAAGCAGAAACCTGCATCACCCTCCTCCCTGCAGGCACCGGCACAACAACCCTGAGCACACACTCCCAACAAAAAGTGGGGATTGTCACACATTCCCAACACCCTCACCCTCCTGTTCCAGGGACAGGAAAGAGCAGAGCAGGAACCCCAAGGTGGGAATGGTTTGGAGCAGCTCAAACCCTCTTAAGGGTGGGATTTTAGCATCACAACTCTTTCTCCTGAAGAGAGAAGCTGAGCTCCTACCTCCCTGTGTTAACCTTTAGTGACACCAATCCTACAGGATTTAAATCCCTGTCTGAGGAGCCCCAGGAATTTCTGCAAGCCCTTCTGAGCCACACAGCTCCACGAGTCCTTTGCTTCCCTTTCAGAGGGAGTGGGAGCACTCAAACCCAGAGCTGTGCCTGCAGTAACACTGAGGCAGCAGGGTCACAGATCTGCAGTACAGGCTGCTGTGGTTAAAAAGCCAGAGCTGGGCAGCAGAACTGGGACTGGCACTGCCCTTGTCACTGCAGTCCAGCTTCTCCTGGGCACTGGGGCTGTGGGAGACCACGACATGTACTCAGCCATCTCCCCCTGAGGAGGCTCCAGGGGCAGGTGAATGAGCAGCTCAGGCACCAAATCCTGCAGCACAAAGTGTTCTGGGATATTTCCAGTGTTCTGGGATATTCTAACAGCCTCTGGGAGCTCACCAGAATGGCTGCACGGTGCCACTGGGCTTCCTGAAATCATTCTGGAATGGAGCTCCAGGGTCTAAAATTGATTTCAGACAAGTTTTTGTTAATTTTAGTTCCAGTCCTTGGTCCCACCTAGAGGCACAGCAGACAAAACCATTTCCTCGTTTTCCTGGGGAGCAGCAGGAGCCACCTGCAGCCACACACACCTACCTTGGCTTCATAAAGGAGAGGTCCATGGAAACAAAGCACTCGCTCACCTGCAAGGGAAGGGCAGAGAAACAGCTCAGAGCTGCAGAGCTCCATCTCCATCACTTGTGTCACCAGGAACAGCACACAGCCAGCCCAGGGCAGCCTGGGGAGCAGCAGATTCCCTCTGCCACCAAAGGGGATCAGGGCTGTGACTGTCTGCACCCCGGATCCCTGAGGATCTCTGTGCAGGAGCAGCTGCACACAAACAGCACTGCTGGTGACCTTGGCAGCACCTGGCACCAAACCCCCATTCCTGCCCCTCCCTGAGCTGCCAGGCATTCCCAGAGGCTGGGCTCACCCACGGGCAGGCAAAGCTGCCCCTCTGAGGGGTTACTGATCCAGGGAACTCTCCTCAGATCCCACCTCTGCACCTACAGCTCCTGACGCCTGAAAGCCACTGTCACCTGTGTCCTTATCCTGCAGGAAGAGCAGCACCTGGCATTCCCAGCTCAGGGAATGTGGGACAGGGCAGGGAGCAGCAGCAGAACCTCCTCCCTGTGGGGTTTGAAGCAGGATGAGATTGTCCTTCAGCCTGGCTATATCTCCTCAAGGCTCATGGCGTGGTTACGCTGTGGGAACTACAGTGCACTCAACACAGGAGATCTGAGGTCACACATTTCCTCCTGGAAGCTGCAGTGCCTCATGTTTTTTGAGAAGATGAGCTGCAGAACTGTGAAATGTTTCTGGATATCCACAAATAAAAAGGCTCAGAAGGTCTCTCCCCGAAGTGCACACAGCTGTACATCACACAGTCAGTGTTTTATTTAAAAATGTCCCTACAGACAGGGCTGACAATCAGAGGTGACATTACCACCCTTATTATCACAGTGCCGCTGAAGACACACCTCTGCCTCCAAGCCCTGCAAAGCTTCCCAGGAGAGGTGCCCACAGTCACCAAGGAATGTTCATTTTTAAAAAAACACACGGGTGATTTGCAGAAAGGGTTCTTTGTCTCCATGATTACCTGGCAGGCTCCTGCTGCCTCATACGAGGGCTGTCCCCTGGATCCACACACTGCTCCTTGTACCAAAGCTCACCCCGTTTCCCATCCCATGGGCAGGGACAGCATCCCAGGCTGCTCCAAGCCCTGATGTCCTTGGACATTCCAGGGATGGGGAATCCACCTTACACTGCATTGCTATTTTTATTTATCCTAATTATATTACTCTCAACTGCAACCATTACCTAAAAATCAAAACGCACAAAGTCCTGCTAATCCTCCTAAAAATACACACAAAAAATCCTCCTAAAGAACACACACACACACACAAAAAAAAAAAAAAATCCTCCTAAAAAATGCACACAAAAATCCTCCTAAAGAGCCCAATTCATCCTCATTCACCTAACCCCCGATGCTCTGCTGCAGATGTGGATTCCAGCTGTGCAGGAATCCATGAATCCTCCAGCACCGGGCTCCCTTCCAGGGGACAATAGACAACAACCATGCAAGAAAACGCACGAAAATAAAAACCGGGACAAACCAGAGCGTTTCCAGCGGTTTTAATGCCAAAGAAAACGAAGGACATTCGGAATAACGGGGTGGGAACGGCCCGCGTGTTCCGGGCAGTAAAGAGGAAGGACAAAACCAGACAAAGGCTGCGGGAATTGAGCTTCCCCACGTCCCCTCCCCTCACGGGGCACGGCAGGGAGCGGCGACAGCCAAAACCCCGCAGCGGGAGCAGCAGGGCCCAGAGCCGAGCCCCCGGCTCCGGCCCCCCAAACCAACCCGGATCCCCCCGATCTCCCTTCCCCGAGCCCTGGCGGCACTCACCCTCCTGGAATTTAGGTTTGGGGTCTTGCTTGGGCGCCATTTATAAGGGCCGGTCCCTCCTCCGGCCGCTCCCCGCGGGGCCCCGGCCCGGCCCGGCCCCGCCGCGCAGCCGCGCGCTGAGCATGCCGGGATATGGAGTCCTCCAAGGCCTGCCCGCCCCGCTCCCTGCCGGGAGTGCCCTGATCCTGCCGCGGAGGAGCCGCGCGGGGGAGAAAAAGTAAATCAATACCTGAAAGAGAAAAGGGTGAGGAATAGAGCAAAACACAATGCGCCCAACGTGGGGCTCGAACCCACGACCCTGGGATTAAGAGTCCCATGCTCTACCGACTGAGCTAGCCGGGCGCCACGAGCACCCCGCCGCGGCCGCGAGTGTCGGCAGCGGCTCCGCGCGGTCCCCGCTCCGGCCGCCAGAGGGCGCGGGCCCAGCTGGTTTGTCTATTTAACGTTATTGACTAATTAAGTGTTAAATAAGCGTTATCCCAAAGCCGGCGGGTGCGGAGCGACGGGACATGGTGCCGTCCCGGGAAAGCTGTAGGATGCGAACAGCTCCCGTGGGATTCATTAACAGAGCCGAGTAATCCCGGGGGTTTGCTCCCGGCGCGCTTTAACCTGGGAGAAAATTAAAAGAAAATAAAAATAGGCAGCCTCGGCTGAGAAGAGGGGGGACATGGCGGCATTAGCCAAGCACCGTTTTTAATTTTTGACGGAAAATTCGCGGAATTTTTGTGATTTCTTTTTTTTTTTAAATCGCAATCCTCGCGGCGGGGCAGACGAAGGAAAGCGGCAAGGAACCGCCAGGGGGCGCCATGGGCCACGGCAGCAAGGGGTGGGGTAAACACAACCACTAATCTGCATAACCCCACCTCCTACTTCATAATCTGCATAATCCCTCCCCTGAGGTATGTAGCTCCGCGATCTACATAACCCCACCCTTAAATATGCATAACCCCGCCTATCTGATTCACTATCCGCTATGGTCTGACGTCACAACACCGCCCACCTAATATACATAACCCCGCCCATCCAATGTACATAACCCCGCCCCTCTGCGCCTGGCCCCGCCCCGAGCCCCCCGCCCGCCTCAGCCATGGCGGCCCCGGCCGCGCTGCGCCCGCTCCTGCCCCTCGTCCCCGTGGCCGCCGCGCTGGCGCTGGCTGCGGGCGGGGGCCCGGCGGGGACAGGTCCGGGGGGACAGCACGGCGGGGACCGCGGGAGGGGCGTGCGGGGCGATGAGTGCGGGGAATCCGCGGGATGAGTGCGGGATGTGTGCGGGGATCCGCGGGGATGAGTGCGGGATGTCCGCGGAGGAAATGAGCGCCGGGTGTCCTCGGGATTGTCCGAGGGATGCTCGCGGGGCCGGGGCCGGACAGCCCGGTGTCCCCGCTGCTGCTGGGTTGGGCACGGTCGGAGCCGCAGCCCCGGTGCCGTCCCGGTCCCTCCGGTCTCCTCCCGGTCTCATCCCGGCTCCCCCACGGCCGGGGAGGCTCCGGGGCTCTCCGTTCCCGAGGGTGCTTTGCCCCTAAGAGACGCCGTCCCGACACCGCTTCAAAATGGGGTTTGATTTTTGTTTGTTCAGGTTTTGTTTTGTTTGTTTGTTTGTTTTTTGACTGGTAGCCGGAGTTTAACAGCGGGGAGCGTGTGCGTGGTACCGGGGCCAGCCGGGGCAGAGCCGAGCTCCGGAGCTGCCCCTAAGCCTGACCTTAACGCTGTCCCCAGCAAACGCGAGCCCGAGGGCAGCAGGGGCAGTCCCTCTGTCCCTCGGCACCGGTGGCCGGACCCTGCTGCTGTCCGGGTACCGCAGCGGGGACAGGGCTGCGGAGGAGAGGTGAAGAGCCCCGCAGGTAACCGCTGCACCCCCTGTTCCCAGAGCCGCCCCCGCCGCCCTCCGGCAGCGACATCGTCCACCCCATCAAGGTTGATGAGAGCGGATCCTTCCTGTCCTACGACCTGTCCCACCGAGCCCTTCACCGCAGGTCTCCTGCCTCCAGGAGCAAGCTGCCCGCCTTCTACGAGCTGCACTACAAAGGGCAACCCCTGAAATTCAACCTGAGCCTCAACAGGCACCTCCTGGCTCCGGGCTTTGTCAGCGAGAGGCGTTTCGGGGGCATCGCCGGCGCCAAGATCCAGCCTCGCTCCTACAACTCGTGCCATATGATCGGGGAGGTGCGGGGCAGGGCCCCGCAGGGCGGGCTGGCTGCCCTCAGCACCTGCGATGGCCTGGTGAGTACAGCCCCCGTCCTCGAGGAGCCCTAATCCAGGAGGGAACGGCGGCAGCTGGGGCAAACCCTTTTATCTGCCGCAAGTGACTCCAAAAATCCCGGCGGCAGAGTCAGCGTCTCATCGCACAGGTCTGGTGCAGCGTGGATGTAAATTTTCCATGGATTGCGCTGGTTAGGGAACTCTCTGGAGCTGGGTTGGTTGGTTTGTTTGTGCCCAAACTCCCAAAACGAGCAATTCTCTGCCTTCTGCTGTGTAAATGGGATTTTGAGGAGCACGTCTGGAAGGGAGGGGCTGGGAGCTGGAGGTGTTGCTGGTGGCACAGCTGGGGAGCGAGGCTGCTCGCTCTTTCCTGCGCTCTCCTCTGCCTTGTTCCTTGTAGGCATTTCCTAAGGCAGCAGTGACCTGGAGGAGTGGCACTCTGGGGAAAAAGGGCTCAAAACCTCCTGTGGGTTTGCAGTAATGGTCCCATATAACTGGTGGTGCAGTGCTCATGCTCGTGTCCCTCACTTTAGAGGAGGACAACTCCATTGGCTCCTCCATGGCTTCCCACAGCCAGGGGGCAGGAGTAAATGGGATATTGGAAAGAATCCTTCCCTGTGAGGGTGGTGAGGGGCTGGGCTGGAGTTCCCAGAGCACTGTGGCTGTCCCTGGGTCCCCGGCAGTGTCCCAGGCCAGGGCTTGGAGCAGCCTGGGATGGTGAAAGGTTCCTGCCCATGGCTGGGGTGGAGCTGGGTGAAATGTAAGGTCCCTCCCCACCCAAACCATTCCATGGTGCTGTGATTCCGTGTCCCAGCCCCAGGTTCCTCAGGGTGAGCTGGGGCACAGGGGTTCTCACGCTGTCAATTTGTGTGTCCCTGGCAGAAAGGTGTGTTCCAGCTCATGAACGAGGACTATTTCATCGAGCCTGTGTCCAGCAGCCCTCGGGAGGAGGGAGCAGCACAGCCCCACAGGATCTACAAGCGCCAGGTGCCCAAGGGCAGGGCTGGGCAGGACAGGAGCCCCCCGGCCCCTCGGGAGTCCTGTGGGGTGCCAGGTACTGTCCCTTCCTCTGGCTTTGGGCAAACTGTGACACTAGCAGGGCTGGACCTCTCGCTCTCATCTTCTGCTCCTGGGGGGATGATGTGGAGACAGAGCATTTGCTTTCATTTCCATGAAAACTTTGCTTTTTGACTTGCCAGGGTGTTGGAGTTTGGGAGTGGAGCTTGGTCTCTGCCCTGGGAGTTCCCACTGTGGGCAGGATTCCTGTGGGTCCTTCGCTGTGCAGGGCAGATGGGTTGCATGAACTCCTAAACCCAGGATTTCAAGTGCTGAGGAATTTGGTGCATTCCCAGAAGCTCATGGGCACTTTACTCCCTGATGAAGCTGCAGTGCATTTCGTGCTGCACATTTCCTGGAGCTCTCTGCTTTCACAAACTGGGGTTTGCTTTTATAATAGGGTTATCTCCAGGTATTCTTCTGATACTCTAAATTAATTACTCAATCTATGGCAGTAATCTTAATAGCTTCTTCTAGGCTTTGAAGTCTGTTCTTGACTCATCCATTCTGGACTTTGAAGTCTATTCTTGAAAATTAATTTCTCTGGGTGTACTATGGCCCGCGTATAACTCACGTGGATCTCCTCTGTAATCAGGGCTAGTGGGGTGGATGTGCTGTGCACACCCTGGAGAGGAACCCCAAAAGAGTCCCACAGTCTGTAGGATTTTGGTGACAGCCATCCTCTCACTGAGCTCTGCTGTGTTGCTGTTTGCTTTGCCCAGGACAGGGAGATGCTGCTGGTGGTGTTCAGCTGGTGTCAATGCACGGGGCTCAGCTGGGTGGTGTTTGACAGGATCATCCCGAGGGGAAATGCCCCAGGGCACCCCCAGCTCTGCAGCAGCCTCAGGTCCTGGCTGGGATCTCAGCAGCCAAGGACACAATGGGGACAAACTCCAAGGAAGCTGCTGGGATTAAACTGTCACAGTGGTATTAGCAATTCATCAAGAGGTCCAGATAGTTGGGATTTTTCAGGCTGGGGGATGAAACAGCCTTTCACAGCTAACCCAGGCAATGTAGGAGTCCATTGTTAGGGAAGTGAGGCTGAGCCCTCCGAAATGGGTTGAAAGCGATTCCCACTGTGTGGGATGAGGTTTGTAAAGCCTTCACCCAGCTTGGGGCTGACCCTGACCTTGCTCTTGGAGCCTTGTCACAGGAAAAGTCCCTGCTGGATGATTCCCAGTGGCTGGTGTGCGTGAGGAGCTCTCCTCCGCCTCCGGGCTCCCCAGCCCAGCAAACATGAACATTCCCTTGTTTCCCCTTGGGAAGGAGCAGAGCTCCTGTGCCTGAGGGAATCTCTGTGCTGGGGGCACACAGTTTATGGTGATGGGAACTGTCCCTTCCTGAAAAATGCAGATTTGGGATGACCCAAAATGTTGAGCCACCGGGGTTTTTTCTCAAGCATCCCTGCAGGGTTGTCTGTAAATTCCTAAACACTAAGACTCTGCTTTGGGAGGTTCCCTGTTCCTTGTGGAATATTGCAAACCCTGTTCTGGTCAAAGAAATTCCTTCAAATGCTTTGTTTATTTATTTATTTTTTGTTTGTTTGGGTTTTTTTGGTTTGTTTTTTTTTTTTTTGTGTCCTGCTTATGTGCAGCAGGCTGAGCTCTGAGTCCTTTGGGACAGAGCACAGCAAGAAGTGCCCGTGAGTTACTGAGTTATGGGTCTAAGTGTGCAACCTTCTCCACATCAAAGGCGATTCCTTTGAATTAAAAAAGAAAATATTAAAGTTGCAGGGATTTTTTAAAGGACGAACTTTCTCCCCTTCAATCCCTCAGAGTCTCAGGAGAGCCTGGAGCGGTCGGAGAGGCGCAGGGAGAGGTGGGAGCAGAGGCAGAGCAGGAGGAGAAGGATCAGGCAGCGCTCCATCAGCAGGGAGAAGTGGGTGGAGACGCTGGTGGTGGCAGACACCAAGATGGTGGAGTTCCATGGCAGTGCCAACGTGGAGAAGTACGTGCTGACCGTCATGAACATGGTGAGGGCTCGTCCACGTACTCCTGGGGCTGGGGCTCCGAGGAGACACGAGCAGGTGTTGGTGCCTCTGAAGTTCATTGCATGAGTGCAGAGTTCAGAATATTGTCCGTAAGTCCATGCTAAAGCTTTACCTGCATAGAGTCCCAAGTAGAGGCAGCAGCAGCAGCTCCCTGGCATTTCTTCTTCTCTTTCCTCTGTCTCTTCTTCTTCCATTTCTTCTTCTCTTCTTCAGTGTGTGTGTGTTACCCCAGTACAGGGTGATTTATATTCATAAATCATCCAATGAGCTAAAACTACAAATTCTTTCTACACCTATTAGAGTCTTGCTATGAAACAAGCAGATAAGGGGGTGGCTCAGCCTGTCCCTCTGCTGCTGCCAGGGCAGCACCTCCTGGCATTCCAGAGGAAAGCTTTGGCTGGTGCCAGGAAAGGTTGGGCTTGGGCAGAGGACCTCAGGTAACATCCCTGGCTTTGTGGGGGTGGGGAATGCACCCAGAGAGCACCGAATTCCTTTGAGATGTTAAACACTTCCAACAGGAGTGAGGGCAGAGGGGTTCCCCGGGCGTTTCTGGCTGAGCCCCAGTGTCTGCACAGATCCTATCAGGTGTGCGTGGATTTCATGGCCCAGCTCACCCCAGGTGTCTGTTCTTGTCTCCCGTGTGGGGAATTCCTGAGATGTTGTTAACAGCCTGCAGCAGCTTCCCCTGCAGGAGCTGCTGTTGCTGCAGCAGGGTCCTGGCAGCTGTGTGTGCCCAGCTGTGTCCCCGTGACTGTCCCACTGCAGGTGGCAGGGCTGTTCCACCACGCCAGCATCGGGAACCCCATCAACATCGCCATAGTGCGGCTCATCCTGCTGGAGCACGAGGAGGTGAGACCTGAACTGGGGCTGAGCCAGCCCTGGCAGCCAGGCTGGGAGCTGGGCTGGAGCACCAGGATCCCTCCCAGGACGTGCTCGTGGCCTGGCTGAGCCTGGGAGCAGAAATCCAGGTGCCCACGTTTGGCTGGTAGAGCCAGGGATGGGCAGAGGGGCTGCAGAGCCTGGATTTGGGGTGGTTTATGGTACACAGTGCCAGTGAGGTGGCAGAGGGTTCTGGGGCACTGGTGGTCGTGTCCAAGCTGCTGTGGTGGCTCTGGGGGGCTTGAGGCCACTCAGGGTCTCCACAGCCTCGTCACTCACTCTCAGCCAGCACAGGGGGTTTTCCTGCTGTGGTTCTTAACCCCTGTTTGCTGGATGATTTAATGTTTTGGTTGAACCACAGATGAAAAGAAAGCAGGAAGAGGGCTGTCCTCCCACCCAGCCTACAAGCTGTAAACATGGAGCAATTCCATTTGCTGGCAGTCACTCCTAATTCCACTCTGACGTGGCTGGGGTCAGACCTCTCCCCTCCCCATCCCAAAATCCAAACAGCTCAGGCAGATCTCCCTTTATGTTGGCAGGAGGACCTGAAGATCTCCCACCATGCAGACAACACCTTGAAAAGCTTCTGCAAGTGGCAGAAGAGCATCAACGTGAAGGGAGACTCCCACCCCCTGCACCACGACGTCGCAGTGCTGCTCACCAGGTGTGGAGCCCACCCAGGTTTGGGGCTGTGGCAGCTAAAATCTCACCTGGCTGCAGGTGGGGGCAGACAGGGAGACATCTGCAGGTGGAAGCTGTTGGGATCTCACTCTCCCTGCCTGGACACGTGCGTGTAAGATGTGCCATGTGAAATCTGGGGATGTTTCCTGGTGGCTGGAGCTGCTGTGGGAGGTGTCCCTGCCCATGGCAGGGGGGTGGAATTAGGTGATCTTTAGGATCCCTTCCAAACCAAAGCATTCCATGGGTCTGTGATTCTCTGGACTGGTCTCAGGTTTAGACCTGGACACAGCTCCCAGTTGAGGTTTCCCGGCCAGGTTTTCACCGTGGCCCTGTTGCAAAGCCCCAGAAGGGCTGGATCCTCCCAGGATTAATTCTCCTTTTTCCCTCCGGGGCTGGGCTTGGCAGAGGAGCCTCTGGGAAGCCTCTGACCTCCCATGGAGCTGGCAGGAATTCCTGCCTCTGGCCAAGTTTGTGTACCTTGCAGTCAAAGCCTGGTTTGGGGCTTTCAGACTGCCTGGCTGTTGTGGTGCTTTGGGTGATTATTCACAACCCACAGCAGCTTTATCTTCTCTGGGAGGTTGCTTTGTAGCAGAAATGAGGCACTTCAGGCCTTGTACTTCAGTGGAGCTGTTCTTCCTGGGTGGCTGGAGCTGCCCTGGAAAACCACAGCACCTCTGGGATGTGCTCCCTGTAGCATTGCTTGATTATCCCCAGCATCAGCTTTATTTACACAGCGGAATAAACGTAGCCAGGCTGGCCAGCAGCTCCCATTAATCAGGCTTAATAATGAGCTGGGGATACTGGCAGAGGAAAGGGGGAAGGAAAGGTCGGGAATGTTTCCCCTGTGGAAGGATGTGGGATGTCTCCATTCTCACTCCCGTTTGGCTGCTGTCCCTGTGCCGGGTCCTGCCGCCTTCCAACGCCCTCTCTGCTCTGTGTCTGTCTGTCTGTCTGTCCGTGTGTCCCCGTCCCCCTGGCCAAGGAAGGACATCTGTGCTGCCATGAACAGGCCCTGTGAGACCCTGGGGCTGTCCCACGTGGCTGGGATGTGCCAACCCCACCGGAGCTGCAACATCAACGAGGACACGGGGCTGCCCCTCGCCTTCACCGTGGCACACGAGCTCGGACACAGGTACCACCCTCTTCCTCCTCCTCCTGTTCCTGGGGCTGCACAGGGCACGGCGGGGATGTTGGGAGATGGTTCCCAAGTGGTTCCTCACGGGTGCAAACGCTCCCTTTCTCCCTGAGGATTTCATTCCAGAGTTAAGTTTTGGGTCGCCCCGGGTTTAATGAGAATCACGTAATGCAAGGCAACCCGGAGGAATTGCACTTGTGTATTGTCCCGGGGTGGTTTGGGAAGGTTTTGGAGCAGGGGTTGCCCACTGAGAAGTTTTAAAGCAGGCTCTATCTGTGACATCAGCGACAGAATTTTGTTTGCCCCGAGATTCAGTTAAATTTTTACAAGGTCACTTGAACATTGCAGTTCCCAGTAGACTGCAGGGAACTTTTGTTTTCCATGTGTGGGAAAACACCCGCCAGCGTGATCTTGTGGAATATTCCCAAGTTTTCGGTGGGAAAGCTGAAATGAAAAGCACAGGGCAAAGTTCAGGGCTGTCAGTAGCAGGTGCCCCTGCTCCTGTGTGTGGTGGCTGTGGTGGCTCTGCTGGTCGTGGCTCACCTCCCCTCCGTGGGCTGTGCTCTTACACAGTTTTGGGATTCAGCATGATGGAAGCAGCAATGACTGTGAGCCAGTTGGGAAAAGACCTTTCATCATGTCTCCACAGCTCCTGTATGACACGTCCCCTCTCACCTGGTCCCGCTGCAGCCGCGAGTACATCACACGCTTCCTCGAGTGAGTGCTTCCTCCTCCTCTTCCTCACTGCTGGCAGCTGGGGGTCGGGGCCCACGCATGGGGGGGTGCTCCTGTCTCTAAGATCATCCCTCTAAAAGTGTTGGGGGTCTTTGTCCAGCTGCCCCATCCCTGGCAGTGTCCAGGGCCTTGGAGCAGCCCGGGATAGTGGAAGGTGTCACTCCCGTGGCAGGGCTGGGATGAGATGAGCTTTAAGGTCCCTCCCCACCAAACCATTCCATGGATCCTCCCTGGGTTGCCTCACTGTGCTGTGAAGGAGGTTCAGGAACTTTTTTTGGGGGGGCACAGGGGCTGTGTTTGCACAGATAAAACCGGAGTGTTTTCCCTCCGTGCTCTCCGCGGGTTCTGCGGAGTCTCCTCGACTCTCTCTGCCTGACATGGGCAAACCAGACCCAGCCAAATTCCTCCCTGCCTTTGTTTATTTTTAGCACCCGTGGCTGATTTTTCAGGCTGTCGTTAGGAAGTTCCAGGGAGCACAGCCTGGAGTTTGGTTTGTCAGCCAGTGGCTTGCTCTGGAGGAACATTTTCCTCCCTTGCTGCGGGGAGCTTTGAAAACAGTGAGGAGCAGCAAGGGGAGAGCTGGGCCAGGCATTCCATGGTCCCAAATCCCAGCCTGGGCCATGTGGGCTTGTCCCCACATGTGCAGGGGCATTACTCTGATGTGTGGCTCACAGAGGAGCGCAGCTTTCCCGCATCCGCAGCGCTCTTGGCCCTCTGCTTTTAACCTTCACTTGGGGATGAAGAATTTCCTGCTTGTGATGGGGGAGACAGAGCAGCTGGAAGCTCCTCTGGTGGGGTTTTGGTCTCTTTGCTCCCCCTGAAGGAGCAGCTCTTCCTTGGGGCTGTGACACCCCTGGGGCAGGGCTGGGAGCTGTTGTAAGGCCAGGAGCTGTTGTGATGGGATGCTGGCAGGAGAACAGGAGGCAGGGAGCCAGGAAGAGGGACCCTGCTGACCTGGGGATGCTGGATATGCTCAGAACAGACCTGAGGTTCAAGAAAACCACACTGTCAGATGATGATGATTATTATTTTACACAAGATTATTATTATTTCACAAGCACTGCTGAATGTTGGAGCATCTGAAAGGGATTCCTGGCACTGTGGTCAGCACTGGCTGAAGCTGGGGCTTCAGTCAGGGTCTGCCTGGACATGAAGGGACACGGGGAGAGGTCCTGTCCCTGCTGTGGCAGCACTGTCCCCAAGGAAGGTGTCCCCTCGATCAGGCCAGTGTAGGATGCTGGCACAGGGTGGCTGGTGATGCTCTGGTGGTGGAGGGACCCTTCAGTCTTTGCTCTACATCAGACAAACAATCAAACAATCAGACAAAAGAAAGAGATTTTCAGCCTCTTTCCACAATGCTGGAGCTCTTCTTCCATCATCCTCCTGTTGCCAGGGCCTGCTGCCCTTCCCCTGCCTGTGCCATCCTCTGCCAGCCCCCCCAGCTCCAAGGCTGTGCAGCTGATTCTTCTCAAGCTCCAAATTTTGCCTTTGTTTTTGTTGAATTCTGTCCTGGCTTTTTGGACCCTTCCTCCAGTTCTCTGGGAGCTTTTGGAATTTTAATCCTGCTCTCAAATGTATCTGCAGCTCCTCTCAGGCTGCTCACAGATGGGGATTTAATCAGTTTTCCATCCACTCCATCCTCCAGCTTGTTAGGGAATGGGCTGGAACAGGGAGAGCAGTGCAGGCCCCTGCATCTTTCCCTGTGGACTGGGATTTACTGCAGATCCCTGGAAGCCAGAGGGAAACTCAGGCCAATTTTTCCCTGCTTGGAGATGTGTTTTGGCCAACTGAACAGACCAGGAGAATGACTGTAAAGTATTTAACAAAGAAATAGATTCTGGAAAAGCTGGAATGTTGAGGCAGAGCCCAGGCACCCTCAGACTGGACAGAGACCCCTCTGTGAGCTGGGCAGGGCAGGGAGTGCCCCAAGGAGGCTGGGGACAGTGTAGGGGGGACCTGTGAGGCCCCTTCACCCCAAACTGGCAGAGGGTGAAGAGCCCAGAGCAGCACGAGTGTCACACCTGGGGCTCATCCAGCATGAAGTGCTTGAGCTTGGACTTTTCCCAGTAAGGATTCCAGGGTTCTGTGATTCAGTGGAGACACGTGGGGAGGTGCCAGGCAGTGTGTGCCTGACACAGGCTGCACCAGGACCCTGTGTCCAGGTTCCCAATCCACGCTCCATCCATCCCAGCTCAGCCCCACAGAGATCCTGCCCTTCCCACTGGGCTGGGAGCAGCAGGATGTTCCTGATGTTGGGAATTTGGAAATAGAGACTTTCAAGCCCCTGGGCTGCTGAAAACAACTCATTTCCTGGTTTTTCCCGTAGGGAAATGTAATATATTTCAGTGAGGATATACATGGAGTTTGAGGGGCTGTGTGCAGGTGTGCAGTGTGGAACTCGGTGGGTGGGATGGGAGAGGGAGGAGGAGCTGCTGGTTCTGCTGAGCATCACCCCGTGGCACTGCCAGCACCCCAAAGCAGGAGCTCTCCTGCTGCCAGCCCTTGTTTCCGTGCCGCTGGTTTGGGTTCCAAAGGAATCTCAGTGCAAGTTAATTCAGAGTTCCCAACCACAACAAACCCGAGTAATCCGATCCACCACAGCCTTGCCAGGGGCTTGGCCTTGCTGGAAAAGAGTTTGTTTAAATGAACACCCAGGGCTGGACTGGTGACAGCTCTGTGTGTGTTTGGGAAGTGTCAGAGCAAAAGCAGTTGGAGCAGAGGGAGGCACTGCCTGCCTTGGCCACTCCACTCTGCTCCAAGGAAATCCCGCCCGGGCTGATTTGAGCCCTTCTGTGGTGGCAATATGGGGGTGAGCGTGTTCGGCTGCTGAAAATCTCCTTTATTCCTGTTGGTAGGGACAGTTCTGCAGGTTGTGGCTCCACCAGGACATTTGTGGTTGTTGCCCCTTCTGTCTTTGTCCCTTCACCTTCCCTATGCCCCGCCACCCCATGGGGGGATCCCTCTGGGGGGCTCCCACCCCACAGAGGTTCCCACGCACACCGGAGCAGCTCCAGGGATTGCAGAGCCAGGGTTGTGTCAGTGGGAAATGCTGATTGCTCCTCGTGCTGGGACATTGCCCAGCTGCTCTTGGACACTGGGGTGACTCTGCTGTGCCCTCTCTCCTCCAGCCGGGGCTGGGGGCTGTGCCTGGATGACCCCCCAGCCCGGGAGGTGCTGGACTTTCCCCTGGTGCCCCCGGGTGTCCTGTACGATGTGGGCCACCAGTGCCGGCTGCAGTACGGCCCCTACTCCACCTTCTGTGATGACATGGATGTGAGTGGGGTCCCCTGGGGCAGGGGGGGCTCGGGGGGGCTTTGCTGGGGCTGTGCTCACCCTGCCCAAGGATGGGTCTGGTCTGTGCCCAGGGGATGGGTCTGGTCTGTGCCAGGCAGGAACCATGTCCCTCTGCTTCCCCAGAGTGTCTGTAGCACGCTGTGGTGCACGGTGGGGAACACGTGTCACTCCAAGCTGGACGCGGCTGTGGATGGCACCGCGTGCGGGGAGAGCAAGGTAAGGGGGGGCACCCCTCCCTTGGGGACACACAGGAACTGTGCAGGGTGCAGTGCAGGGATGGGCTCAGCCCACTGCCCAAACACACAGTGCCCCCAGCAGGGACTGCCCTCAGGGAAGGTCACTCACCTGGGATCATTTGAATCACCTGGGAAGGTGAAGCCCACACTTGATGACCGTGGCAGAAGAGCACAAGGCTGGTTCTGCTGCTATGGAGGATGCTCCTCCCTGGGATCTTCCCCACTGCTGGGGAGGCAGCTCTGAGCCCCTCTGGCTCTTCCCTCTGGGCTGACATGGGGCTGTGAATCCCCTTGCAGAGGGGTCTCCGTGGAGCTTTGGGTTTGTTGCCTCCTTTAAATCCTCAACCAGCCCAACCCCTCTGGGTTTCCCGTTGCTCCAGGCTCTGGCAGAGCCAAGCTGACCCCGGGGCACCTCCGTGCAAGCGAAGCAGGGATTTCCACGGGACAATCCATGCGCTGGGTGCTCCCCATCCCTAACCTTGTGCTCTCTTCTTGCTGCCTGTCCCTGCAGTGGTGCTTCAACGGCGAGTGTGTCCCCGTGGGCTACCGGCCCGAGCCCATCGACGGTGGCTGGAGCTCCTGGAGCTCCTGGGCCTCCTGCTCCAGGAGCTGTGGTGCAGGAGTGCAGAGTGCTGAGAGGCACTGCAGCCACCCCACGTAAGCCAGCCCTGAGCCCGGACCCCCGGGACAGGAGTCACAGAGCCCTGGGATGGTTTGGGTTGGAAGGGACCTTGTTCCATGCCCTGCCCTGGGAGTGCTGCAGTGTGACTCAAACAAAGGGCAGAGACTCCAGGCTGGGAGATGTAAAACATATCCAGTGTCCTTTAGTGACAGAACAGCAAACCAGGCATTCTTGGAGCCTGATTCAGAGTTGTTTTGAAAAATCCTGCTGCAGTTTATCACCCTGCTGCATTCCGTGAGCCAGCGCTGGCTGGAAGTGCCCTGCTGGAGGAGCTGCCATCTCCATCCAGGGATTTCTGGGCAGATTCATCTGCTCCCCAGATGTCCTCCTGGTCACCAAATCAGTGTTGCACTGGATTCAGCCAAAATCCCTGGCTTGCCCTGGTGTCAGGGCACCCTGGGATGGGGAGGAAAGGGAAAAAAGGAAAAAGGGAAAGGGCTTTGCAGTGATGTTCCAAGGGAGTAATTTTTCCATGGCATGGGGAGCTGGGGCAGCCCCAGGAGTGAGCTCCTGACCCTTCCAGACGTGTTCTGCCCATCATCTTCCTCGGGTGAGTTTGGTACGTGCTGTTGGCTCTTGAGGGAATTGCTCTGTCATCTTGGTCCTGGATCAGGACCTGGCTTTGTGTTTAACATAAACTCTGTGGCAAAGGTGCTGTGGTGGTTTATGGAGTGCTCCAAACACAGATGTGGACAGGCAGGAGAGCAAACACTGGAATTTCCTGGGCAGTTGTTTGCTTTGGCCACTGGCGATAAATCTTCAGCTTTGCCCTTGGGATGGAGTAAGAAAATATGTACTGGGCATCCCTCCCTCCCACAGCCGTTCCCTCCGGGCAGAGCATGTAAACACAGCCCTAAAATAATGATTAGCTTCATTCTCTTCAGCAAAATGAAGGAGAAGGAGTTTTCACGAGGGCCGTGGGCCATGGACAGTGGTGTGAGCGAAGGAAAAGGAGATGGTGGCCACGTTGTGTGAGGGTCTGCTGGCATCTGAGAAAAAAACATTGTGGATGCTTCTCGAGTCTCCCTTGCTTTAAAAAATCCAGTGTCAGCTTTTGCCTTTCCCTGGGGCAGCAGAGGAGCAGAGTCAGGAGGAGTCCCTGGGTGGGATGGAGAGCAGCTCCTCCAGAGCTGCCGTGGAAGGGGGTGCAGCAGGGGTGCACTTTAACCCACCCCAAGCATCGCACAGCGCTGTGACTCCGAGCTCTGAGCCCCGTGTGACTCCTGCCTGCCTCCCCCAGGCCCAAGTACGGGGGTCGGTACTGCCTGGGCGAGCGGAAGCGGTTCCGGATCTGCAACGTGCGGCGCTGCCCCCCGGACGAGCCCTCCTTCCGCCAGCTCCAGTGCAGCCAGTTCAACCCCATGCTCTACAAAGGGAAGCTCTACAAGTGGACACCAGTGCCCAACAACGGTGAGTGGAGGGCAGGACCCGGAGCTCGGCCCTGGAGTTGGATGTTTGTGTCCTCTCGGCAGTTCCACGTATCGGTGGCTGGCTTCTTTTTCCTTCTGCCTTCACTCAGAGTCAGGATTGAATGCAGGAGAGATGGATTTTCTTGTTCGGGCTCAGTTCTTTATTGATTCTTATCTATGGAACAGAGAGTTCTGCAACACTTGTAGCTAGCAAAAGCGAGAAAAATGTTGGTAGATCTAGCTAGTTACAAGGTTAAAAACTAACATCTGTATTATTTATACTTCTGAACCCAGTAACCAAACACGTGTGACCCGCACTGCGGTACTTTCTAGCCAACTAAAAACTGCTACCTGAAACCATGAAGAAGGAACAAGAAGGAAGAAGAGCCCAAGAACCTCCATCTTGTCCCATACCTATCACTGTATTCTAAAATCCCAAATTCCAAACCCTTCACCATGTGAAATCACACACTTCCATTCAAACTACACACCAGTAATTCCAACTCCATCACTCAAATTTGGAAGCCTTCTCCAAGGCCTCAAGTCCAAAGCAGTGTTTTCCTGGGGGTCAGCGTCAGAAAGCACAGAAAGCTCAAAACTCCCAGGTTTCATGGTTCTAACGGTGTCCCAGCGGCGCCTCGCAGCCTGGGGCTGCTGTATTTAGCGTTTTACACCGTGGCCGGACTGGCAGGGCTGGTTTGTGGATTTGGGTCCAGCCCTGGGCTCTGGGCTGACCTGTGCCTGTTCCCCAGTGAACCCCTGTGAGCTGCACTGCCGGCCCGAGCGCGAGTTCTTTGCGGAGAAGCTGCGGGACGCCGTGGTGGACGGGACACCCTGCTACGACAGCGAGGCCAGCAGG
The DNA here is from genome assembly GCF_963662255.1 of Cinclus cinclus. NCBI lineage: Eukaryota > Metazoa > Chordata > Aves > Passeriformes > Cinclidae > Cinclus > Cinclus cinclus. The sequence continues at coordinate 21,185,437 of NC_085058.1, forward strand.
GACATCTGCATCAACGGCATCTGCAAGGTGGGGCTGGGGGCACAGGGACACCCCGGGGCTGGCACCCACCCTTGGATGCTCAGCCTTGCCTCCCTCTCGTGCTGAGCTCCCTCGTTGTTGCCGTTCCCCGCTTGGAGAGCATCCCTGGTCCCCGTGGGGTGAGCGGTGTGGGCTGTGTCAGCCTCTGTGCTGGCCTCAAGGAGCCAGAGCACAACCCACTGATGATGGATGGGGCTTGGAGCGACCTGGTCCCAGGGAAAGCGTCCCTGCCCGTGGCAGGGGGCTGGAACTGGATTGTCTTTAACTCCCTGCCGAGCCAAGCCAGGCCGTGCCAGGATTCTGTGAGCCCCCTGGAGACGATGCAGGGAGTGACTGGGAGGTGCTGCTGTGTGGGGCTCCCTTGCAGAACGTGGGCTGTGACTACGAGATCGACTCCCACGCGGTGGAGGATCGGTGCGGGGTGTGCCACGGGGACGGCTCCACCTGCCACACCGTCCACAAGACCTTCGAGGACAGCGAGGGGCTGGGTAAGGGCACCTCCTGCTGTCCCCAGAGCATGCCTGGCCCAGCACAGCTGGGCTGCTGCTGCTCCTTTGGAGGGGGGCTTTGATTCTAGCTTGGTGATTTTTTTGGGGGGGGTGAGACAGCGGGGAACTCAGGTGGGCTCAGGGCAAGGTAGGGTTCCTTACAGAGGTGTAAAGATTGGCACACTGCTGGCACCCAGGGGACACAGCACCCACCCGACGACTAAAATCTTCTCTGGCTCCACCAACACCTAGTTCCATTCCCAGGTTACGTGGACATTGGGATTATCCCCGTGGGAGCCCGGGAGATCCGGATTGAAGAAGTGGCAGAAGCTGGGAATTTCCTGGCACTGCGGAGCGAGGACCCCGAGAAGTATTTCCTGAATGGTGGCTGGACCATCCAGTGGAATGGGGACTACAGGGTGGCAGGCACCACCTTCACCTACAAGAGGACAGGGAACTGGGAGAACCTCACCTCTCCAGGGCCCACTGTGGAGCCCGTGTGGATCCAGGTGGGATGGATCCCACCTTCCTTGTGGGCCTGAGCTGTCCTGGTCCCTCCCTGCACCCAGGGGATGGGCTCTGCACCTCCTTGGGGTGTGTTTCTTTGGGAGCCAGTGCTGGAGCAGCCAAGCTGCCGGCCTGGGGAATGTTTCCAGCCCATAGTACTTCCAGCTGAACCTGAAACCCTTTGCAGAATTCTGCAAGCTATTGACAGGAGGAGTGTGAGCAGAAAGAGCCATTTCCTGAGGCTTTCCTGTATCTTATCACGAGCAGGGAAAGAGCCCCCAGTGCTTCTGGCTGGGCTGGACAGTCAGGACAGAGGGAGCTGCCAGTTCATGCAAAGCTGTCAGGAGTCAATATCCTTGTGACCGTGAGGCCACGCCGTCCTCTGGAGAAACCACTGGGAATCATCCCACAGATGATGATGGCACAGCTGGCACCAGGCTGAAATTCCTCGTGGTGCCAGGGGTGGTGGTGGCCACGGAGCTGCATCCCGTGGACCCCAGGATCCCCCTGCCCTGCAGTCGTGGCCCAGCCTGATGCACTCCCCGGAGCATCCCTGCCTTTGCACGGGCTCGAGCAGCCAAAATCTCCTCCTGCCTTCCCTTCAGTAGCAGCTCGGGTGGGATGTGAGCAGGATCCTGAGCCAGCTGCCGACAAGGGCTGCTGTGAATGGGAACGCTGGCACCACTAATCACTTTCTGGGATTCGTAACCTAATTAAGACCTTTGCACAAGAGCGTCGCGATGTTCATGGGGAGGTTTTGGAAAGACGCCCTGGCTCCCGCCAAAGCTCCAAGAACAACAAAACTTTGGCAATAATGGGAGTGCTTAGGCTAAGAAAAACAGGGATGAACTCCCGGCCCTTGTGAGCACGGGTACGGGAGGAGCTTTGAGCAGGGCTTGTGTCAACCACAGGAGCAGCAGGAGCCCGCTGGGAGTGGGAGGCAGTTTAGGAAATTCCACCCCTGGGCAGGGACACCTTCCACACTCTGGGTTACTCCAAATCCCATCCAGCTCTGTCATGGAGCTGGGCACAGGGTCACGTCCTTCTGGACTTGTTCCTTCTCTCCTGAGTAGCCCCAGGGGAGCAATGCCACCCCCCCGCTGCTGTTCACCCCCTGGGTGTCCCCTGTGTCCCCCCAGCTGCTGTTCACCCCATCCCCTGTGTCCCCAGCTGCTGTTCCAGGAGACCAACCCCGGGGTGAGGTACCAGTACACGATCCAGCGCCCGGCTGACAGTGAGAACGAGATCGAGCAGCCCGAGTTCCTCTGGCGCTTTGGCTCCTGGACCACCTGCACGGCCACCTGTGGGACAGGTGAGTGCAGCCCTGCGGGACACCCGCCCCGAGCAGTGGAGCATCCCTGGGGAGCCTCTGGAATTCCTGGCTCTTGGGTTTCACGAGGTTTTAGGGGAAGAAGAAAGGGACATCTGCTGAGGTTCACGGCTCCCGTGGTGCTAAAGGAACTCCAGGGCTGTATCAGCACTTTGCTCCCAGCTCGGTGTCCTGTTACCCTGCAGGGGATGGAGACAAAAGAGCTTTAGAGAAATCGGGGAGTGTGGAAGGGCTGTTCTCCTGCCTGGCTGGGCCTCTCCATGGGGGGGAACACCCAGGGTTTTACAGAGAGCCCTGAGGTCCCACAGTGTCCCCGTATGGACATTTGCTTCCCCTCATCCTGCCCCACTGCACCCCTGGCTGGGTATCCCAGGGTCCCCAGGGCAGCTTTTGGGGCACTGATGCAGAGGGACATTTCTGGAACGCTGCTGGGGGAGGCTGGGAGCAGCAAGCACTTCCTCGAGAGCAGCTGGCACTGGAGAAAAGGGGAATTCAAGGACACTTGTGCTTTCTAGGTAGCACAGAGTGCCAGGACACGGGCTTTGTTTGACCAGCTTCCCTCTGTGTGATTCGAGTGCTTGGCTTCCAGAACAGAAGGGAAATAGAGGAGTGGATCAGGCAGGAGTGGGGTGAGGGTGAGCAGCTGCAGGAGGGCTGAGCGCCTCTTCCTGCACCGAGTGATGATGTGAGGTGAGACATGGATTTGGGAGAGACTCTGGTGAGTCCCAGGACCCTGTAAGCTCCCAAGTGCTTGAGGCAGAGCCCAGCTCAGCAGCTTCAGCAGGGCTGTGTCAGTCTCAGCTGAGCCTGTGGCAGCTCTCCATGTCTCAGGTCAAGTACGAGTTCCAGGAATGGGCAGTGTGGGAGCTCACCCTTAGAGTCCCCTGGGAGCACACTGGGCACACGAGGCTTCGGGCAGCCTTTTGTCCCTGACTCGGGCTGGGGCAGGGCTGCCAAAGGAGCTGAGTGCTGCCCAGTGCTCCCAGTGCACACAGCTCTGCTGGCCACACGTGGCTGCGGGCAGAGGTGCAGCAGCTCAGCTGCCATCCTGCAGAGATGGCAGCACGGCCCCACTGGTGCCGTGGGGCTCTGGGAGGGCATCACACCCTCAGCACAAAGGAACTGGCAGCTTTGAGTGGTGCTTTCATTTTCTTTCCACTGTTGGGGTGGCTCAGGCCGCGCCGGACGGGGCTGGGCGCCGTGGTTGCCGAAGCCGTGCTGGTCCCGTGTGGTGTGGGTGCCCTGGGGGTGCTCTCAGTGTCCGTTCCCCACAGGGGTGCAGAGGCAGGTGGTGCACTGCGTGGAGAGGCTGGCAGGTCTGGTGGAGGAGCGGTTCTGCGACGCGCTCGCCCGCCCCGATGACCAGCAGCGCACCTGCAGCGAGGAGCCCTGCCCGGCCAGGTGCGACCTGCCCTGCTCCTCCCCTCTCCCTCGCCCCGGCCAGCGGCCCAGGGCCTGTGCTGGTCCCTGATACCGTCCCTGGGGTTGTCTGAGAGGCTGAGCCTCACGGGAGGTCCCGTCCTGGCAGGATGCTCCTCTCTGCCTCTGTGCACGTAACCCTGGCACAGCTCAGGGACTGTCCCATCCCCGACCCTCTGTCTGAGCTCCCAGACCTTGGGCTGACACGTTTGGGATCCTCCTTTCCCCGTGGCCCCACATGACGGGCAGTGGGATGGATCTGGGGCACAGCTACTTGCTCTGCCTGAGGTCTTTCCCTTTCCCGTTCTCTCTCTCCCCTTTCCCATTTCCCCTGTCCCCTTTTGCCTTTCCCCGTTTCTATTTGCCCTTTCCCTGTCCCCTGTCCCTCTCCACAGGTGGTGGGTGGGTGAGTGGCAGACCTGCTCAGCCTCGTGTGGCGGGGCAGGGCTGATGAAGAGGACGGTGCTGTGCATCCAGAGCGTGGGGCTGGACGAGCAGAGGGCCCTGCAGCCTGCACGCTGCCAGCACCTGCCCAGGCCGGAGGCCACCGCGCCCTGCCACCCACAGGTCCCCTGTCCCTCCCCCTGGACTGTGGGGAACTGGTCTGAGGTGAGAGGGGATGTCCCAAAGGGGCGGGAGATGGGGACGGGAGCTCCCGGGCACCCCAGGTGTGTGCTCCTGCTCCCAGAAAATCTGTGGATGTGTCTCCGTGGGCTCAGCAGCTCCCAGGGACAGGAATTCCATTGCTTGGAGGGGTGTCAGGGGCAGGAAGGCGCTCTGGGCAGTTGAACTCTGCCCCAGCTCTGAGCTGTGCTGCTCCCTCACACGGGGTGAGGGCCACGCTCTGTGCTTGGCACGAGGAGGGCAGAAATGAGGTTTTAACTGGACAGGGCTTGGAGCAGCCTGGTGCAGTGGAAGGTGGAGCTGGATGATCCCCAAAGTCCCTTCCAACCCAAACGATTCCGTGGGGTGATTAATGGTGACACTCTGTGTAGCCTTGACTTATTTTTGTGTTTGTGTGAATCAGCTTAACCACAGGCTGAGGGTTTCAACCAGAAAATGATAACTCCTGATTTAAGCAGCCATTCCAAAAGTGTTCAGAGTGAAGACAAATATCAGGAGAGAAAGGAGAGAGCCTGGGAACTGAGCTTGTTGCTAAGAAACAAATGGAATCAAATATGAGCAGAGAGTTTAGAGGCTAGATGACAGCGAGTTGGAAATGTTTTTCTAGGGGCCCACAAAAGCCACAATTAAGGGCTGAGAAAGATGGATGCAATGGTTTAAGGGGAAAATTAGGGGCTGTTGGTGGGTCAGTGCTGGGCTGGCACAGCCCTCCTCTGTGGTGCTGGCACCAATGGATTTGTGAGCCCCGCAGAAATGCGTGTGGGAATTTGAGGTTCTGTCATTTTTCTGTCCTTTAATTTAAAGGGAGAGCCCTCTTTCTCTTCCATTTCCACCACCACCGTAATTAGGGAAATTGGAGGGGCTTGGAAGCTTCCCAGAACCGTGGTCCTTCTGCCAGCAGGGTGGGGCAGCTTTGTCCCTGCAGAGCCCAGGCAGGAGCACGTGTGCCCATGTGGCACTGCCAGAGGGGCTCTCTGGGCTTTGGGTGCCCACAGCTGCTTCACTTGGTGCCTCAGAAACACTGTACACCCAGCTCTATGGACTTCCCAAATTAGCTGATGCTGTCAGAAGGCTGGTTTGTTCTTCTTTAGCTCCCAGGTGGGATGGCTGTGCCCTGGCAGGAGCACATCCCACTGTGCCAGCCAGCCCTGGTGCCTCCTGCCCAAGGCTGAGCCTTCCTGCCAGCTCAGTGTGTTCCCACATGGGGCTCCTGGCAGCCCTCACTCCTTATCTGTGTCCCAAGGGCTCTCCTGATAACCCAGCCTTGGTGAATAACCTCCCTCATTCCCCTGCAAGTGCTGCGATACCTGGGGTTATCTCCTGGATGGAGCTGGAGGCCTTTGCTGGGAAGTTTCAGCCTGGAGGGAGTTGATCTCTGTTTTCCCTGCCATCCTGGGGCAGGAGCAGCTCCTTGCAGCCCTCTCACAGGTGCTGCTGTGTGGGAATGTTTGATTCCAGCTCCTGGAAATGCCTGGTGGTGGCCACCAGGGGATCCTGGAATGCTCTGGGGTGGAAGGGACTTTAAAAGGTCCACGCCCCCTTTCAGAAGTCCTGGTTGCTCCAACCCCTAAATGCAGCAGAAAATGCTGCTGTTGTCCCTTCCAGTCTCGGTTTGTTTTGTACTGACCCATGTCAAAGAGCCCATTATGGGGGGCTGGTGTGTCCCCAGCAGAGCTCCTTCCTGACCTTTGCTTTTTGCCTGCTCGGACAACACCCATGTTGTTATTCCCTGCTGCTCCAAAGAATGCTGTTCTAGAAGAAGAGATGCAATTCATGGCAATAGGTCGCAGCAAAGACCCATTAGATCATCTCACCCCTGCCCTTCCCAGTGTCCATCTCCTGGGAAAACTCTTCCTGGCTGGAGTGCAGGTCAGGAATCACCCTGAGCAAAGTGCCCACAGCACCAGCCCTGCTCTGGGACAGGGAGGGCTCCATGTGGGCAGCAGTGCTCTGCTCGGCAGGGTGACCAGTACCCCGCGGGTGGCACAGGAGCTGCCCAGGGCTGGGTGGTGGGAGCTGGCAGAGTGACACGGAGCCCTGTGGCACAGGGAGCCCTGCTGGGGGCACGGGCACCTCTCCTGGCCTCGCCCCACAGACCTGTCCCTCTCTCTTCCCTTCCCAGTGCTCTGTGACCTGTGGAAATGGGACCCAGAGGCGCCCTGTGCACTGCAGCAACAGCACCGGGGCCACGTGTGACCCTGCCCAGAGACCCAGCCCCGACAGGGTCTGCTCCTTGCCACAGTGCCACCAGAAATGGGACAGTGCCGACTGGTCTGGCAGCGGCTCCTCCAGCAGGGAGGTGTTTAATGAAATCCATTACATCCCCAGCAACCACATTCCTAAATTTAACCCCTTAATCCCAAACGTCCCGGAGTCCAACGATGTCAATGTTATCACCGAGGAGGATTTCTCAGCCAGGAAAGGAAATGTCTTTGTGGATGATTTCTACTACGATTATAACTTTATCAATTTCCACGAGGATCTGTCCTACTATCCCTTCACAGAGAAGGAGACCAAAGGTGAGGAGCCAAAGCCCGGGCTGAGCACTGGTGGCGTGGAGGGGCCCTGGGAGCTGCCCACTGAGGCCGTGCTCAGCACCGAGCTGGGAGGAGACGGCGAGGAGCACCCAGGCACCGGGGAGGAAAACACTTCTGCTCCTGTGCGGGAGCGAGACACAGAGCCCGGGGATTTGGCCGTGAATGACATCCTGAGCACGGTCCCCGAGGATGTGGGATCAGCCACCCCCAGATACATCACACCTGGCTTTTTGGGTGAGGAGGAGGAGGAGGATGCAATGCCCCACTCTGAGCAGCACCCACCCACCCAGAGCTCTGTGAGCCGTGACTCTGCCAACCACGGCCACTGGGATGGACCCCACAGAGCTGTGCCCAGCAGGACCAGCCTTGGGCAGGGTGCCCCAGCTCATGGCCTTCCTCCAGCTGCTCTGGTGCCCACGGGCTGGGGCAGTGCTGCTGTGGATGTGTCCCACGGGCCAGGAGCACCGGGCAGCGCGAGCACAGAGGGACACGGCACGGCCAGGTCTGCAGGGAGAGGCCGCCAGGACTCCGGGGAAATGGGTCTGGCCGTCACCAGTGACATTGATGGTGCAGCCCCGCAGCCCACGGGGCAGCACAGGTGGGCAGGAATGCCAGAGGGGATGCTGGACACGCAGGCAGGGGGGCAATCCCGTGACATGGACAGGGCAGGTCTTGCCTTGCCCACCCCAGCTCCGGGCTGGGAGGTGACAGGGAGTGCTGGCAGCGCCCACCCTGCCGTGAGCCCCCCTCCTGTGGTTGCTGACGGGCCTCCCATGGGACAGGGAGGGCAGCAGCCAGAGCTCCACACCCCTACAGCCCCCACCTCAATCCCCTCGGTGGCCACAACAGCCCCTTCAGTGTCCTCGTCCCCTGCCATGCCTGGGCCAGGCACCCAGCTCACCTCCAGCAGCCTCACCCAGCAGGATGCTCTGGTCCCAGCCATGCCCACAGCCCCAGCTCATGGCTCACCTCCCCACGCTGCAGGGTCCCCCCTGGAATGGGGGACAGAGGGGGTGTCCCAGCACCCAGATCCAGCGTGGCCCCGCACCCAGCTGATCTCCCATGGGACCCTGCTCAGTGTCACTGCAGCGAGGGAGCCCTCAGCAGGGACACCCCCAGGGACATGGACACCCCCAGGGACATCTGCCTCCAGTGACAGGGGACACGAATTGTCCCAGCTTCCCCCTTTGCCTCCCCCGCTCTGGGAGAAGAGGCTGGAAGAGGAGGAGGAAGAGGAGGAGGAGGAGGAGGCTCTGCTTCCACCATCAGCCACTGCCAAGCCGAGCTGGGAGGTCGGGAACTGGAGTGAGGTACGTGGTGAGTGCCATGAGCAGTGCGACACGACTGGTGTGGATGTGAGACCTGTCCTGTCCTGGCTGGCTCTTGGCAGCAGTCAGTGTCTAGGGTCATTAGTGCTGATTAAGAAACAGCTGGTAACGAGAAGCTAAAGGCACCCCCAGCCTCAGGGTGCTGCCCCTTTTCCCCCCATGCCGTGGGCAGCTCTGGCCATGAGAATCCTCCTGGGAGCAAACACTGAGCAAACAGGGATAGGAAGGGTTAATCCCACCCAGAGCAGAAACAACTGCAGTGGGCTCTGGAGGAGCAGTGTTTCTCCTCCTTCCCTGGGCTGAGCACTGCCTGCTCTGTGTGGGGTTGCTTAGAAGGGAGAGTCCTCTCCCTACATCATCCCACAGCCCCAGTTCACCCAACACCCTCCCAGTGCCCCTGGAAGAGGCAGGAGCTGAGTCCCAGGGACCTTTGTGCTGGGTCAGCAGGCTCCATTCTTGGCTGGGTGTGGAGCTGGGGGTCAGGGCTGTGGGGATGCAGAGCAGGAGGTAAGGGCTGGGGGGCTGTGGGGTGGAGGGCAGTGGGGTCAGGGCTGTGTGGATGGAGGGTCCCTGGGTCAGCAGGGTCCTTCCGTGGCTGGATGCAGAGCTGGGGGTTGGGACTGTGGGGATGGAGGGGTGCAGTGTCAGGGCTGTGGGGATGGAGGGTCCCTGAGTCAGTGGGCTCTGTCCTTGGCCAGGTGTGGAGCTGGGGGTCAGGGGTATGGGGATGCAGGGTGCAGGACAGAGGGGTCAGGGCAGTGGGATGGAGGGCAGGGGGATGCAGGGTGCAGGACAGCGGGGTCAGGGCAGTGGGATGGAGGGCAGGGGGATGCAGGGTGCAGGACAGCGGGGTCAGGGCAGTGGGATGGAGGGCAGGGGGATGCAGGGTGCAGGACAGCGGGGTCAGGGCAGTGGGATGGAGGGCAGGGGGATGCAGGGTGCAGGACAGCGGGGTCAGGGCAGTGGGATGGAGGGCAGGGGGATGCAGGGTGCAGGACAGCGGGGTCAGGGCAGTGGGATGGAGGGCAGGGGGATGCAGGGGTGCAGGACAGCGGGGTCAGGGCAGTGGGATGGAGGGCAGGGGGATGCAGGGTGCAGGACAGCGGGGTCAGGGCAGTGGGATGGAGGGCAGGGGGATGCAGGGTGCAGGACAGCGGGGTCAGGGCAGTGGGATGGAGGGCAGGGGGATGCAGGGTGCAGGACAGCGGGGTCAGGGCAGTGGGATGGAGGGCAGGGGGATGCAGGGTGCAGGACAGCGGGGTCAGGGCAGTGGGATGGAGGGCAGGGGGATGCAGGGTGCAGGACAGCAGGTCCCTCGTTGCAGTGCTCAGCCACGTGCGGCCTGGGCGCCGTGTGGAGGCCGGTGCGCTGCAGCGGCGGCAGCGATGGCGGCTGTGCCGAGGCCGACAGGCCGGTCCCTGCCCGGAGGTGCTCCCTGAGACCCTGCTCGGCCTGGCGTGTGGGCACCTGGAGCAAGGTAGGGGGTGCTGCGGGGAGGGAGGGTCCCCAAATCCCACGAGGGTCCCCAAAACCCACGGGACAAGGCGGGCGTGCGGTCGCAGCTGCTCTTGGGGAGGGTTCTTGCCCTGTGGCTCACGCAGGTAAAGGTTTGCACTTGTCACGGGGTTTAAACTGCTCATCCCACAGTATTTTCATTTTTCTTCCTCTTGGGCTGGTGAAAAAGTCAGGAATTTGCAAAAGCTAAACAAAGTGATTTGATGAAAGGCCAGGTCGGGTGGGGTGGACAGCCTGGTCTAGAAGGGGGAATCCCATGGCAGGGGCTTGGAAACAAGGTGCTCTTCAAGGTCCATCCCAAACCATTCTGTGATTCTGTGATTTATCAGTCTCTGGACAATGTTCTGGCCACTCCGCACTGCCAGGGGGTGTTTGCAGTTCTGCTGGGTGAATTCAGTAGGTTTGGTGGTGGGGAATAGCCCTCCTTGCTCTGTGTGGTCACCATTCCTTGTGATCATCAGCTCTGTAAGGCGTAAAGACTGTTGTTGTTCCAGCTGGTTTCAGAGGGGTGGTAGTGCTGCACACACTGTGCTCCAGCTTGGTCTAGAGCTACAGGGCAAAGGAGGTGCAGTGTCAACTCAACCCAGCCTAGCAGAGCGTGTCCCTGGGGTCACTGCCCTGCCCACAGCGACTGCCCCTGCACTGGCCATGCTGCCCTTCCCCACCGTGGTGCTGTGTCCCTCCCCAGTGCTCCAGGAGCTGTGGTGGTGGCACCAAGGTCCGGGACGTTCACTGTGTTGACACCAGGGACCAGCGGCTGCTGCGGCCGTTCCACTGCCAGGCTGGGCTGTCCCAGCCCCCGGCACAGTTGCCCTGCCAGAGCTCGCCGTGCCTGCCCTGGTACACATCCTCCTGGAGAGAGGTAAGGGCTGCCCAGGGGGGCCGGCTCATCCCGCCCCTGCCGTGGCAGGGACACCTTCCACTGCCCCAGGCTGCTCCCAGTCCAGTCCAGCTTGAATGGAGCAGCCGCAGCTGCTCTGGGAATTTCATCCCAGCTGCTCCACACCCTCCCAGGGAACAATTCCATCCCAATATCCCATCCATCCCTGCCCTCTGGCAGTGGAGGCCATTCCCTGTGTCCTGTCCCTCTATCCCTTGTCCCCAGTCCCTCTCCAGCTCTCCTGGAACCCCTTTGACCCCTGGAAGAGGCTCTGAGGTCTCCAGGTGAGCACCCCCAGCTGTGTCCAGGGCAGAGGGGCTGAGGGATCTGGCTGGGTTTGTCCTGCAGTGCTCAGAGCCGTGTGGTGGCGGGGAGCAGGCGCGGCTGGTGACGTGCCCGGAGCCAGGACGCTGCGAGGAGACATCGAGACCCAACAGCACCCGGCCCTGCAACACGCAGCCCTGCACCACCTGGGTGGTGGGCTCCTGGGGACAGGTGAGTCCCACCTGCAGGGGACAGAGGGGGGATGCCAGCCTTCTGCCCAGGGTGGCACTCTGAGCCCCGTGCTGCTCCCGCAGTGCTCGGCTCCCTGCGGAGGGGGCATCCAGCGGCGCCAGGTGAAGTGCATGGACACCAGGACAGGTGTGGCTGAGGAGGACAGCAGCCTGTGTGACCACGAGCCGTGGCCAGAGAGCACCCAGAAGTGCAACCCCCAGGACTGTGAGAGCTCCGAGCCAGGTGAGCAGCAGGCAAAACCGGTCTGGAAAATGATGTGGGGAGTCTGTGGGGAGGTGGGGCAAGTGTTTCCTACATGGGTTGTGTAAGGCTGACTTGGCTAATTGATAATTAAGTGGGAATGTTAGAACTGTCTATAAATGTCCAGAACATCCGTCCCTCAGGGGCCAAGCAGGGTTTTGCTGGCACGGATGTGAGCTGGGATGTGCTTGTTGGAGTCAGCAGTGTCACCCAGCACAGGGACGCTGAGGGACCCTGTGGGCTATGGGGTGAAGGGACCCCAGCCAGAGGCAACAGGGCATTCAGGAAAGGGGGGGGGGCAGAGGGGAATAACCAGTAATGGAGCTCTCAGGAGGCTGTTTAATGGTAAAATCCCAGAATACGAGAACTGTGAAACAAGCAGGGCCCAGCATCAGAGAATGGAATAAAGGAGCAGTTCTCCAGCGTTTTCAGGTGTGTCTGAGCAGGTGCTCCAGGGAGCCAGCCCCATTTTAACCTGTTTGCCATTTACCTGCCCCGGCTGCTTGGCCACACCAGGGCACTCACTTGGCTTCCTCTACCTCTTCCACTCACAGAGATGCATCCCAAGCACAGGCAGTTCCCTGAGAGACAGAAATCTGGGGACTGCAGGGGTTAACAGCACTTGCAGAAAAGCAATATAATGAGGGATTAGATGTCACTGATATCAGCATGTCAGTCACTTATCAGCTTTATCTTTTTAATGTGTCCGTGCAGAAGAAAAGCTCTTTGGCTGCCCAGAAGGTATTTTTGGACCTCCAGGAGGTTTACTGGACAAAGGGAGGGCTGCGAGGTGGGGCAGGGGGGCAGCAGTGCCTGGGGTGGAGGAGCCAGATCCATGGCTGCTGTACACATCCCTGGGGTCCCCTCTGCAGCCTGGGACTCCCCTTCCAGCCTTGCAGCTGCTTTTGTTTATCCCATGCCCAGCGTGTTCCTCCTAACACCCATTCCAGAACCAGCAGGAGCGTTGGCTCTGCTTAACTGGGATTTGGGCACTGGCAGTGCTGGCCATCAGGATGTTCTTAGCTATTAATCTGCTCCTTTTTGGAGCCTTTGCAGGGCCACGGGGCATTCCAGCGTTTTGGAAATGATGAGTCAGCCCTGCTCAAGACACGATTTGCAATTCCGGCTGTTTTGGTCAGGGGAAAATTTCCATGCCAGGCTTGGTGATGAGAGCTGTAGAGCCAAGGCTGGACCAGAACAACCACTGAGATGTGTAGGAAGCACACAAATAAATGGTAAAATCCTGGATCGAAAATGACATAAATGCTCTGGCTGCAACCCAGGGCAGGAAACGCCTCTTGGAAATACAAACGTTTCCAGCCAAAGCATGAAGGGGAACAAAACTTTCACATGGCAGGAAATCCCAGATGTGTAAATGCACAGGCAATGGCTCCCAGAAAGACATAAATGTAACTCCAGCCCTTTCCTGTGCTCTGAAGGATCTTTACTGCACAAGATTGATTCAGGCTGGAGTGATCCATGTTTTTGTGAGGAACATGAGGAGCTTCTCCCTCCTCTAGCATGAGCAGAACCAGGGCTGGGTCTGTGAGTGGCCATGTCCTCACTGGACCACAATAGTGCCAATAACCCTAGCAGGGCTTAAATGTTCAAACCATTATCAGATGGATTTTGAGCAGAGACGGAGCAGAGGAAGCACAAACAAACATCTCACAGCAATCAGCTCCTCAATTAAAGGAGGATTAATTAGAACCAGAGCCTTGAGCTGTTGCCAGGTTATAAATTCATTGAAGATTCCACCAAGGTTATTTTTGAATGTGGCTGTTTTCTTGCAGCTGCAGCCAGCTGTGAGTGTGTCCTTAGATGGCTCCTGGGAGCTTTGGAGCCGTGGGCACCCCAGTGCCTCAGAGTGGTGCTCCAGAGGCTGGGGACTTCTATCTGGGAGTTGTTTATGGTGTCTTGGGAAGGAAATCGTGAACCCCGGGTCTGCATGAGGGCCTGGAGTAACCTGCAGCAGTTTATGCAGCAGATCAGACAGATTCAAACCAGAAAAGTGGGAATTGCTGTGTACTGGAGGAGGAGGCAGGGCGTGAATGGAGCTGGTCACTCAGCTGCTCACTGCAGGGTACTGGCTGTGCTGGACATGGGTTTTGGGCAGATCCTGGTGCTGGTGACACATCCCTGCCCAGGACAGAGCAGGGCAGCCCCAGGTGCTCACCATGGTCATGCCATGGAATGAATCAATTCCCTCGTGCCCATTTCTCCAGATCTCATACTAGGGAGGTCCCTGAATTCCCCAAATCTGCCCCAGGCAGGTGATGGGGCCGGTTCTTGGCTCCAACAGCAAACAGGGCTGTCCCACAGGTGTCTCAGCTTGGAATTCCAAAGGGATGAGGTAAGGACTTGGCTGGCTCAGGGACAAGTGTGTATGAAGTGGTGCAGTTCCTCTGGGAGCAGGACAGAGCCATGTCCCAGGAGCCCAGCCCTGTGTCCCAGGAGCAGCAGTGCCTGGGGGTCCCAAGGAATGAAGGCTCTGCCCACTCTGGGTCAGCCCCAGACACCCATCCCTGTCCCACTGCCCCCGTTTGCCAGCTCGTTATCCAGGGCTGGCTGTACTTCCACTTGCCACAGGATTAATTGGCAATTAAACGTGGTGCTCCTGCTTGCTCTGGGCAAGGAAATTAAATTGTTCATGCTTCTGCAAGTCACAGAGTTCGTCCACAAGGGATCCATGTGGGAAATAATTGCAGCAAATCCCAATTTTCTCTGTCATTTGAGCGTGTAAATCCCTATCCAAGTGGTGAGGCTGGGAGGTGCTGCTGAGTGAGGCATGGAGAGCAATTAATTAACTGCTAATTAACAACAGGAGTCAGTGGGAAAGGGATCCTCTGGAAAGGACTCCCTGTTTTGATAAAATGTAGGAGAAAGAAGTTACCTGCAGTAGGGCTGACACCTGAAAACTGTGGGGTTTGTGGGATTCTCCCACTTTCCCAGCTGGGGTTGTGTCAGTGCCAGTCTGTGCAGGTCTGATCCAAATCCTGTCCCATCCCAAATCCCATCCCAAATCCCATCCCATCCCTGCTGACCAGAGACCACAGGGAGGCACCTCAGCCCCAGAGCAGGACCCTGGGATCATTTACTTGTTAGATTCAGCCCTGGCTCCAAGAGCATCCCCAGGGCCAGAGGTCAGTAGCCTAATTCCCTGGATTTGCTAGCTCAGCTCCAAGCTCAACCTTTCCTTGTTTTTACAAAACGTGTTCCAGGAAGTTTATTTTTCCCAGGAATAAAAGTAAAAGCTTAGATCTGGCTGGCAGAGGCTTAAATGAAATTTAAAGTGACTTCCACACTGACCTAAAAAAACAGCCCCCAAAAAAGTGGGGGTTTTCAGCCTCTAATGTGCTGACTTAGCCTGGATTTTTAAAGCCCTGCTTTAAGCTATTTCTTTAGCCTAAAATTTGGCATGGACTTATGGTGTGTGTGTCCAAATGAAGTGTGAGGATTATATAAAAAATTGTTAATAGAAAGAAATAGCAGGAAAATAATTAAATGAAAATTGGGTGGGTTCTGTAGGTCCCTCTCTGAAGAGCTGACAAATTAAGTGCTTATTACAGCTTCCCTTGGCCAAGACCAAATTCCAGGGAGGAATCACAAGCTCAGCCAAGATGCTCAGACCTGAGGCTGACCCCGCACACATCCACCCTGAGACTGCAGCAGGATCTGGGGAGGTGATGGGAACTCAAACCTTCAGTGATTCCCCTTGACTTCACTGAGTCCAGGGAGTGTTGGGAAACGCTCTCAGGCCTGGGGTGGGATTGTGGGGGTGTCCTTTGCAGGGCCAGGACTCGGCCTGGATGATCCCTGTGGGTCCTTTCCAATTTGGATATTTTATGATCCATGAGGTCATTTGGCTTTGGACCCTTGGGGTCTCCGGTAAGGTCAGCAGAGCCTCCAGCCAAGGGTGGTGGCTCTTCTCCCCCATGCCCAAGATCATCCCTGCTATTTTCCACAGAAATCCCATCCCCTGTGGGTCGGGAGGTGTTCAGGGAGCAGTGACCCCTGGCAGGGTGGGCTCCCTGCTGCCTGGGCACGGTGCAGGGACAGGAACTTCCTGATGAGCCCAGGGTGCTGACCTGCTGGAAGGGGATCAGGAAAGGGCTAAGCCATCCCTCCAAGCCTGGAAAGCAGCCTCCCAGCGTGAGCCTTCACAGCTCTTTCCAAGGAAGGCAGGGGGCAGCTTGGTTGGGATCCATAAATAACTTTCTAGGAAGCTGCGAGTGCTAAAAATATTGAGGGGCTGGGCAGGGTCTGTCCAACAGAGCATCCCCCAGCAGTGCCCAGGACATTCCCACCTATCCATGGGCACCCAGGCTGATCCCCACTGTGCTGGGACACCCCTGAGGTGTTTTAGGAGGGAACACCTGTGTTCCTGTGCTCCAATGTCCCAGTGCAGCAGGGCCCTGGGGGTTCAGGGGATGCCCTGTGGAGCCACAGGGATGCTCGCAGGGAGTGTTATCCTGACAGCCCCGTGGAGCATCGCACCAACGAGCACCTCCCTTTTCCCAGTGGCTCTCACAGCAGGTCTGGGATGTGCTGCACTCCTGGCTCGGCCCTCGCTGGTTTGTGCAGGGATTTCTCATCTCACCCAGCAGGGAAAGAAGATCCACTGCTGGTGTGCCAGCAGGCAGGGGCTGGAGCGAGCCCCCAGGCTGGAGGTGTGATGTGCAGATGGGATCCCCTGAATGCCACTGTGTCAGCACTGTTGGATCCAGCAGTGCAGTGATAAATTGCTTTTTGGGGGCACAGGGACGCTCTGGCCAGGCACAAAAAGCTGCAGCTCGGGAGGCAGGGAGGAAATACCTCAGCTGAAACAGAAAATAATTTTTAGAGCAGCGTAGTGACCTCCTCATTGCTGGGCTGGGAGAGGGGGCTGTGCCTGAAATCCCAAACCGGGGGAAAAGTCTCTGCTCTGCATCTGCTGCATCCTTTGCCTCGGCCGCGGGCTCATCCCGTGGGAATGGGGGCAGCAGCCGTTCCCTCAGCACAGCTTTGTTCCAGAGGGGACAGGACAGGGGGCAGTGGTCAGTGAGAGCTCCCCTGGCTCAGTCACGACATTTCCCCTGCAGAGAAGTGTCATGAGAAAGAGAAAATCCCATTTCTGCCCTGTTTCTGTCCCTGCTCTGCATGGTCCTGATGGAGAGTGCCCAGGGAAAAGCTTTAGGGGGGGCTGGCCCCAGAGTGCATCAGCTCTGCCCTTTTCCAGAGAAAAGATGTCCTTTATTTTAATTCCTTGTACAAAATTGTAATCACAGGATCATAGGGTTTTAAGCTTAGGCTCGTTTTTGAGTGGATGTAATTTAAGCAAGTCTTACACCACTGGGTGAGAAGCTGTAGGCTCAGGAGTCGTGCCTTGCTCTGAGATGAAGTAGAGAAGGAGGAAATCAAAAATTCAAACAAAGCAGCTTTGTATTCACATAAAACCTGTGTATTTGGTGACTTTGTGCTGCTGGGCTGAGCCTGGTGCTCCCCCACAGCAGAGCCAGGGCTGCCCCCGGAGCAGCCGTTCCCAAAACAAAGCCCTCAGGTCCTCAGAGCAGCACCAGAGTTGTTTTGAGGGCAGCAGGACACCTGCAGGAAGCGAAGCAGATGATGCAGGTTCTCAAAATAACCAAAACAATTCAAAGAAAAAGGAACTGTGGCCTTTCCTCTGCTCTTCTGGCACCGGGGATAGCTGGGGACTGGCAGGAGGGGTCAGTACCCGGGGTTGTGTCCTGCACCTCAGCCCTGTGCCCTGGGGAGATGCTTTGGAGCTGCTGGCAGCAGCACGGGTGCGGGGATGGGAAATGCTGGGGATGGGAAATGCCACAGGTGCCCAGGTGGGCTCTGAGCTGGGGGAGCTTTGCCCGTGCCTCTCCTTCCACTGCCGGCTTCCACACAATCCTGGCACGCTTTGGGCTGGGAAGGAGCTTTGCCAATCATCTCGTGTGCCATTTCCACATCGGGCTCGTGGTGACGCTGCCTCTGACACCCTCCTGTGCTCCTACCTCCCCTCCAGGTGTCCCCTGCGAGCGTGACCGCCTGACCTTCGCCTTCTGCCAGACTCTGCGGCTGCTGGGCAGGTGCCACCTCCCCACCGTGCACACCCAGTGCTGCCGGAGCTGTCGCCAGCACGGGCTGCTGGCAGCGCCCCGCGGCCACCAGCGCCTCTCCCGGAGGTGACAGCGCTGTCCCCAAGGCCAGCTCCGTGTGGCTGCTGTGCCGCGGCCCGGGGCTCTCCAGGCTCTGTGACTCTGTTCTCTAAAGGTGCTCAAACCATCCCCGGGGCTGGTGGGGTGGGACATGTCCTGTGCCCCCTGCTCACTGCAGGACCTGCCGGGGTCACGCTGCCCTGGGAACCAGCGGGGAACCGAAGGGGGAAGGGGAACTGAAAGCAGCAGTAATTTGGGGAAGACCTCTCAGAAATGCTTATGGTGCTATCATTTGACATTTGCAGCCTCTCGAGGGTGTTGGCTGGCCAGCACAAACTTTGAAATTTTTTTAATTATTTTTATATCTCCGAGGTGAGCATCCAGCATTCCAACGGCTCTGCCAACCCTCTGGGGTAGGGATGTTTTGTTTTTTTCTTTTAAGGGACTTGAAGCTGGCAACCCATTCCTGTAATTTTTCATTAAAATGTTTAAGCACTGAAGCTGAATATATTTAATTTAAGAAGTGGAGACAAGGCAGAGGAATAAAGTTTAAACTTCAGCTGGGGCTGTGCAGGGCTCGGTACCCCATGTCCCCACTGCTGGCTTTCTCTGCCAAAGCCATTGCTGTGTCCCTCTGAGCACAGGGCATCCCCAGGGACACTGAGCTTTGGAGTGCACCAGCACATTCCCTTGCATGCATTTGGGCAGGAGAGGGGAGCTGCCCTGTCAGTGAGTGGCACATCCCCTCCCTCGTGGGCAGCCAAGTGCTCAGGCCCTGCATTTCTGTGTGTGTAGCAGTGTAATTCTTGGTTAAGGTGGTTTTTTTTTTTTTTTGTGGCCTTACAGGCTGAACCCTTCCCCCCCCCAAACCCCCTCCCGCTTATCTTATCTAGATTCTCCTCTATTAAGGTTAGCTGATTTTTAACTAGAATATCCCATTTACTCTGAGGCACAGCCCCTACTGCCTGCTCCCAGAGTGGTGTGGGAATGAACACCCCTCTCCCTGTCTTGGGGAGGGTTTGCTGGCAGGTTGGTCTCTGGAGAAGGGCAGGAACATTTTGGTAGGAATTCCTTTCCCTATTACTCCTCAGGCTGTGGAGGATGCCCAAAAACAGGGGGACCTTGAAGGGCAACCCTCCCTGCACTGGGCAGAGTGAGGCTGGAGCCCATCCCGGGCTGCAGAGCTCCAGGGGCATCTCCCTGGGCTGTCCAAAGGGGGAAATTCCTATGTGTGATTTGTATGTAAAACACAAGCCATGACTTTTTGTCATGTTTTGTAAAATACAAGCCATGACTTCACCATTTGTGCTTTACTCCGTTCCAAGGTGGTGTCAGGTTTTTTATGGTCCAAGATCCTGTGTCCAGTCCTGGTTTCCTTGTCCCCAGCACCATCTGTCCCTGTCACCCTCCCAGGACTGCAAAGGGACAAGCCTTGTGTTGGGGTCTGATGGCCACAGCTCACGAGTGTGTTAAATTAAACAGTTACTGAAGGAAACAGGTGGGTTTCACATTTTCTCTTCCCTAGGGGAGTTCTGAAGGGTTTCAGTTAATTGGAGATGGTTCAGGCACTGGCAGCAGGAAGGAGTGATCAGTTTGCATCCGAAAATCATTCACAGCCGCCGTTTGCAACTGGGATTTGCTGATTAAAACATGAGCTGGGTTGATGGGGTAAATCAGTTCTGCAAATCGATTTATTTATGGCACAGGATCTGGTGAGTGCCTCCTGCAGTGCCTTTCCACATGCAGGATCCCATCTGTGGCTGGTTGAGGGCATGGGATAATCCCTCCTGTGGGACACCAGGCCTCCCACCAGCACAGAAACTGCATTATCAGTGACAATCAAACACATCTGGCTTAAATATCTGCAATATTTTCTTTCAGCGAGACACCTCCAGTGAGTGTCTCCGGAGAGAAGCTCTTCACAAGGGCCTGGCAAGACAGGAGAAGGGGGAATGGCTTCCCACTGACAGGGGGCAGGGTTGGATGGGATATAAAAATGCCTTTTTTCTTCTTCTAAAGATGCTTTCATTGTCTCAACACAAGCAGGATGTTATTCAGACAGAGCTGCTGCGGTGGGGAGAGAGGAGGAAAGGGCTCATGGATCAAAAGATGTTTAAAATAGGATCATGGGATGGTTTGGGTGGGACTGGATGGGCTTTAAGGCCCCTTCCCACCCAAACCATTCCACAAGTCCATGATCTCCTGGGAGATTCTCTGTCTGACAGAGCCTTTTGGCTTCAGATCAGAAGTGAGACCTTTGTGCCTCCCTTGGTCACCTCCAGACGTTTCCATGCTGGATACAGGAAGAGGAGCTCATTAGCTGGGAAGCAGCAGCTGCTGATGGAGGAATTGTTTGTGTCTCAGATCCTCGGGAATTCTCCCAGCGCTTCCGCAGCCCCACCTGTGGGTCACAGCTCTCAGACCTCACCAGGGGCCTCTGTCCAGCCCAGATGATCTCAGCTGGAAGGTTTTAATTCCCAAGGGGCCAGAGGGGTTATCAGTCCTTCATCAGCTGCATGGATCAGGGAGGGGCACGGTCCCAACCTGGGCAGGTGAGGAGGCAGCAAAGCCAGTGGGACCAGGAACAGCTCAGCTCCCACCTGGCCTCTCCAACAGTGATAAAAATGGGTTCATCCTCTCTTTTTCTTAAAACCTCCTTGTGCTACACAGAAAGGGTTCACAGGCACAGCACAGAGAGGCAGCAAAGCCAGGACGGCAAGGGAAGGATTTGAAAGATGTCACTGGTTTATCTTTTTGTTTGGATCATAATTGGCGGCTGCCCTGGTGGGGAACAGCCTTCACCCACCCAGCTCGGGGTGCTACACCCCGGCCACTGCTCCGGCAGCTCATCCCAGTCCGTGTGCCACAGAGAGACATTCCCGGTGGAAGTGAAGGGAAGGGAAGGGAAGGGAAGGGAAGGGAAGGGAAGGGAAGGGAAGGGAAGGGAAGCAGAGGAGCTGCCCCGCTCCTCAGCTGGTACCGAGGCACGGTGTGTTTGCTCACCCGGAGCAGCCCTTTGTTGGGGAAAGTCAATAAAGCTGTTCCACATGTGCTGGAGCAGGGCAGGGCTGCCTCAAACCCACAGCCCCTGAGCTGCACCGAGGGTGTAAACATTTAGAAATACCTACCTGCCAAAAATAGCTGTGTCTCTAGACGCGACCGCTCCGCTGCCAACTGCGGTGAGTAATAGTTACACCGTGAGTAAAGTGTGTGCAAACACGAGCCGGGAAACAGCCCCCCTCCCTCTTCCTCCTCTTTGCAAGGAGCCGCAGCCTGGAAATCCGGGAGGGGAATGTGATTTCAGGCCGGGAAATGCCAGCTGGAAGCCGCTCGGTGTGTCAGGGGTCTGGCAGAAGGACAGAAGGATGCTGCTGGCTGTGCCTGGGGAGCGGAGCTGGGGATGCTCTCTGTGCTGTGCTGTGCTTTGAGGCAAGGCAGGAGCCAAAGCTGGGCTCGGGGTGCTCCCCTCCCTCCTGCTTGGGGGGCGAGCCGGTGGGAAGGAAAGTGAGGAATTCAGCAGCTCAGTTCCCCCAGCCCCGAGTTTT
This sequence comes from Cinclus cinclus, assembly GCF_963662255.1. Classification (NCBI taxonomy): domain Eukaryota; kingdom Metazoa; phylum Chordata; class Aves; order Passeriformes; family Cinclidae; genus Cinclus; species Cinclus cinclus. Next base: position 21,206,548 of record NC_085058.1, read on the forward strand.
GGGGGTCTGCTGTGCTCTGTGCTGCCGGGCTGCTCTGAGCCCCTGCAGAGGTGAAACCCCAGGAGTTGAACCCTCCTGTCGGGGTACCTGGGTGGTGACGGCACCGGGGCGGCCCGTGGGGTCCCGGGATGGTCCCCGGGGCCAGGCGGGGTCCCCGGGATGGTCCCGGCGCTCCCTCGGTTCCCGGGATGGTCCCGAAGCTCCTCCCAGCACAGCGGTGCCGTGGGTTGCTGGTGCCCTCTGCAGTTGTCCCTCCCTGCTGTAAATGCAGAGGATTCATCATTCGAAGGGACAATTTTCGGACTTGTCGATCCAGGTGAGGCCCCTGCGTGTCTTCCCCCGGCTGGGAGGAGCATCCCGTGCTCCTCCAGCACCTCAAATCCTGCCCCGTGGGATCCCCCGGAGCTGTCCCCGCCGGCCCCGGTGTCTCCTGCTGTTCCTCTGTCACCCCCAAGGTCCCCAAAGCCTCTGCCCACCCCGGACTGTGTGGCAGCACCGACGGGGATGGACCAAGATCCCAAACTCAGTTAAAATGGAAACGCTGGGAAGTGCAGCAGCTCCTGGGGAGTCACCTCCAGTGCCCCAGCACTGCCCGAGGAATTGGGAATATTCCTGGGTTTGGCATCTGGCCCATTTTCCTGAATTGTTGCTCCAGAGGAACTTCTACCCTCTGTGCCCCAGCACAAAGCCCTCAGGGCACTGCAGAAACAAGGATTCACCGTAGGGTCACCAGAGCATCCTATTCCCTGTCCTCCAGGTGTTTGTCAGAGCTGGAAATGCAGTTCTGGTGGTGCCACCGAGCTGTGCAGGCACAGAGAGCCCCCAGGAGAGGAGCTGCTATCTCATGGCTCCAGGATCCACAGAACCTCCTTGCTGGCAGAGATATCTGCATTCTGAAAAGAAAATACCAACCCTCCTGCTGGAGGGGGAAAAAAAAAAAAAGGGGCAAATTCCAGGAAAGAAGCCAACAGATAATGGCAGCTCAGGCTCCCTGGAGCCGAGGTCCATCCCTGCAGGAGTTACCTGCCTGGAGCCCTTCCCAGCAGCAGGGTGGGACACAGGACGTGTCCCCTGTGAGGCACATTTGTCCATGGGGGTGCAAAGGAGTTTGAAATTTAATTGAAGCTGAGTAACTGAAGATGAGAAGTATTCTTTCACACCTGCACGAACCTGTGGGAAAAAGGTGATTGTTCTCCTCACCCTTCCCCTCTCCTTTAATTAATTATTTTCAGCTAATTTAGCACTTGAGGGGAGGGGCCCGGCTGTGCCATGGAGCAGTTCTTCACTGGTTTACCAAGGGGAACATTCCCCCTGTTTATAATGCTGAGTCCATTCCATCCTTCCATGCCCTCAGGGAAGCTTTATGGGGATTATTAAAATGGCCACAAATCCCTGAAATCCCAGCAGATGTTTGCACTCTGCTCCAAGTGGAACCAGCCACAAAGAGCTAGAGCAGCCCAGGGAGGAGCAGCTCCCTAAATCCCTCAGGAGCCACCAGAGCAGATCCTGAACACCTGCACTGGGAGGAGGGAATGCTGAGTCCCAGGGAAAGGGAAATCCATGCTCAGATCCAGAGCTGCACCAGAAAGGAACCCTGGGGAACGTCTCCAGTGAGGAAGGTGGGGCAGCTGGAAATGTTGTGGATGCTCCAGGTGAGATTAGTGAGGGAGCAGTGACAGGAGCAGGACAATGAGAGCCAGCAGAAGGAGGGGCTGTGGGATGCTGGCACCTCCCCTGCCTCAGGAAAGTGGGAAGGAAAAGCAGGATCAAGTTCTTGTCCATTAGGGAAACTTCACCCTCGGGGTGGTTATAAAGCAAAGCTTCCAGAATCAGAAATGTCGAATGTTAACAGGGAAAAGAGCACAAGCATTTAGCAGGAATTGTGTCCCAGTAAAAATCTCCTTGTTCTAGTCCAGTCCCTCAGCTCCAAATTCTTTTTCTGAATTAATTTCAGTTTTAATGTTTATCAACACTGAAGAAGCAGAATGAAATTAATTTCTCTAATAGAAATCTAAACTTAATACTTAAGAAAAAACAAAACAAGTTCAGGAACCAAAAGCAGCATTTCAGTACAACAGTCTTTTATTTTTACAGTGCAGTGACTGAAACAATCTAGAAATTTAACTTGCAAAACTGAATTTATATCATAATGTCTCTCAGAAGGTAATGCAGATGTGTTGCTTTGAATCACAAAATATTACTCTGGACACCAAAAATTACAAACCTCCACCACTACACACCAGACTCTTCAGAGACTGATTCCTCATAATTAAAATCTATCTTATAAACAATTTCTCTTAAAAAAAACCAAACATATGGAAGATAAAAAGAACTCAAGTATTAAACTCAAGGCCTTGATTATTATTATTTTCCTCAGCTTGCAGCAGGGCTGTCCCAGGGGCAGGGTCCCTAGTCGGGCTCAGTCACACACTGCTCCACGATCTCCCGCAGGTTCGGGTTCTCCATGGCTGCTGCCACCCTCTCCTTGTCATTGATCTGCTTGTTGACTGCAAAACACCCCGGGACAGGGGGGTCAGGGGCTCCCAGGGACCCCCCCGAGGCCGTGGGGGTGCTCAGGAGAAAAGGACATTGTGAGGAGGGGAAAGAGGGAATGGGGAACGAGGCAAAGGAGAGCTCGGTCACAACACAACAACAATCAGAAATGAGGATTCTTGTCACTTTTCTAGTTCAGGAAAGGGATGTGAGGTGTTCCAGTGGCATGTCCCAAAATCAAGAGTGAAATTCAGGATGTATTAGTAGCCCAGGTTCAGTTTGTAGCTCTTTAACCCAAATACCCCATTTTTGGCAGACACTGAAGGCTCAAGCCCAGGGCACTGCTGGGACTCCATGGCTGCTTGGGGCAGTGCCAGGCTCTGGCTGGGGCACAACATCCACGTCCCGCAAGCTTTACTGAAAAAACTGACTGAGAAAAGTCCAGTTCAGGTGTGAGGATTTTAGGATGGAGCGGTGAGGCAGCTCCTCCTTTTGTTACAAACACAGCACCTGCCAGAACTGAGGGGGGTTTGTTCTGAAAGCAAAGCAGCAACAAGCAGGGGGTCACAGAGCCTTGGGGACACCTTGATGCCAGTTGGTTTTCGAGCTTTCCCAGGGGATTAATTTCTGACAAGGCAGGAAGGCAGGGGAGGAGAGGGCAGAGCACAAAGAGGCTGAAGCAGCAGCATGCAGCATGCACAGGCTCTACTCACTGTCCTCCTCCGTGGAATGTGTGCCCTCAGAAATGTAGATTTCCAGCTAGAGGAGAGATCAGCAGTGTTAGGAGCACCAGAGCAGTGGAACTCATCCCTTCCTGGAGTGTCCCCCACCCACACAGTGTCACCCCTGCTGCCACAGGAGGTGACTGGTGCCAAGAACTCGCTTCCCCGAGCTCAGCTGGGAGTGTGGAGCCAGCAGCTCTAAAACCAGAACAACCACCCAAAAATCAACTGCAGGAATCCTCAGGTAATTAACGTAATGTACTCTTTAAATTATTTTGGTCGAGTCTCTAAAGGTCTGTGAGTCACTGTGTTTAATTTAGGGAGGTTGCCATTCATTCATGGAAGTTAAAATAGGCTTCAAACCAGGCACTTTACCTTGTGTCTAAAAGGCAAACATCTCTGAAGTTTTATTCTTAAACAAAGGCCTGTTAAAACAGAACACAGAAGAGATTTTCCTGTAAAATTCAAGGTCTGAGGTGAGTTTTCAGAGAATCCATGTTTAACAATCAGTGTAAATGACAATGTCCTTTTGTATTCTGAGCAGCACAAGCCACAGAGGGAAAGGGGACAAGCAGAAAGTTGTAAGTTTTTTTTTTTTTTAAATTTAAGAGCTGACAAATTGACAATTAATAACGTTAATGAAGTAACTTGGAGAATCTAAAGAAGGAATTCTGTACCACTTCCCAGCAGTTCTGAGGGGTTCCCTTTAAGGAGATTCCCTAACATGACACAAACAGATGGGTGTTCCCATTTCTCTGGATCTGCCTTTTTTTTTTTTTTCTCAGTTTGGTTTGGTTATTGGTTTGCTTGCATTGGTGGCTGGGTTCTCAAGATTCAATTCCTGGTCAAACCAACACAGCCAGGCAAGACTGAATCTGAACTGGAACCGATGGCATCCAGACAACCCCAAATGAACCTTATGCTCTGTTTCAGATTGAATTAAAGGAATCTCACCGATGAGAGTGGCCAAGGAGCAATGAGGTACTGTTGGTGTAAACCTGATGATGACCAGATATTCATCCTCCCCTATCTCCTGCACTTCCACGCACTTTTCCGTCACCACTTCCAGTTCTTCCAGAGTGTTGGGCTTCTCCGGGTCCCGGATAGTCCGGATAATATCTGAGGCACGAGACAAGGGAGCAGCAATGAGGAATCTTCCCCGCGTTTCATAAAACGCATTTTAATGAACACCCCGTTCCCAGCACTGCCGATGTTGCTGCTCTTTGGAACCCCAAACAAACGAGCCCAACAAGCCGAACGCGGCCCCTTCTCCCTGCCCCTGCCCCTCGGGGCCCCCTCACCGCTCTGAGCCCCCCAGGACCCGGCGCGCTCTCCCCGCCTCAGCCCCCCAAGTGCAAACCAGGACCGCCCCCGAGGGTCCCCCCAGGGCCCTTGCAGTCACCGTAGACCTCGCTGGCCCTGTCGTGCTCCATGGCGCGGCTCGGGGGCGCATGGCGGGCGCTACTGCCGGGGCTCCGCCACACCCGGGCCAGCGCCTGCGAGAGCAGCGCCAGCACCAGCGCCATGGCCGCGCTCCGCCATCGGCCCGCGGGCCGCGGCACTTCCGCGTGGGGCGGGGCACAGCGGCGGCCAATGGCGGTGGGGGGCGGGTCCAGGGCGGGCCAATGGGCGGAGAGATGCGGGGAGACCACGCCTAGGTGTGGGGGCGTGGCCTCGCTGTCCCAGCGCGGAGCCGCGTCCGGGGTGGGAAAAGGGAGAGACCCCGGGAGCAGGGGGAAATCCCGGGAGCGGGGAGCGACCCCGGGAGCAGGGAGAGACCCCCGGGACGTAGAGAGACCCCAGGGACAGCCCCGCCCCCAGGGTGCGGACACAGAAATGCCGTGGGGATCCAACTACAACAGAGATCAGATGCAGAGAATTCTACTTAAAGAAAATTCTGCTTACGGACAGGAGCGGCGGCGGCGGGCGGGCGGGGACTACAGCTCCCAGCATGCATTGCTGCGCCGCGATGTGTGCTGGGAGTTGTAGTCGCGGCCCGGCACCGTCCAGCTGACCGGAACGAGGGGCGGCCCAGCCGAGATGGCGGCGGCTCGGGGCGGGCGGCTCTGAGAACGAGGAGCGGGATGGCGGCGGCCGGGCCCGGGGCCCGGGAGGAGCTGCGTGTGCTGCTGGTGCCCCGCTCGGGGGAGCCGCCGGGGTGGCCGCGGGACGCGGCGCGGGTGCGGCTGAGCAGAGCCCGGGACGCTCTGGGCACCCTGCTGCTCCCCGGGGGGATCTGCCTGGAGCCGCTGGAGCCGGGCCGGGCCCGGGGCAGCGTCCTGCAGGGAGCCTGGGCTGAGTGAGTGCGGGCTGGGCTGGGCAGGGCGAGGGGAGCCGGGGCTGCAGCCGCCGTGCTGGGTCGTGCCTGCTTGTTGGGCTAGCTGGGCTCAGGACAGGTGGCCCAGAAGCCGAAGCGAACGGGAAGGGTTTGCCCTTTGTCAGGCTGCAGGCCCCAGTGCCCTGAGTCACGCGGTGGTTTTAACATCTGCTTTGGCAGCTTTTGTGCTGAGCCGCGGTCGCGCTTTAGCCCTGGCTGTCTTCAACAGCAGCGCTGTTCAGAGTCACAGAATCCCGGACCGGGATGGGTTAGAGGGACCTCCGGGCCCATCCCGTCCCACCCGTGCGCGGCGGGGACATTGCCACTGCCCCAGGCTGCTCCAGGCCCGCTCCAGGGCTGGCAGCGTTCCGGTGCTGTGGCAGGGCTCTGCTCTCTGGGTTGCTCTGCCCTGTGCTGAGCTGGTCCCTCTCTGCCCCAGGTGTCACACACCTGCAGAGTTTCTCGGCCCAAAAAACAGGGAAAATTCTGGAAAGGGACAATGTGTTCTGCTCTCCCTCCTGGCAGAGCTGCTGTTCTCTCTCCTGGACATCCTGAAGCGTGGCATCCATCCCTTGTGTCCTGGGTAACTAAAGTGAAGAATGCAGGAGCATGGAAAGCCCTTTATCCTGGAGAGGAGGAGGAGCTGGGATTCCTCAGGCTCTGTCCTGCCATGGATGAAGCAGTTCCAGGGCTGGGAGGGATGGGGTGACAGCAGAGTCTTCACTGCTGAAGTGAAGGTGTTGTCCATCATCAGTGCACATCCAGAACTGTTCAGTGTGGGAAACAGGGAAAAGGAATAAAGCCAGTAACCTTCCTGAACGTTTTCTCTTCAGTTTCATGTGGGACAGCACAGGAGATAATGGTTTGCAATCAAACAAGACAAAACTCCTGGCTCTTGGTCAAAGCCATGACCTGTTTGTCTATGAATTCAGTGTGGAAGATGGAAAACACAACCCAAAGTTCCTGCACAGATGTAAGGAAGAGACACTTAAAAAGCTCCTTGAAGCTAAAAACATAAGTGAGTAAATTCCAACGTGTTGCATGCGTGAAATATTGCAGGTCTGGTTCTGCTGCTCCTGATGGGATTGAGCACCAGAGAATTTCAGGTCCCTCCACACTGATCCAATATGTTCAGCAGGATTCATGGGCTTGGAAAATAATGGGGACATTTCTATATTCCAAGGTGACATTGTTAGAAATAATTAAACTCCTGTAGGGTCATGTTTGAGTGATATGAATTTAAAAAATGGATTTTAATAAAATATATGCAACCCTACTGTCTCAAATTTTAACTTTAATATTGGGACTGATGGGAAGGAAAGAGAGACAGGGCTCATCAATAACCCTGCAAACACTAATTAAACATTTAACCTTGTATTTTATGATTAGCAAACATAGTGTGTAGTTAGAATGAACCTTTGGTGTTTTACATGTTCTTAAACAGTCTCCCTTCCTAAAATATTTTATTTACAAAGTCTGTAGCTTTTCTTCTCAGTGCTGATTGAAATCCTATTTTGTGCTGATTTCTTATGTTCTTCATAGTATTATCCACTGAAAAAGCCACATAAAAACTGCTGGGAAATTGTTGTAGAGTTATTGCCTCTGGCACAGAAAGTGAGATTTCAAACCAACCACCCCAACTCCTAATCCCACCTTCTGTTAGGGTCGTAACTGGGGCAGTGGATTTGAGCTGTCATTTTCCTGGGATTCCTTTATAAATCAAAAGCCCCGGCTGGCTGTAATCTAAAATTTAATTGTCTTTAAATTTATAGGTCTGCCTTCAATTTTCTCTGTGAAGATTCTGTCTTTTGGAAACAACAAATGCAAACTTCTGCTCAACCAGCTTATCCTTGTGCACCTGACCTTTGCTGGGGAAGACTCACCCCTAGAGAACTGTGACTGCTTCCCCCTGGCTCTGCCTCCAGAAGCTGTGGGGAGAATAAGAGACTCCCACTTCTGCAGGGGGATCCTGTTCCTGTTGGACAGTGCTGGCTGGATTTGTATCCTTTGCAGGAGACATCAGGGAAAATCATCTGGAAGAGCAAAGTGGCTTTTCTTTGCTGTCAGGGCTGAGCAGAAATGTCTTTAAAGATGTTGAAGTGATGCCTGCAAAGAAGGTTGTGTAGGCAAATCCTGGTTAGTGAAATGCCATAGTTGCGTATCCAGGATTTTCCAGCACCCCACTGCAGATCTGTTTCCCACTGGATTAATTGGTTTCCTTAATGGGTTTGATTCATGCCTCTGTGGACAGCAGGCTGCCTTCTACTGTCACCTCATTGCTTAATTCAAACAAATGATCTGCAGGCAGTCAGCCTGGGAGGCAGGTTTGTGTGTTGGGATGGGCTCAGACCTGTCAGTTCCACCTGGATTTAACCTGTTCCTGCTCATCCTCTCTGTACATTAAAGTACAATAAAGTCAGGTTGCCTTTCCCTCCTCTTGGAGCCACAATTCACCACCTTCCCCTGGTGTGTAACTCCTCTGTTGGGCACTGCTGGGCCTGGGCTTTTCCTTGATGCTGTTTGCAGACATACTGGACTGCTCTGATGGTGCCGCCTTAGGGAAGGTCAGCGTAGCCCTGGGAGCTGGGCAGGGGCAGGGCCCAGCCCCTGTGTCCCCCCTGGCTGGCCTGGCAGTGTCCCCTGACCTCAGCACAGCCGTGGTGACCACCAGCAGCCACCGTGCCCTGGCTGTGCAGCTCAACACCTACTTCAGGTACAGCTCCCAGGGCAGGCCTTTGGGCTGAACTGACCCTCCCAGCTCCCCAGTCTTAGTCTGTTCTCATTGGCAGCTTTTCATTCTGAGTTCTGTGCTACAGCAGAAATCTCCTCTTTGTTTAAAGGTGGTCCTTTCATTGTCTGCTCTAATTTAATCTCTGTCACTTTCACAACAGGAACTGTATCTGTAACATCTCTTTTTTTTTTAATATATATTATATATATTGTTAACAAGTAGGTCAACTTTGTCTTGCCCTTCATATTTTTTTCAGGAAGATTAGGTGCTCTCAGTGCCAGGGCTGGGTGGTAACACCTTTTAGAAATACTGTGGGGTATGGAATTATCAAACTCAACTGATACAGCTGTGCTGATTTAGCTTGATAAATTAGGACCAGGTGATAATTAAGAGGTGGTGTCCACCTCAAAGGAAAGACCATCAGGTTTTGATGGCTCACCTGTTACCCTGAGAGAAAACTGCACCAAGAGCTCCTGCAGGAATTAAACGTGAAAAAACATCTTAAATCATCTGAGCAGGGTGAAATTTCCTGTTTATTTCTTCACAGACAGTTCCCTGAGCATTTGCTCTGTAAGAGAAATCCTGAAAATCTCCCAGTGGAGCCTCCAGAGGGCCTGGATGAGGATGAGCTGGCCAGTTCTGAGCACAGCATGGAGCTGCTGTCGCTTCCTTTCCGCACAGACAGGTACAGAAGGGAAGAACCTCCTGACACAGGCTGGGCTTTGCCTCCTTTGGATCACTCTTAATAAACTGCTGCTTTGTGCTTTCAGTTGTAGCTCTGACAGGTGAAATCAGCCCATTCTGCTGTAAATCTTTTGAATTTAGGGTGGCCAAGTTTTTTGTACAGCGTTGAGCAGCTTGCAAACAGGAATTGCTGCTTGGGGGTTACCTGTAAATCTTAGAGCATTGATACTAAAAGCACGTTAGTTATAACTTGATGCACAGATAAGAAAGATTCAGTTCTGGAATTAATTCTGTTCTACTGTTTTTTAATTGATGGGGCATTTTCTGTGAGGAGAAGAAAACGTTTTGCTAAAAATGCTCAACATGGAAGTTTTCAGCTGATGCAGCTGTGATCACTCAGCTTGGCTGCAGGGAGTATTTAAATGCAAGTGCAGAGGCCATGATAAGGTTAAAATGCAGGATGCTGGTTGGATTTTATAAGCTTAAAGTACATTTTATTTAACTGAGAAAGCTTTACCTGCCTTGTTCTTGGAATCACAGCTGGTGGGTGTTACAGGTACCTCTGTCCCCTCTGCAGGTCCTGGAAGGCACATTTGTCCTCACTGTGGGACAGAGTGAGGAGAAGAAGAACACCAGCTTCTCCAGATTTGGTGAACGACTTGAATTTGCCTTGGTATCAGTTCTTTACCCATCTTGAAGATCACGATGCTGAAGTCTGTGAGGATCCAGAGAAGCTGGTGGCCTTTGTTCCCCGGGCTGCTACGTGGGCAGCTTCCCGAGCACTCCAGGGCCAGGGTGCAGCCCCTGGGGATGCAGGACAGCAGTGGGCACAAATCCCCGTGGGAGCACCCCAGGAAATGGTGAAAGTGGAGTGTAAACTGGTGACTGGAGCTACAGCTGTGTTTGTGGTGCTGGCACAGGACACGGGGCTGTCCCTGGCGCTCTGGGATTTTGAGTCGCAGGACGTGACGTGTTCCCACTTTGGCAGAAGCAGTGTCTATGTGGAGTGCAGTGCACAGGTGCCACTGTGTCTGCTGCTGACAGGTGAGGGCTCATAAACTGCCTTGAGACAGCTGCTGCAGGGGCTTGGAGTGTTCTACCTGGCTCCTTTTGGGTGACTTCCATCGCGTTCCTGCTCGGGTGAAATCCAAATGGAGCCGCTGCAGCTTTGCCTCACTCTTTTGGAAGCAGCAGTGGGTAGAAATGCTGCTGCCCAAGAAGTGGCTGCTCTACCTTTGATTATTTGGTTGTGTCTTTCAGAGCGTGGTCTGTCCCTGGTCCTGTTTGGTCTAAGCCAGGAGGAGTTTCTGAGCAGGCTGATGATGTTTGGCAGTGCCGGGGTCGTGGATTCCGTGTGTCACCTCAATGGGTGGGAGAGGTGCTCCATTCCCATCCATGCCCTCGAGGTGAGGAAAGCTGCCTCAAGTCTTGCAAGTAATAAACTCTGTGTTTCCAAGTATTGCATGCAGTTTAGTAGTGCCAGTGTGGGTTTAGACACAATTAAAAGCGTGCCTCAAACCTAGGGGCAAAAGGAAGTGGTGTAGTTATTAAATAAACAGTAAAACTCAGTGATGAGTAGCCCAAAGGAAGAAATACAGCAGCAAAGTGAATGCACGTTAGTAAAATAAAAGACACTAAAGCAATGCTCAAAATTCCCTCTTAATTGGACCCAGAAGCAATTTTGCCAGTTAATGCTGCAGTTTTTATCCTCTTGTAAAGTGCTAAGTATGAAAATAAATCATTGGAACTGGGTTTATTTTGCTGTTCTTATAAAATTACTGTAAACTTATCCAGAGTCCTCATCCTCGTAGCAGTTAATTCATATTGCTGCAATAACATTTTGTGTGTGAAGATCCAGGGCAGGGTTTGAGCAGAGCCTGGCAGGTTTGAGCAGACCTGTCCAGGTCACTGTTTTATTTCAGGCTGCAGGTGCTGCACTCAGAGTTTAAATCCCTGCTGGTTTCTGCCTGTGTGGTCTGTCTCTGAGTATGGAGTAAGAATCCCAGCAGAAGTGCACAGTGTATGGGTTTAGAATCCATGCTTAATTGTTCTGTTTTGTGTTTGTCCAGGCAGGTTTGGAAAATCACCAGCTGGACACAGTGGACTTGTTTCTGAAGAGCAAAGAAAGTGTTTTCAGTCTGTCTGCACCCTGCCCTGGGCCTGAGCACTCTGGGGATGGTTCCTCCCAGTCTTACCTGAGAAGTAAGTGAAGAACCTGCAGCTGCACAGAGTTTTCTTTCCTTCCCTGTGTCCCTGTGGCTGTGTGTGGGATGCAGATGTGTGAACTGTTTCTGGAACCATTGCAGATCTGGAGGAGCTCAGGCCAGCTTTAAACTTGCTGTGCTCAGCAATCCAAGACAATGATCTGGAGCCTCACAGCAAACAGTTCTCTGAGCAGCTCCTGAACCTCACCCTGACTTTCCTCACCAGGCAGCTGGAGGAAATCTTTGTGCACACAGAGGGTAAGGTCACTCCTGCTGTGTCATACTTAGGAATGTGTCATCACTTAAGTAAGAACAGCTAATTCTGTTAATTAAAAGCTTTCATTAGACTAGAATTAACATAAAAATACTAGAATTTAGAGAGATGTTAATCCCTGTGCTTTAGATTGGAGTTATCTGACTAATAATTGGTTGGATTAATGCAAGATTTCAGTTCTCCTTTAGTGGTCCCTGGACAGGAAAATCCCTCAGTGAGGGCAGGGAGCTCTGTGGGGCTGTGGTTGTCCCCTGGCAGGGTGCTGGGAGTGCTGGGCTGTCTCTGCCTGTGCAGGGGACAGGGCTGATGTGCTCTTCCCTCTGAGGGAATGATTTCTGTTTATTGATCAGCACGTTCATTCACTGAGCAGTGCTGAACATTAAAATCCTGTCCATTCCCATTTAACTGATGTCTTGGATGCTTTTGGCAGAACCTGACGAGTTCCTGCAGAAGGCTGCAGATATTTTAACTGATTACATCATTAAACTGAGAAAATTCCTGAGGAAGTATCCTCGCCCCCCAGTGACTCCAGGGCCCACAGGAGCTGACCTGGATGAAGACCTGCCTGAGATAGAAGAGAGCCAAGAATGGGAAAAACTGACACCAGAGGTGAAAATGAGTCACCCAGTTCTTACTACTGTGATGAAGTTTATATAAAGAGATTATTTATGTGGAAATATCTTAAAGTACAGAGGAAGAAAATCAACATGGGGTGATACAGATCAGTGTGTTCCTTGTTTTTCCCTTTAGGAAGTCATTGCTGAAGCCATCCTACGCAACAAAATACCAGAGGCCCAGATCTTCTTCAGAAGGCACCAGCATCCTGCAGAGAGCCTGCAGGAGTTCCTGCAGACAGGTTTGAACCTGGCCTATGACTGTCTGCTGAAGGGCAGCACCAGGGAGGCCTCAGAGCTGCTGAGGAACATGGTGAGAGGAGGTCAGGGCATCTGCACCCAGCTTTGGGATTTGGACACCTTTTGGGGCTCCTGGGGATGTGTTGGTTGCAGCAGAAACAGCTGGAATTGCAGTGAAAATGGACTTGTTTGGAGAGGTGCTGGCCAGCTGAGCGAGGGTGGCTCTGCCTGGGGAGGTGTCCCAGGGTTTGTCCCCCAGTGCTGGGGACATCAGGCGCTGTCACAAGCCTTGGTGTGCTTTGGAAGGAAAGCAGCTGTGTTTATTCTGGATTGGACTTTTTCAGTGAATTCTGTGGGCACATTTAACAGCGAGTGTCTTCTTTGTGCCAGGGCTTGGATGTGAATCGGGAATTGCACAAGATCTGCTTCCACACCAAGGACAGACACGTCAGGGAGCTCTTGGTGAGTGCAGCAGAGGCTGCTCTGGCCCAGGGCTAAGCCCTGAGGTGTTTGTGCTGTGTCTGTGCTGAGGGAAGCCCCAGTGTGGAGCTGGACTGCAGAGCAGAGGCTGGGCTGGTACCTCCATCACCTGCCAAAATGTCATTTATTTGTTCTGGTTTTTACTGTCTGGAGTCCTCCTGTCATTTAAATGCATTGCCCTCTGCTTCAGCATTTTTTTTTCCTACACTTGTTTACTTGTTTGCATTTGCAGGATCATTTGCAACTTGAATATATTAAAGATAGATAAGAATTTGGGGGCAGTTGGAGGTAATATTTCAGCAATTGGAGGTAACTCTTTAATTTGAATTAAAGGTGAAAGTCTTACAAGAAGAAAATTATTTTTCTGAAAAAGAGAAGAAAATGATAGACTTTGTGCATCAGGTTGAAAGCTTCTACTCAGAGTCCTTCCAGGAAAATAAAGAGACTCAGTGTTTTCCCAGGTAATTTGGATTATTACTTTTAGTTATTAATTAATAGCATTAATAGGATTTTAAATGTGCTGGATTCTGCATTCTCTGAGATTTACTGCACTAATACAGTTTTTAATTTCATTAATTTCACACTGGACTTCATTTGCAGAAATAACAGCCAGTGTGGGGACTGAGCCATTTTCTCATTAATGTAGCAGTTGCTGTCATGTTCTCTCGTGATAAACTGTTGTGTGAGTCACGACAAACTATTGTGAGGGTGACAGAGCTCTGCTGCTTCAAATGAAGCATTTTTAATGATAATATTACAATTACTGCTCAGCTGTTCCTGTTCTGATGTTTGCTCTGGTTTTGATCTATGATGTCCATAATACAGCAAACTAAATAACCTAGAAAAATCACTTTACAGTTAAATAATGATAAAACTGTTATGATCCTCATAATTTATTATGTCAGCTTTGGTAAAACAAGGCAGATCTTTAGTTCTCAAACCTCGAGCTCGAGTCAGTCCCTCTGGCAGTCCCAGGCTGGGAACTTTGCTGCTGTTGGTTGGGCTGGGCTCTGCTGAGCCAGGCTGACCCCAGCCCGTTGCAGTTTCAGCAGCTGCAGGAGGGAGCAGCACCTGTGCAGGCAGCAGGCAGTGCTGGTGCAGCTGGGCTGCAGCAGGAGCCTCAGGGTGATGCTGAACTGGGCTCACTGGTGGGATGAGCTGGTGCAGGAGATGATTCTGCTCCCCATGAAACCACGCCAAGGCAAGTATTGTGGGACTGAGGGCTTCAGCTGGGAATTGGGATCTCTTTGGCACAGCTTAGAGCTGCTATGTGGGAGTGGTGTGGGCACAGTCCCAGAGGTCACTTGTTTTTTATTATCAGTGGAAGTGGGTAATGATGGGTTTCATCCTGTGCCATCCTGGATCTGGGCCCTTCCTGTAGAGGAGGGTTTGGAAGTAGCTGGAAGGGGCTTGCCTGAGGCATGGCCATATGGGAATGCCACCCCGTGCCATGTCCTGTCCCACTCCCTGCACTGGAGAATCCCTTCCAGCTCTGCCCACATGAAGCTCCAAGAGCTGGAACAGTATCCTTGATCTCAGCATTGTATTGGTGACTGTTCATTAAAAACAGGTACCTGGAAGGACAGGACAGATTGAATGGCTCCCACTGCCGGAGAGGAGGGTGAGGTGGGATACTGGGAAGGAATTCCTGGCTGGCAGGGTGGGCAGGCCCTGGCACAGGGTGCCTAGAGCAGCTGTGGCTGCCCCTGGATCCCTGGAAGTGTCCAAGGCCAAGTTGGAAGGGGCTTGGAGCACCCTGGGATAGTGAAAGGTGTCCCTGCCCAAAGAACTGGATGCCCTTTAAGGTCCCAGCCCAAACCATTCCATGATTCTGTGTAAGAAAATACCAGCATTTCCTTCAGAGATGTTTGTGTGTGCTGCTTTCATCCCTTTGCCTTTCTGAAACACAGAACTCAAGAGCTGCAGTCCTGAGGTTCTCTGGATGCACCTGACAGCCCAGCATGACTGGGTCAGTATTTGTTCCTGGATTGAGGAGTCAGAGCCCAGCCAGGCTCTGTGTGGCCAGGCTGCCTGGCCCCCCCTGAGCCCTGACATCGTTGACAGGAGCACTCTGTGCAGCACCTACATGAGACAGGACATCCTGAACAAGCTGGCCAGGTAGGGCCCCCAAGGCTTCACGCTCTCTCTCCTTTCTGTGGGAAGCCAAAATCAGAAATAAAATCCTTGATACATACTAATTTTTATTCTGCTCTTTTTGGAAACAGCACAAATCCATTGATAAATGTGATTTTAGTCTTCTGCTTTCAGTTATCTGAAAACAGTAAGAGCCATGAGAGCAGGAGCACTCCTCCCTCATCCCTTGGATGTTTGCCAGTGGTTATATTATGATATTATATTATTACAATACTATATTCCTGAGAGCCACTTTACTGCAAGGGAGGAGATTCTGAGCATCTCACTGTTCACTCCTCAGTGGACAGTGATCTGGAGTGGCCACAGTGTTCTTGGGGCACAGGCAGATGGATTGTGGCACGCTGTGTTTGCCTCAGTAGGGAATTCATCCCTGAGAGGGAAAGGTCTGCTCTGATGCTGAGCTGAGAACACCCAGCAGAACTTGTCAGAGAGAGCTGTGTGATCAGTCTGTGCTTTTTTTCCTGACAGAAAGGGAATTTTTGTCCGTTCTGAGCTGGAAGATTTTGAGCTCCTGCTCCAGAGGTTGTCGTGCCTGGGGGGTGTCCTGCAGAATCCTCACCCTGTTCCAAAATACAGCACTGCCAGTGGCCTGGACTTCCATGGCCAGTTTGTCCTCCACTGCCTGGAGCACAGCCTGCAGTACCTGCTGTACACTTACCTGGACTATTACAGGTAGGATTGCTTCCCATCCCTCAAGTCCCACGAGAGATCCCAGATTTAAACAAGGAAGCACAATTTGAGCAGTTGGTGGGGAGAGTTTTCCTCAGCCCTGGCAGTGTCATTTAACAGAAACTCTGTGATAGTGTGTGAGATTTTAAGCTGTATTTTGAAGCTTTATCAGATTGTCTTAATTTTTGTGTCAGTCATGCAAGGAAACAATTACAGGTGTAGTTGGTGTAATACTGTAAGCAGTGCAATCCTAAATGAGCCAAGACAAGTTGCTCTTCAGAAACTCAGAATTTACAGAATTCAGAAACTTTCTTAAGCACAATGTGAGTTGACTCCTGATATGTTCACAGATAAGGAAATTGCAGGTTTCCACCTAAACTAGGGTTAGTTGGGATTTGAAGATGGGAACAGTGCTAGGAATTGGAGCTATATGAATACTCCCCACTTAATGGATACTTGTTAGACTGGAGTTAGAGCTCAGATATTCTAACTAACACTGGAATTACGAGGAATGTAGAAGTGGACCAGAAAAAAAAAGCCAGTATATAATTTTCTGGTTGTTTGTCTAACCACTTGTATTTGGCATTAACACCCATGGGATGCTCCAGATCTTTAGTGCTGTGTTACATCAGTGGTTCCCAATCCTGCATTTTCACTCTGCTGCTCATTTATTTCCAGTCTGACCCCTTCAAGCTGCCCTATCCTGGATAAGAAGGAGCTGCACGAAGCCCATCCCTGGTTTGAGTTCCTTGTGCAGTGCCGAGGGGTTGCCAGCAATCCCCGAGGTAGGAATCTCACTCCAGATGTTTCTGCCCTAACCCGGGGTTTGGCACAGCTGCATTAAACCTCTGCTCTGCTGCAAACCCTCTGGCCATGGCCAATCACCTCCCTGTCCATCACCTCCTCATCTCTGAAATCTGGAGACTGCACAGAAATGAGAATTTGTGTATAATCATCGTTAGCTCCAGTTCAATTGCATTCCCAGCAGGCTGAGCAGAAGGAGAATTCATAAGAAAATACACATCCAATTAAAATTAAACCTTCCTTTAGTCCCTATGGTGCACTTTGATTCCTCTGCCCCTGGATTATGTGTTTGCTTTCTTGCTTTATAGAACTGGTGCCCCTAACTCATTGCACTTTTTAAGTATTTCATCCTCTGCAGAGTCATGCATTAACAAAAGCCAAAAATAATCCCAAGTGAAGCTTTTTTTAGAAAGCATGATCAGTATAGGAAAGAATTGAACCACTCCAGTGCTGAGCTGTGGGGCTCAACCCCAGTCAATGTGTGCAGGAAGAGCTGTAGTTTGAACAGGGAAAGCTTGCTAAACCTTAGCTCATCTTATCTGTGTTTATAGGCAAAGTGAGGAAAACCAGTATGGACAACAGAAATTAGAAAATTCAGCCTTTTTCACAGTCAGAGGACAGCTGTAGTGTGTGATTGATGATTTGATACTGGTTTTTGGAATTAAACATCACTTTTGTTTCCTTTGAAGATCCCAAGATGATTTTCCAGGCCAGTCTGGCCAATGCTCAGATGCTGATCCCCAGCAGCCAGGGGGGTGTGAGCAGCATCCTGCTGGAGGGCAGGACCCTGCTGGCCCTGGCCACCACAGTCTATGGGCCTGGGGGCATCGACCAGGTACTGCCTGGGGCTCCTGACCCCCCCCCACTGATCCCCCTGCCCTGCTGCTCCCCTGTCCTGCACTCATGGCTCTGATAGAAAAATGCCCCCTGAGCCAGAGGGGATGACCAGAGTGTCTTGATCCACTGCACATCCTGGAGCATCAGGTGCTGGGGAGGATGGGTCTGATGCAACTTAAAAGCATTTTACAGGAAAAGAGCTGATGCTTTTTATGTTGTCACTGCATGTCAAATTCCCCTGAGGTAGATGGGCACAGCCCAAAATTGTTTTGTTATTGAATGCAGTTTCCTCCTAATTAATTTTGCTTGCTTGCAACGTAGGTCCTTCAGAACGAAGATGCAGAAAAACCTCTAAAGAAAGTTGATCCACAGCTCTTAAAAATGGCCTTGACCCCTTACCCCAAGCTCAAGGCTGCTCTGTTTCCCTCCTGCACTGCTCATGGAATTTTGCCTCCTGACATCTCTCTATACCACCTTCTGCAGGTACACAAAGTGCTTTTGGCAGGACACAAGGGAAGAGAAGTTTGTTTGCAGCTAAAGCCTGGGGGTGGGGGCCAGGGATTGTTTCTGTGGAGCTGAAGTTCACAGCTTCATCCTGAACCGTTTTTTCTGGTGGCCTCTGTACCCTGTGAGTCTGCAGGGCTGCAGTGTCGGGGAGGGATATTCCTGCAGTGGGCAGGGTGTTTAATATTGCAGAAATCACAACATTTAAATTTTAAAGTGTTGGTAACGGTAAGAGAATTAGAAATTGAGAGTTACAGGACAGTGACTTGAAATTCTTAAGCTCCTCAATATATTTTCTTTCTGATCTTTCAGTCATTAATGCCCTTTGATCCCACGAAATTGTTTGGCTGGCAGTCAGCAAACACTCTTGCTATGTCAGGTATGTCCCTTGGCAAGGTTTACATGCTTTCCTGGCTTGAGCACCTAAAATAAAATATGTTCCAGGGTAATTATTTGTCAGATGGATGGATGAATTTACTCAAAAGCTGTTTTTTTTTCCCAAGAAAAATAAGTGTAATTCACTGAAATTGGGGTTTGAACTGGTATTCTAGATTTTTGCAGTAAGCTCTTCACAGGCAGAACTTTTTATATTTATAAGCTAGAAAACCAGTGTTTTCTTTGAAAAGCAAGCTGAGGGGATGCAGAGCTCTGCTTTTCCATTGAGGAGTGGGATTCCAGCATGCTTTTGGACGTGCCAGGGTCTGACTTGGAGCGGAGGAGCCGCGTTTGGTTCTCTCCTCGTGTCCTGCAGCTGCAGGCTGTTCCTGACGTGGGACTGAGCTGTGCCTCACTGACAGTGCTGCTCTCTTGTTCCCAGATGCCTGGAGTGAGCTGCCCCACTTCTCCAGCCCCGAGCTGGTGAGCAGCCACGCCGTGCAGGAGAGGTTGGATTTCCTGTTCTACCTGCACCACGGCCGCCCCGCCTTCGCCTTCGGCACCTTCCTGGGGCAGCAGCTGGCCAGGAGCAAAACCCCCAGGCAGCTGTGAGTGTGTGAGCAGGGCCAGAAGTGGCCCTGGGAGGGGATCCATCCTCCCCAGCAGCACAGGGTGCTGAGCAGTGAAATTGGGGGTGTCCTCAGGGTTAGAAATCAAATATCGCCTGACAGGAGGTGAGCTCGATTTGGGTTGAATTAAAGCCTTTTAGGGAAGTTAAAATATATTAAGCCACACAGACATGAGGTAGAAGTGTAAGCTTTAATTACTGAGTCACATAGATATAAAGTAGAAGTATTAGTCTTAGTTTTAAGTAAGTAAGAATATGCTTTAAGTGCCTTAAGAGATTAAAAATCCCTAGAATCTAGTGTAAGGTTCAGGCCTGGTTGAAAGTTTAGAAACTTAGCCCCAGACATAATTGAGGAATTGCCTCAATAAAATCCCCACGAGGGAAGCAAGGAAAATATTCCAGTCAGGTCAAACGTGGGTGGGCTCTTCTTTTAGGAACCTGAGCCCCTAGATGACTTCTTAGGAAAATGATGCTCCTTTTCTTTGACATTTCCTAGTGATAACACTAGTTTAATTAGCAAGGCAAAAAATACACTGGAGGTTGCTGGAATTAAGTGTTCTGGCTGAAGCTTCAAAATAAGGTGTTCAGAAGGGTACAGTCAAGTGGCACATCTTGCTTAAATACATGAAATTTGCTGTTTAGTGTGGGAATTGGAAGAAATCTCTTTGTTTCTGGAGTGTCTGGTTTGTGTATTAGTCACTGTTTGTTTCTCTCCATCATTTCCCCACAGAATGGGTTTCTCTTGTGTAAACTGGGACAAAAGTTGTGTAAAACTGGGATAAAAAGGGAAACATGAACGTAGGGTGAAGTCATGCTTAACAGACAGTCAGGGAGACAGGATTATTTCAGCGTCTGCTGTGGAAAAACCCTTTGGGTGCATTTTTCTCTTAGCACCGTGTGCGGGTCAGACTCGGGTTCCTGGTGCCGCAGCGGATTGTGAACTCTGCAAAGGCTGCTGAGGGGGAGTTTTAGTAATTACAATACCAATTCCACTTGCTTTTGTTCCGCTAAGATTCCAGTTTAATTTCTGGCGAACGCGTTAAATTGCAAACTGCTGTCATCACGCGTGAGCCTTCGTTCTCACGCCCGCGTTTCCTTTTTTCTGGAAGCAAGGAGCTTTAGGCTCGCGGTTGCCTTTGGCGCCGATGGCTCCGAGGGCCCGGGGAGCGCCGGTGCCGGGCACGGCACAAGCGAGCCCTGTGCGTTGCCGCTTGCAGGATCCAGCAGGCAGCTCGGGAGGCTCGGGCTCTGGCTCTGTGCTCCCCCGGTGTCCCCTCGGTGGCCGCAGCCTGCGTTTGCTTCCTGGAGCTGCTGGGGCTCGACAGCCGCCGGCTGCGCGTGGATCTGCGAGCTGCCCGCAGGATTTCCAGCCGCGGCACCGGCGGCGAGGCCTCTCTCCACGGGGACTCCCTGGGTAAGGGGGAACGGGTGCCGTGCGTTTCTGGGGAGGCGTGCCGTGATGCTGCCCGGTGGCTCAGCAGGCCAGTGAAAGCATCTGAGCGCTTTGTTGTTCTTTTGTTCCTGCTTTTTTTACTAATTGTGAAGGTGCGTTTTGATGCCGTTGTGTCAAGCAAGGCAGGAAGGCTGATACAGCCTCTATCAGGATCTAACAGATGCTGTCCAGCATCTGCCTAAGGCTGATATTAGTGAGTGTCAGTTGTAATAATGCTACAGAGAGATAAACAAAGCCCGTTGCCAAATCTTCTTTCTCCTTCCTGTTTGCCTTACAGTTAGTGTCTTACACCTGCAGGGAAATGAAATTTATCCTAGAAATAACTTCAGAAAGTTGAATTTCTAACTCCAGGGCCACAGGTGTCTGCTTTCCCAGCTTAGGGAGCTTCTGGTGCTCTTGGAAATGCTGCCCTGGCTCTGATCCCAAATAGCAGCTCAGGAATGTCTTCTTTTAAACAGTCGAGAAGTTAACAAAGTTGGCTGATGGTGAGAAAGCAGCAGCAGCAGCAGTTCTGACCTCCTTGGAAGAGGCTTTCTGGGATGCCATTGAGCAGCAAGGAATAAAGAGGTGAGAGCAGCCTGGTTTTTGAGGGGTTGTCTGGGAAATGGAGGCTGGGCACTGACTTTGGTTATTTGTGTGTCAGATAATACCAGAGAGGGCAGGACTGGACAGTGCCTGCCTTGGTGGAGACTCCCAGGGGCTGTGAGCTGGCTGCAGGGAGCAGCTGCTGGCTGCACGCAGGGGATCTGGCTCCCAGGGTCACCTCACACCTGAACATCTGCTGCAAATATTGCATTCACTGCATCTGTAGCTCTCTGAATTCCATGCAGGACGTGCAGTGACTCCAGAAGGCAGTGGGCCTTGGTGATGCAGTTCTGCCAGCTCCATAACCTGGAGCTGAGCACGTCCTTCCTGAGGGAATGTGCCAAATCCAACGAGTGGCTGCAGTTCCTCATCCAGGCCCAGCTCTACGGCCACCAGCCAGCCCAGGTGAGCTGTCTGTGCATCAAACTGAGTCTTGTAGCCAGAGAATGTCCCAGTGTGGAGACAACAGGAGCCTCAGCAGTTCCTTGGTTTGGGTTCTCTCCCTTGGGCTGTGATAGCCCTTCCCTCACAGCCACACTTGTAAATTTAATTTAAACTCAAGTACTTACTGATTTTTTTTTTTTTAATGGAAGAGTTGCCAGATGTTCAGTGCAAGTTATAATAAAGCCATTCATCATTCCTTTCAAAACTCAATTTGGTATTTTGGTAAAGATACTTAAACTTTTGAGAATCCAATTTTTCCACCTTTGATTTTGAATGTGATTTTTAAAATTAATAAAATACTCTTAACAGAAGCAATTGGGAAAAGCCATTGTGAGCAAGCTAACTGGGTAATTCCAGATAAGATGATCTGTAAAGCACCCAAGTAGACCCTTTTCATGCTCTGCTGCTGCACTACAAGAGAGAACAGAACTGAGGCTGTCCAGGAGACATTTGAGCTGTGTGGAAAAGGATGAGCTTCAATCTTTTCATTAGAATAATTCACACTTATAGAACACTTTTTCCTCTCTAGGTCTCCAAAGTTGTTCTAAAAACTGAATTTGAAGAGTGTTTTGTGTATTCAGTGCTTCCATCCTCCTGCCCTCTCCTCCCTGTGCCTCACAAGGTTTTGGTTCTGTTTTCCCACCAGGTCATTCCCCTCCTGCAGGATTTCCCTGCCGTGGTACAGGATCACCTGCTGCTGGCCCTGGGGAGGTTCCAGAGTGCTGAGCCTGGTGCTGCTGGCAGGGCCCGTGCAGGGAGCCTGTTCCAGATCCTGCTGCAGTGCCAGGAGAGCCCCAGCCCCTGCTGCTTCCTGCTGGCTGAAGGGCTCAGGGCACATGCCCCCATCCTCAGTGTGCTGGCAGCCTGCTGCCCTGTGAGTCTGCACTTCTTTGGTTCTTAGGAAATAAGAAATGGCAGCTGGTGGCTGTGCCTGGTCCTGTTAAACCTGCTTTTGTGTTTCTGTGGTAGCTGTGCACAGTGTGACCCTTTCACCAAGCTTATAAACCCATCCTCATGGCATTTGCAGGATGCAAACCTCATCTCCTGCCTCTGTGTTTGGATCATCACTTCTGTGGATGATGCCACCAGGGCTGAGGTAACTGCCCACACCCCGAGCTGGCCAGAGAGTCCCCAGTGGGACCTGCAGGACCTTGCTGTCATCTGGAAAGTCTTACTGAGGAAGCAAAAGAGTAAAACACTTCTCAATGGCTTCCAGCTCTTTTTAAAGGTGAGGGAATGTGGTTTCAGGAGTATATTTGATGTCACACACCTTCTGGGGCTGTAAATCCCTCTCTGTCTTGTTTCGTGCCAAGGATAACCTGGCTATCCACTGAAATTCCCAGTCAAATTGGAAGTTCTGCCAATTATCACAGATCTGTAGATCCTACTTCAATCTTCCATGCAATTTTAATAAATTAAGACTTCATTGTTCTGCTGCTGAAGAAGACATTCTGCACTTATTGAACAAAATAATAGATGATTTTTTTAAAGTATGATTTATTTGTTGAGGTACTTTAGGGAATTTATTACCATCTGTTTTTGTTTCTTGAAGGATTCCCCTTTGCTGCACATCCTGGAGATGTATGAGCTGTGCATGAACTGTAAAAAGTACAACGAAGCTAAAACCAAGCTGGACAAATTTCAGGAAAGCCTCACCCAAGTAAGGAAATCAATTTTCTCTGAATGTCATTGCCAGGATTTAGCAGTTTTCACAGACTGCTCCTTGTCCCTCAATGCAGGTGTTTTAGCAATCCTTTCCATCACAGTTTTCTGATTCCCTGGTGTGCTCCTGACTCCCTGTCAGGAGTGGTTTTCAGGCTCGGGCAGCTCAGTTCCCTTCCCCTTCACCAGCAGATCCAGCAGTGTCAGGGACTGTTTGTCCAACAGTTAATCCTGTCTGCCCATTGCTGATCCATCACCCCTCCCATGTCCCTTGGCCATCAGCAGGAGCTGATGCTCACCCTGCTGGGTTCCACATCCAGGTCCAGCACACCTGGGGAGTGGCAGCTCCTGGTTCCCTGAGGGGGCACAGAGCTGCTGCACCTTCCATCCCTGTTCCCACCCAAATGCACAACTCACCTGCAAGAAAAGGGGCCCCTGACCCTGAACCCCTTCATCCCACAGCTGGCAGCTGCAGGAGCAGCCCCCGAGGCGCCGCTGCCGTGGCTGGAGTCGCAGGCGTTGTTCCTCCTGCAGCTGATGCTGCAGCAGTGCCACACTCAGTATGAGCTGGGGAAGCTCCTGCAGCTCTTTGCTGCAGCAGAGAACCTCCTGCTGGATGGTGAGCACAGGGGGAATCCCAACCCCTCTGGCAGGGCTGACTCCCGAGGGAAGCTCAGCCTTGCCTGGGGTTCAGACCCAGCTCTCCTGAGCTCTTTGTTCTCTTTACCCCAGGCCCCTACGTGAAGAGACTCTGTGCCCTCAGTGAGGCCCTGAGGGACTCCTCCATCCCAATCAGCAGCTCCATCCTGAGCTCCTGCAGCCTGGAGGCGTTCCAGGAGGAGTGCAGCTCCATCCTGGAGCAGCTGCAGGAGAAGGGAATGTTCAGCCTGGCTCGGGAGGTGGCGGCCCTGGCTGAGCTGCCCGTGGACAGCGTTGTCACACACGAGGTACAGTGCACTTGGTGACAGTCACCTCTTCCTGCTGCTGCCAGGATTGAGGATGCAACTTCTCTGCCTTCCTGAAACATTAATTGTTAGTTAAAGAATTCATTTTAAATGTCGGCACACCAAAAGCACTCTGGCTGTAAGGGCTGAGCTGCAGGGTACAGGACCCACTGTCCTTACTCTCTTACTGTTTTTATTTGTATGCAATCAGCTTTATTTGGGGAGAAAAACAGATGGGTTTGTCCGTCAAGGGGTGGAATGGACAGTTCCCTTTCAGGTCCCTTCCAACCCAAACCAGTTCTGTGACTTGTTGCATACCGGGGCACTTAACCTAAAGCCAGTGCTGGCCATCCTGTATGAATCAGTTTTCTTTCTTGGAGAGATAATTGTGATAAGCTTCTGTGGATTTTACAGGTTCTAAGAGACCTACATCATTTAAGAGACACTGAACAGTGGCATCAAACCCAGACAAGAGCCGAGTTCTGGAAGAAGTGCAACGACACCTTCACTAAACATTGCATCTGCAGCCGAGCCGCAGCCAGGTTCTTCCTCCACCAGGCCAACCACGTGTGGGAGTCCTCTGGGCAGGAGAAGACAACCAGCAGCATGGAAAGACAGCTGCTGCTCACCTTGGCCGGGCACTGGCTGGCCAAGGAGCCCGAGGTGGCCGTGCAGGAGCTGGAGGAGGTGGAGAAGCAGATCTGGCTGTGCCGCATCACGCAGCGAGTGCTGGAGGCCGAGGGCTCGGGGCAGAGCCCGAGTCCCGGCCCTGCCCGGCTGGGCAGGGAGCTGTCCTTCAGCAGCCTGGCTCAGCTGTTCTCCTTTGCCAAGCTGCCGGCCCTGAACACGGCCGGGCTCTGCAGGCCGGAGGCTCTGGCTGCCGGGGAGCCCCGGCAGGCGCTGGGGGACGCGCAGCGGGCGGCGCTGGCCGCGCTGGTGGGGACCCTGCTGGACGAGGGCAGCGTGCACGAGGCCGCCCGGGCCTGCCACTACTTCCAGCTGTGGCACAGGGACGTGTCCCTGGTGCTGCACTGCAGGGCCCTGGCCTCGGGGGAGGCCGGGCTGGAGCAGCTGCAGCCCGAGGTGCAGGCTGTGCTGGAGGCCGGAGCGGGGACGGCCAGAGCCAGCGGTGAGCGACTCCTGGCTCCCTGCTCGGTGCTGGGACTGCACTGCCTTTCCTGTCTCCCTGCATCTCCCCGAAACCCCTGCGCAAATCCAGCTCTTGCTTTCTGTCCCTGCTGCAGGAATGCTCTGGTGGAAGGTGTTGGAAGCCCTGCAGTGTGTGCTCCAGGCTGGGTGCTCTGTGTGCAAGGATCCTGAGCCTTTCGTTTGGTTTAGCTCTCAATTCTGGCCCAGTAAAGCAGCACTGGGCTTTACCCTGTTCCTGCTTTTAGAAAACACACTCAGCCAATATTTATATATATTTTTTTTTTTAGCTGAAGCAAGGAAATGCTTTAATTCATATATTTTTCTGACTCCTCTGTGCATTATGAAGGATTTAGTGTTTCTTGTTTAATAGCAAGGCTGAGGCTGGGAATGTTTGTCTGTAAAGTTCTCTGCATGTCTGTGAAATCTGAGTGAGTTTCAGCTGGAACATCCCATTCTAATACTGATGTGTAAAGCTGAATAGACACACAAGGGCATAAATGAATCCTAATCCATCAGGAAGGCTGCAGAGCCCTTATTCAGTCTTACGCTTTTTTATATCAGAAAATTTTACATCTGAGAAATATATCTCAGAAATTTTATGTCTGAGATATTATCGAGGATATTTGTGTGCTGTTACATTGTTTGTACCCCAAAATGAATGTAACATTTAAAAAAACCGCAAGTGTCAAGAGCTCAGTTTTTCAAATGGAATTGCAGATTTTGGGAGCCTTGCCCGGGTGTCAGGGAGTTGTCTTGCCTTTACAAGATAGGAATTGATATTTTTTTGTTCCTAGCATCCAGCCTGGAGGACTGGACCCCCCTGGGCTGTGAGGATGATGATGTGGTGGCAGCACTGAAGGCTCTGGCAGAGGAATGTGTCCATGGCAGGGGCTACTGCAGGCAGGTGCTGTGCCTCTACGAGCTGGCCAAGGTGAGCCCAGGGACTGGGCTGCTCCTCCAGGGAGGGGTCAGGGATGTTCTGACTGGGATTTTGGGTGCTCTGACTGGGATTTTGGGTGCTCTGACTGGGATTTTGGGTGCTCTGACTGGGATTTTGGGTGCTCTGACTGGGATTTTGGGTGCTCTGACTGGGATTTTGGGTGCTCTGACTGGGATTTTGGGTGCTCTGACTGGGATTTTGGGTGCTCTGACTGGGATTTTGGGTGCTCTGACTGGGATTTTGGGTGCTCTGACTGGGATTTTGGTGCTCTGACTGGGATTTTGGGTGCTCTGACTGGGATTTTGGTGCTCTGACTGGGATTTTGGGTGCTCCTGCAGGAGCTGGGCTGCTCCTCTGGGGAGGTGTCAGGGATGCTGTGATTGGGATTTTGGGTGATTTTGGGTGCTCCTGCAGGAACTGGGCTGCTCCTTTGGGGAGGTGTCAGGGATGCTGTGATTGGGATTTTGGGTGATTTTGGGTGCTCCTGCAGGAACTGGGCTGCTCCTTTGGGGAGGTGTCAGCACGGGAGCCCCAGGAGGTGCTGGGGGCCATCCTGGCCCGGCAGGGGCCGGAGCGTGGCCGCAGGGCTCAGGCCTTCATCACCTGCCAGGGACTGACCCCTGCCACTGTGGCCCCACTGCTGGCACAGCAGATCACCCAGGAGCTGCTGGCCTCAGCCCAGGGCAAAGGTTTGTGCTGGGGGTTTGGTGTCTGCACAGGGAAAAGGTGGGGACACACTGGGCTGTGCTGGGGGTTTGGGCTCTGCACAGGGAGATGGAGACAACAAGGCTGGGTTTGGTGTCTGGGGGTCTCTTTGTGTCCCCCAAATCCCCTGCACTCACTCTCTGAGGGCTCAGCACAGCCAGGGGTGTCTGGGCAGCTCTGCTCTGTGAGCATTGTCGTCTTTACGTAAAGTTCTGTACAAATGTTCATTTTTAGTTATTCCTGTGCTCAGTGTGGTGTTGCAGTACTTAAGGGTGTATTTTTATGGAGATAAATTTAATATTTTTTTAAAAGGATTTTTTAACTGTGGTCTTTGCTGCCCCACATCATCTGATTTGGGAATATCATGTGCATTTCCCTGTGTAAAGTATGACAAAAGGCTTTTCCCTTTCTGTTTTCTTTTGGGAAATGAGGTGCAGCTGTATGGTTGTCCAGTAGGATTTTATTGGTTTGAACTGGCAAGAAAGTATTTTCTGATTGTTAAATTTAATTAACAACACCCTTAAGTGTTTTAAGTCTTTAAGATTGTAGTCCCACGTCCTCAGCCAGTCTGGATGATGTCAGATTGGTTTGTTTGGAGTTTTAAAATTAATGATAAATTAACAGGAGTTCTCTGCACAATTAGCAGTGGTGACATGATTCTCTCTGGCCACAGGGCAGAAGCAGGTTTGGAACCCTGCAGTGGAGAGCCAGGCACTGCTGCAGCTTGCCAAGCTGTGCCAGGACCACACCTTGGTTGGGATGAAGTTGCTGGATAAAATCTCCTCTGTCCCCTGTGGGGAGCTGTCGTGCAGTGAGTAAATGGCAAATAAATAAAGGTGTTTCTTAAGGGTTAATTTTCCAAAGAAAATTCAGATTTTTGTGCTAAGCAAGAGGTGGGAAATGTAGTCAGGGAGTGACCTGAGCTGTCTTGGTGGGGGCATTGTGACTTTGTTCATATTCATCGCACTCAGAGACTGAATTTTTCACACCCAAAAGCAAATGTCGTGCCCTTCCTTTTCCACATGCAGAGCTGGCAGGCAGTGCAGTGATGATGTGTTACACATCTGTGTGTCTTCACAGAGAGTCATTTCTGTCATGATAGATTTTTCTCTTTAACTAAAAGCCGAGCCATGCTGAACCACGACATTTTGTCAGCTCTTGCTGGAGGAGGCTGGAAGTTCTGTGCTTTGTGTTCTCTCTTCTGGAGACAGGCAATAATTCACTTCCTCAGCCCTTTAAGTGAAACACCAGGATTTTTCTGCTCTTCAGTTACAGAGCTGCTGATCCTGGCCCACAGCTGCTTCAGCCTGACGTGTCACATGGAGGGGATCACTCGAGTGCTGCAGGCAGCTCGGCTGCTCACCGAGGAGCACCTGGCTCCCAGGGAGGAGTATGGGCTGGTGGTGAGTGTTTGTGGGGCTGGGGGTGGGTGTTTGTGGGGCTGGGGGTGGGTGTTTGTGGGGCTGGGGGTGGGTGTTTGTGGGGCTGGGGGTGGGTGTTTGTGGGGCTGGTGGTGAGTGTTTGTGGGGCTGGGGGTGGGTGTTTGTGGGGCTGGGGGGGAGTGTTTGTGGGGCTGGGGGGGTGTGGGTGTTTGTGGGGCTGGGGGGGGGGGGTGTTTGGGGGGCTGGGGGGGTGGGTGTTTGGGTGTTTGGGGGGCTGGG
The DNA here is from genome assembly GCF_963662255.1 of Cinclus cinclus. NCBI lineage: Eukaryota > Metazoa > Chordata > Aves > Passeriformes > Cinclidae > Cinclus > Cinclus cinclus. Next base: position 21,234,821 of record NC_085058.1, read on the forward strand.
GGTGAGTGTTTGTGGGGTTGGGGGGGTGGGTGTTTGGGGGGCTGGGGGGGTGGGTGTTTGGGTGTTTGGGGGGCTGGGGGTTGCCCAGGGCTGATTCAGCTGCTTTGGAAATGTGCTGCTCTGTGCCCCTGGGGCTCCTGGCCATCCTGAATTCGTGCCCTGGAGGAGCTCCTGGAGCGTGGGACGTGCCCAGTGGACTGGTGGCAGTGCTAAAACCTTCACTGCTGTTTTTATGAACAGTGATCAAACTGTGCCCTTCCACCTCAGTGTGGAGGAGCAGCAGTTTGGGCTGGCTGGGAGTCCCCCAGCTCTGTGCTGCCCTGGCAGGGCTGGCTGCAGTCCCTGAGTGCCCTGGCTGTCCCCAGGTGCGCCTGCTCACAGGTATTGGCAGGTACAACGAGATGACTTACATCTTCGAGCTGCTGCACCACAAACACTACTTCGAGGTGCTCATGAGGAAGAAACTGGACCAGGTACGTGAGGGACAAACGTGCAGGGAATTGTGTGGCTGCATCAGAAACTGCTGCTTGCACAGGGTGAAACTGTCTGGGCATTTCATTTCCTGAGTGCCGGAACCGAGAGTCAGCTTTGATAGAAATAAGTTAATGCTGGGGTTTATTCCCTTTTTAGTCGAACCAGTTTGTTTTTTCCTAATTAGTGCAGGGCTACAACAAGAGCAGCGTTGAAACTTAAACTTGGCACTGTCAGAGTTTTCATTTGTCAGAGTCCTGCTTTGCCTTTATTTGCAGTTAAAGTTTAATGGGGGGGGGGGCTGTTTTAAAAATCATAAATATCCGCGGCCTTATTTAAGTAAGTCATAAAGAAATGTCACCTTAGACGTTTGCACGTAAGGAAACGCGCAGCGGGTGGGTTTTCACAGGGCTGCTGTGGGGTTTTGGGGTGGGCTGGTGACCTGGGGAAGGGGCGGGAGGCGCCGCGGCTCAGGGTGGCTGTGTGCAGAGCGGCACGCTGAAGGCGGCGCTGCTGGACTACACCAAGCGCTGCCGGCCCGGGGACAGCGAGAAGCACAACATGATCGCCCTGTGCTTCAGCATGTGCAGGGACATCGGCCACAACCACGAGGCTGCTGCCTCCACCCAGCTCAAACTCATCGAGTGCCGGCCCTGGGGTGAGCGGGGCTGGGAGGGGGAGCTGCTCTGTGTGTGTGTGTGTCTGTCTGTCTGTCCCGGAGCTGCTCTGTGTGAGTGTCTGTCTGTCCCGGAGCTGCTCTGTGTGTCTGTCTGTCTGTCCCGGAGCTGCTCTGTGTGAGTGTCTGTGTGTCCCGGAGCTGCTCTGTGTGTCTGTCTGTCTGTCCCGGAGCTGCTCTGTGTGAGTGTCTGCGTGTCCCGGAGCTGCTCTGTGTGAGTGTCTGTGTGTCCCGGAGCTGCTCTGTGTGTCTGTCTGTCTGTCCCAGAGCTGCTCTGTGTGAGTGTCTGCGTGTCCCAGAGCTGCTCTGTGTGTCTGTCTGTCTGTCCCAGAGCTGCTCTGTGTGAGTGTCTGCGTGTCCCGGAGCTGCTCTGTGTGTCTGTCTGTCTGTCCCGGAGCTTCTCTGTGTGTGTGTCCGTGTGTCCTGGAGCTGCCACAGCCTGCGGGGAGGCTCCTGCCCTGAGCAGCCCCCGGGTGCTTTCTGAGCAGGGGCTCAGCTTTCGGGTGGCATTTGGGGCTCCCTGCTGATGCAGCGTTCCCGTGGTGCCCCTGTGGAGCAGGTTCACACACAGGCAGGTTTCCTGTGGCACAGTGGGTGTGCAGGGGTTCTGGGAAGGGCTGGGGTTGGTGTCTGTGTGTGTGTGACACCCACGGGGTGAGCTCTGCAGCAGTGCTGGGAGAGCAGCGACACCAGGAGCTGTGCCAGAGGATTTCTGAGTGGATCTGGCGATGGTCAGTGCTGGCATCTGCCACAAATGTGTGGTTGGGGTTTCCTTCCAGTCTCCAATCACTCAACCAGGCTCCAGCAGAGCTTTGCTGCATTAACTGAACAGGCAGTGTTCCTTCCTGCTTTTTTAATACATAAAGTTTGGTTTAGTTTGTTGAGACAACACCAGGGACAAATTTGGCATCGGGAGGGAATTTTGTAACTTACTTTGTCACCTTTATAATTGGTTATTCCTTCGTTTTTCCTGTTTCAGAGGAGTCTCTTCAGGATGTTGCAAATTTAAAGAAGCTGCTGCTGAAAGCTCTGACTCTCTTCATTGATGCAGCAGAAAGTTACTCCAAGGTAAAGTGAGATGGAATGGAATGACTTGGGGGCAGCATTGGGAGCACACGAGGAGTGGGCTGGGCTGGGAGAACACACAGAGCTGCCCTGGGGATGGTGTGCAGGGTCCTGGCCCAGTGCAGAAGGGATCTGTGTCTCTGCAGCCCAGTAACACCAGTAGCATGGCTGTACCTGAGTGTGCTCTGCTGGCCCCTGCTCAGGCTTTAACCCCTGGGGTTGCAGGTGGGTTCCTCGCTGCCAGAGCAGGGACCATGAGCTTAATTAGCAAGGCTAGAACAAATGAAGTATTTAAACCCAAGTGTAATGATGATGGAAGTGTTGGTGGGAGCAGAGCTTTGTTCAACACTCATGGGGTGTGATGAATGTGCAGCTGCAGTGCTCTGAGTCACTGCAGAGCTCCGAGCTGCTCTCAGGGATGTTCCCAGTTCCCCTGGGAGCCCTCAGGCTCCCTTGCAGGACTCCCTCAGGCTCCCTTGCAGGGCTCACTCAGGCTCCCTTGCAGGACTCCCTCAGGCTCCCTTGCAGGACTCCCTCAGGCTCCCTTGCAGGACTCCCTCAGGCTCCCTTGCAGGACTCCCTCAGGCTCCCTTGCAGGACTCCCTCAGGCTCCCTTGCAGGACTCAGGCTCTTGTTGCAGGACTCCCTCAGGCTCCCTTGCAGGACTCAGGCTCCCTTGCAGGACTCACTCAGGCTCCCTTGCAGGACTCACTCAGGCTCCCTTGCAGGACTCGTGTGTGCGGCAGGCTCTGCGCTGCCGCCGCCTGACCCGGCTCATCACGCTGCAGCTGCACTTCCTGGGCTCGGGCCAGAGCACCAGGATCATCAACCTGGGCAGGCAGGACCTGCCTGGGGCCATCCTGGCCTTGCCCAGGTTCTACCAGGTGAGCTGGGCTCCCCTGGGCTCCTTCTCTTGAATGGGGAATGACTCGGGCACTGCAGGGCCTCAGTGCTCAGCTCCTTCTCCTGCCCTCTGGGTCCTGTGACTTTTACCCTGACCTTGTATCCCATGGGAGGAGGGACAGGATCCAGGGAATGGCTTCCCACTGCCAGAGGACAGGGCTGGATGGGATACTGGGAAGGAATTGGTCCTGGGAGGGTGGGCAGTCCCTGGCACGGGGTGCCCAGAGCAGCTGTGGCTGCCCCTGGATCTCTGGTAGTGCCCAAGACTAGGCTGGATGGGGCTTGGAGTAATGTGGGATGATGGAAGGTGTCCCTGGTCAGGGGCTGAGGAAGGTTGCTCAGTGCTTCGTTCCCCTGTATTTCACAGCTGTATTTGTTTCCCTGGAATGTTCTGTGCAATCCCTGATCCTGCTCCTGCTCTGCTCTCCCTGCAGGCAGCCATCGTGGCCGAAGCCTACGAGTTCCTGCCGGACTGGGCTGAGGTTCTGTTCCAGCAGGTGATCACCAGGGGGGACTTTGTGTACCTGGAAGAGTTCAAGCAGCAGCGGCTGCTGCGGCCCGGCCTGTTCGAGGAGGTGGCCAAGAAGTGAGTGAGCTTCTGGGGGAAAGCTGCAGCTGGGGCAGGAGGAAAGGGTTAAACTCTTCAACTGTTACAGGGTAAGGCCTCATACAAGGGACTCGAGATAGAATTCCAGAATGGTTTGAGTGGGAAGGGACCTTAAATCCCATCCAGTGCCACCCTGCCAGGGCAGGGACACCTTCCCCTGCCCAGCCTGTCCTTGGACACTGCCAGAGACCCAGGGGCAGCCACAGCTGTGCCAGGGCCTGCCCACCCTCCCAGGGAAGGATTTGGTGCTAGGTTTGGTTCCTGAGCACAGCGTGGAAGTCGCTCTGATGAAGCCTTGTCCTTGAGCTGGACAAGGAGGGAGCTCAGGGCTGGGCAGAGCAAATATTTACATTGAATCAGAGCAAATAAACAAGGAGATTCAAATGCAGTACATTTGAGTACAACCTCTTGTTAAAACTGTTGTTCTTGCAAGCCCAGGTCAAAAGTCTCAGGGGCCTGGGGAAGATTCTGTTCTCAGATCCACGTTCAACTGTTGCAGGGTCAAACAACAGCAGGGTCAAACCTCTGCTGATGCTGCCCTGAGGAACCTGAAGAGGTTCCTCACCCACTGTGAGGACATCTACACCTACTACAGGCTGGCCTACGAGCACAAGTTCTATGACGTGGTGAACTCCCTGCTGAAGGACCCTCAGACTGGCTGCTGCCTCAATGACCTCTTGTCCAACTGACCTCCAGCTGAATTCCAGCCTGGAGCACAGACTGCAGGGTCAGTGCTGATTAACACAGATTTTATCACTGACCTGCTCACAGGGCTCTGCTGCTCTGCAAAAATTAGTCCAGAAAACTGGACAGGGTTGTAAGTATTTAAAAGGCTGAGACTGTGTTAACCTAAATTTGTGCTTTGTATAATAAATCTCACTGTTTATAAACTACTTGAGTCATCAGCAAACACTGACTGGCCCAGGTGGGGGGTGAAGCAGAGATCCAGCAGCCCTTTAAATTAGGGACATGGGGGAGGGAGCACCCCAGGAACTGTATCCAGAGAGGCTAAAACAGGGGTGCAGAATATCCAGGCCAAGGGAGTGGGATAAGCAGAATCAGTGAAGGTTTCAGGTACCCAGCAGAGTAATATGTTCTTTGACTGTCTGGTTTCTAAAGTCTTGTACAGCTTCAAACAGCACATTCCCAATTTTGCTGTCTTAAAGACATAATGAAGTGCAAGTGTATTTTTGCAGTTATTAAATACAAATTCCTTTCCAGGCCTAAGCCATGGGCACACCCTCAGGTCAGCTCTACAGCTCTCCCTCTTCAGGTATTTTTCCTGTCAAGCCCCAAAAGAAGTGCTCCAAGGCCAGCCTGGTGAAGTCCTCAATAGTGATTTTTATTAAATTAGTTGCTTTATAAAACATTGCAGATGTTGTAATTGTTAACAAAACAATTTGCCCAACTGTAGGAACTGCTGCAGTTTGCTAAGCAAGTTTGGTTTTTAATGAAAGAAAACGGCCGAGTTGTGAGAGACCCACCACAACCCAGGAGAGCCCCAAGGAAGTTGTGTGGTTTGGTTTTTTCTTTTACACTTAACCCCTTAATTAACTGTTAAAGAACACCCAACCCAGACAGCTGCATTAGTAGAAATTTAAATGAATGGAACTAAACTTCATCCTTGAGACACAAGTGGGTTTTGCCTTGCTCTGCCCCACCAGGTGTCAGGCCCTGGAGCAGTGGCTGTCCCAGGGGCCATGCTCCCAGGTGCAGTATTCAACACTGAAGTTTAGCAGTTCCCTTCCCAAAATACTGAAATCCTCAAGCTTTAACTCAAGACAAAGCGACTGGCAGTCTACGTGCACACCCTGCCCTTGCTGCAAACTGCTCGTGCTCAGCCCTGGCCCTGGAGCAGGGACAGTTAAGGCCATGTCATGGAGCTGTGCTGGTTATAATCCTTCACCTTGTTCCAATTCCTTCCCAATTTAGTGGCTGTTGCTATGAATAGCAGCAGTGCCCATTATCAGAATTTTGGGTTTTTTTAACTGCAATTTCCAGACCTTTTCCCTTCTACCCCGCCCGGAGCTTCCACCCGGACCCGGCACCTCCAGCCCCCAGCACACAGATACTGCAATTCTGATTGTAGCATTTGGCAGAATTTAGAGGAAGAAAGGTTGTGCTACATGTTTAAGGGATTATGGGCAACAGAAAGACAACAGAAGGGAGATAAATGTCACATGAAGTCTTCAAAGTCTTGTACGTACTCGCCGTCGTAGCCGCCGTAGTCAGCCAGGTCGTCTTTCATGGTCGCCTTCAGCCCCCCGCCAGGAACAACTCCTTTTTTCTTCTTTTTGGCTTTATTCTGTGCCAGGAGGATGAGGATGGTTATGTGGACAGACACAGAGCTCTGTCGTTACCCCTGCACTGAACGTGGCCCTGCCATGTTTCCACCCTACACATTTTCTCTTCCCAGCAAAAGCTGTGACAGCTCCAGGTGTCCCCAGCTCCCTGCCCCCCTTCTGCTTTTCATCCTATTTCCCCTGGACTCCCAACAAGTAACTAATAAAAGCAGGGGAGCCCCAAGCAGGAACAGTCCCAGTCTTACCTTCTCTTGTTTTTGTTTCTCACTGCATAATACTGTCAGCGTGTTTGTGATCTTTTTCAAATCATCCACCTCCACTGCATAAGGGGAAAAAAAAAAGATTCCTTATCAATGTTGTTCTTATAAGGCAGTTAAATAACATCCACAGTCTCTAAAACTAGAAATGAGCATTGGTGTAACTATGGGCAATTACTTGATTTAAACCAGCAGAACAGAGAGTGGGTGGTTCTGGTCCTTACAATCCCAACAAGGATTCCAGCTGGTTCCTTGGAAGCCTGAGCATTTTAGAAGGTAAAACTTGCAAATGAAGTTACTGAACACAAGAGTCTTACTGAGACATTTGAACAGTAAAATATGGAGGCAGTAAAATGTATCAAAAGGAGAACTGGATTAACAACAAACGATGATGTTTATCAGTAAGTGGTGCAAGAGGCTGGGAGTCCCTCCTGTGAGGGGCTCTGGCATCCCTCTGAGATGGAAGCTCCCAGCTGCGAGCTGGGATGATGGATGGACCCAGCTCTGCCTGGGATTGAGTTACCCCTCCCTGCAGGACAACTGGTACAGGACAGGGAACCATCCCAGTCACTGCTCCAGCCACCAGGGCACTGGGAAAAGGAGTTTAAATTACTTCATCTCTGTAGAGTTACATGCTGAATTCCAGAACAGTTAATCGCTTCCAGAATTACACGAACTCCATTTTGTAACAGTTTTCCTCACAATGAGGTACTCAAATTATCTGCCTCAGAGGATTTACTTAGTATTATTAATTTAGAAATGGCTTAAAAAGAAACAACATGCAGGGTTTAGACCAGCATGAAAGTCACACTTTTTAGATGCCTGTCTGTAACCAACGTGCAGAAAGGGCAACCCTTGCACGAGGAGAGGATCCTTAGTGGAGTCTGTGGGAATGGAATCAGGTCACTGCTTCATTTAGTACAAACTAACAGAGCCATCCCCTCTGAGCTCTGTCGCAGCACGTTTTCCACTTGAGCTCCAGCAGAGCTCTGACAGAGCTGAGGCTGGCTGCACTTACAGGAAATACAGACGTCCCGGAGCAGCGCTTCCAAAAAGCCGGCGTAATGTAAGGACTTCTCATACTGTGTGATCTTCTCCTTCAGGAGCTTCCCAAATTCCGTGAAGTCGTCTTTTGAAGAGGGATTCATGGCATCTATTCCACAAGTGCTATTTACACCTGCAGGGACGGGCAGGGATGTTGCAGAGAACAGGAGCTGGGAGCCCTAAAAGGGGACCTGGCTCCCACCTCCCTGAGCTCTGCTCCCTCCACAGCCAGGGCCCATCCCTGGCATTACAGGAAGGAAGGAAGTTTGCTGCCAAACCCAGTAATTTCATAGAATCCCTGACTGGTCTGGCATGGAAAGGACCTTAGAGCCCCTGCAGTGCCACCTTGTCAGGGCAGGGACACCTCCCACTGTCCCAGGCTGCTCCAAGTCCATCCAACCTGATCTTAGACACTTGCAGAGATCCAGGGGCAGCCACAGCTGCTCTGGGCAGCCTGTGCCAGGCCCTCACCCCCTCACAAGGAACAGTTCCTTCCCAATACCCCAGCTCACTGCCCTCTGTCAGTAGAAAGCCATTCCCCCTTGTTGTGTCACTCCACACCCTTGCCCAAAGTCTCTGTCCAACAATTTCTGAAGCTGGGTTTAACTCAGTAATTTGACCCAGCTCTTCCTGTTCTCTGGACAACCTGCAGCAGGAAGCCCCCTTTTCCCCTCAAATAATTCCTGCCCCACCCTCCTGAGTGCAGAGCTCTGCTGGTTCTTTGCAGCTGTACCCAGTGCACAGCCCCCAAGCACCGTGCTCTGTGACAACTCACTGAGCACAGCCTGCCCCGAGCAAGGAGCTGAATCATTCACCACCACCAAGGAAACGCTCCCGTGTTTGAGGAAAGCTGCTGTGCATCAGCATCTTTGCTCCTGCTTTGTTCTCAGTGCCACAAGCTCTGTGTGCTGAGAGCCAAGCTCTGCTCACGCTTTGCAGGGTCCCACAGGTCCCAGGGTTTATTTATTTGTCTGTTTATTTATTTCCCACTGCTTTAACTCACCGAAGGTTTCCTTTGCCAGCTCCAGGTCTGACTCCTCTTGTAACTTCTTTAGCCGTAGTTTGTCTGCCAACTGTTCTTCTGGTGTGAGCTCCTTCTGTTCCTCGGGTGCCTCTAACTGCAGGGAAAACACACAGGGAGAAGGTGGCACCTTACAGACATCTGAATCACCCACTGCTGCCTGGAGACAGGCACATGGAGAACCTGCAACCCTTTCCCTGCAGTCTCAAGAAACTGCTCATTTCACAAGGAATGGGAAGAAACACCAAACTCCCACTCCTGCCTGTTCCATCACGTGCTGCACACAAAGGAACTGGGCTAGCACTGATCCAATCACTGGTTAAATCAATTAAATTGAATTAAAGCTCCCAGCCCCAGACATGGACAAGACCCAAGTTTGGTTTATCGGACAAATCAAGACCTCTTCAGATCTTGCCCAACCTCCAAAATACCAAACCAAACCCTCTGAATTTCATGTGACCCAAAAGAAATAAGGAGTTACCCTTTTTTTAAGCTCCTCTTGCTTTTTCTTCTGTAGCTTTTCTTTTTCTTTGATTTTTTCTGCTATTTTCTTTTTTTCCGAAACTTTCGGTTCTATAAAAGGTGGAACAACAAACACAGCTCTCACAAGTCTGATGATTTTTTTTTTCCCCCCACAACCACAGAAACACTGGAAGCCACTGAGCTCAGCTCCTGGGACTGAGCACAGAGTTAAAGACATTTCTGTTAAACCCAGCCCTGCTCAGGTTTGATCCTCACACACTCCCGGGCACAACCAGAGTCTGGTCCTGTGCTGATACAGAGCCAGGGGTTACCTTAAAGTCTCACCTTGTTTCACCTCTGTCTCCTTCACCTCCTCCTCTTCCTCCTCATCATCCCAGTTATCCTGCAAAACAATCGAGGTTCTTTTAGAGACACCACAAACCCACTGACCTGGTGTGAGAGTGAGGGAGCCATGGGAGCTGCACCTCAGGGGTTTTGGAGCTGTCCACACAGTTCTTACCATGAAAAAGGCAGGTTTAGGTCAAAACAATCAGCTTGTGTCAATAATTACAACAGCCAGGTGACAAACACCATCCCCACAAACATGGATTATTCTCATTTCTGGTATTATGGGACACTGAACATCACCGAGCCCAGGTGAAAGCAAGTTGCACCAGCACAGGCCATTGTGTCCTGCAGCACCCCAGGGACCCTGTCCTGGGCTGGGTAAAGCACTGCCCTGCCTGCAGGGATTTGCTGGGAGGCTGCAGCAGAGGTGCAGAGCCCCACGCTGCAGCAGGAGGTGCTGACCCAAGCAAGGAGACACCCCAGTCCATCCCCAGCTCACCCTGGATAATTGGCACTTGCAGGGGACTCGGCTTCCCTTCCACATTCCACCGAGCTGACTTGAATTTGGAGCAGCATTATTTTAGCTCACATCTAATTAAATTTGTCACACCCACCACTTAAATAGCTCCACTCAGCACGGAGGAGCTGGCCATGGGAGTCAGATACAAACTGCAGAGGAAGGGCAGCCTGGCCATGAGGGATTCATCCCTGGCACATCTGGGAGACCTCACAGAGGGCATGTGGACAAGGACTGCACGCCATGAAATGTGCCCTGACCCCATCCTGCCAGCCTTGCCTGGTTTATACACCCAGGGAATTCCAAATCCTGCCAGCCAGGCCTGCTTTATACACCCAGGGAATTCCAAATCCTGCCAGCCAGGCCTGGTTCATAAACCCAGGAAGCTCTCCTGGAGTTAGATCGACTGCCTTAGTGCTGTGTCCCTGCAGTGATACAGTAATTCCCAGAGAACAAACATCTTTATTCCCTGGTATTTCAACACTCTTTCTGTGTCCCTAAGGACACCGGGGCTTCTGAACACCCTCCCTGCAGCCCAGGCTGAGGTGGCAGGGGCTGGGCAGTGGCTCCTGGCTCCAGCTGAGCCCTGGGATGGGAGCAGGCACTGCCCTGCTCTGGCTGTGCCAGCACTGAGTCAATAGATGAAAACTCCTTGGCAGCAGGCCTGACTTCTGGGAAACGTGTGCTGGGGAACACTGAGAGGAGTTTTGTTACCAAAGGTGCTAATTTTAAACCCTGGAAGTTGACGTTTCCCAAATTAACAGTTACTGCAAGTTCATTACTAAAAAATCTTCCAAAATACAGATTTGCAGGTACAAAGCACATTCCAAAAGGTGAGGTGCCATGGTCAGAAAACACTCTGGGCTGCTACTTTAGACCACATCATTTCCCTCACGTGGGGATTTCCCCACACTGAGGGACCCAGAGCCTGAGCAGGGGCCTTTGGGAATCCAGCAGGAAGAGCAAACCAAAGGAAAAGAAACCAAAATAAAACACCTTTCTTTGCTGGATCCTCTCCAGATGCAGCTCTGTCACTAAACCCATAATCCCTTGGAAATAGTTAAGCAGCTGTATACTTCGTGTAAGATGTAAAATGTCTTCCCACTGCCAGAGGGGAGGGACGGATGGGATATTGGGAAGCAATTGTTCCCTGGCAGGGTGGGCAGGGGCTGGGGTGGAATTCCCCTGGATCCCTGGCAGTGCCCAAGACCAGGCTGGACACTGGGGTTGGAGCAGTGGGAGGTGTCCCTGCCAAGGCAGGGGTGGCACTGGATGGGTTTTAAATCCCTTCTAACCCAACCCAGGCTGGGATTCCATGTAGGGAATATTTGTTCCTTTATTAAACAGGCAGAGAGCCCTCAGGTGTCTCCAAGAGAACCACTCTGGTCCAGTTCTCCTGGACACATCCTATCCAGCAGGAAAGCTTCTCACTTTCTAAGGAAGGAAGAAAAGCAAATGTCACAAGACAGTGTGAGCTCCAGGTGTCTGTACACAGCAGTCAGTGACAGAGGTGTCACACACACACACCTGGATCACTTCCATGCTCTCCACACTCATTCCCACAGCCTGGAGCTGCTGTTCACACACCTGTCCTTGTCCTGCTGCTCTAATGTGACACCTGGGAACACTGGGCTGCAACTGCTACTGAATTTAAGAAGGAAAATTACACACAGAATCACAGAAATTTGGTAACTTCAGGGTTTTCAAGAGAAGATCAACTACTTTTTGTGTACTGTTTATGAGAAGAACTCCACCTGAGCTCCAAGAAAAACTCCAGGTGCTTTTCAGAGATACTGGTAACAGTGTCCTCAAAACCAACCCTGAGTCCTCCCCCAGTGTAGCAATGTCCTAGGGCTGGAGGAAACAAAAAGGTCTTTTTCAGTCCTCTTACTCTACTTGCAGAATCGTGGGATGGTTTGGGTCTGAAGGGACCTCAGAGACCACCCAGAGCCAGATGTCTCTGCCGCGGGCAGGGACACCTTCCAGTAGCTCAGGCTGCTCCAAGCCCTGTCCAACCTGGCCTCGAAACCCATCTGGCGTGTTCCTTGTGCATTCCCTGGCATCCCTTTGCATTATCCATATGAATATGGAGGTTTCTGTGGCACCACCACCCTGCCAAGGGCAGCTGGAGCCGAGCAGAAGCAAACAGCCTTTGAGGGAGCTCTGCCTTCAGAAGCACCAGCAATGATCAGCCACACGTTTTATTCCCACTCCCGTGCAGACACCACACTGAAACACGGCAAAATCCTGCCTGTGGTGTGCGGAGAAGAACAAGATCAGGTGAAAAGACGTGCTGGTAGAACACAGAAGTTTCTGGTCAGCAGCAGAAGCACCAACACAGCACTGCCGTCATTAAACCTATCCTGACGCCTCACCCAGCGTTCCCCACTCGCAGCTAAGGGCCCGAAAAAAGCAGAAAGCGAGGGGAAAGCGCCCTGAAACCTGGGAAGCAGCTGGAAAGCAGCAGGTGGATCCCCCAGAGAGCAGGAGGTGCCACTTCAAGAGCGTCTGTCCGACCCTGCGAGTCCCAAGGCAGCGACAGCGGCTCCGGCCAGGGACGGCTCCGGCCAGGGACGGCTCAGGTTCTCTTGGCATTTGGACTTGTCACCGTCACCGAGCCCGGAGTCGCTGCCGGTGTGTCCGGAGCCCCCGGTGTGTCCGAAGCCCCCCGTGCTGTGTCCGTCCCCGCCTCCCGAGGCCCGAGCCCGGCCCGGAGCCCCATGACCCGCCCGGCCCCCTCGCCCCCGCCCCGGCTGGGCCCGCGGCCCCGCACTCGGCTGCCATACGGCAGCGGCCCGCCCGCCCCCGCCGCTCGCACCCGGGGCCCGGAGCCGCCGCGCCGCGGGGCCCGCCCGGCCGCACCTTCACGTCGTCCTCCTCATCCTCGCCGGCCCAGCGGTCCCCGGCCACCCCCGGCACCAGGCGCTTCGCCACCGGCTCCACCACCTCGAAGCTGTCGGCGTCTGTGGGGAGAGGAGCGCGGGTGAGGGGCGGGGAGCGGCGCGGGGGGGCCCCCGCTCGGCCCGGGCCCCGCGGCCCCGCCGCACCCACCCCACGAGTCCGCCGCCTCCGCCGCCATCTTGCCCCGACCGCGGCCGGCGGGCAGCGCCGCGCGGGGCACGCCGGGACGGCGGCGGACTGACCCCGCCCCGCCCCGGACACGCCCCCAGAGGGGCGGGGCCTGAACCCTGCGCGGGAACGGGGACGGGATCGGGAATGGGATCGGGAACGGGAATGGGAACGGGAATGGGAATGGCATCGGGAATGGGATCGGGAAGGGGAAAAGGGAACGGGAACAGGGATCGGGAAGGGGATCGCAAACAGGAATGGGAACGGGAACGGGAACGGGAATGGGATCGGGAACGGGAACGGGATCGGGAATGGGATCTATAACGGCGACGGGAATGGGAATGGGGTCGGGATCAGGAACGAGAACGGGATCGGGAATGGGAATGAGAACGGGAATGGGATCAGGAGCGGGAATGGGATCGGGAACGGGACTGGGACCGGGATCGGAACAGGGAACGGGATCCGGACCCGGATGGGGATCGGGATCACACTGGGACCGGGATCCCGCTCCCCCTGGCGCAGTCCCGGCTCTGTCCCGGCCCGGCAGCGAGCGCAGCCCAGCGGAGCGCAGGCACCGGCGGGGCCCGGCCCGGTTCGGCACTCCCGGGCTCCGCCGAGGTTCCCACGCGGAGGTTCCGCCGGGATCCCGGCAGGGCCCGGGCACGGCTCGGCCGCGCCACGCTCGGGGTTATCCACACCAGGGCGCGAGGTTCTGCGTCCGTCCTTCAACATCCGACAGAGAAAAGCTGGAATTGTTCTCTTCCTTGGTGCCAGGTCCCAGTTCCTGCCAGGATCCCAGTAAGTGGAAAAGGAGGATTGATTTTGTCTGAAGAGAATAAATTTAGAACGCGTCTTTCATATAGCAAATGAATGGTCTCTGTATACACCTGTATAAATCACCCACATGTGTCTAGGAAAAAAAGAAAAAATACAGACTTCCAAATTTATCATCCTTTTCCTGTTCTTCTCCATTTACCAAACAATATAATAACAGAGTTATACCTACAGATTAAACAAGTTAACTCCTCACCAAGTCTACACAGTTTCACAGGCTCAGGGTGCTGTGGGGATGATCACAGAATTGCCAGGAATTGTGCAGTAATTTGGAATATGTTAATACTGGAATACTTAATTTGGAATTCTAAGGATTTGCACAGAACATTTTAAGATTTTCCTTGACAGTAAAACACAGGCACTATTTCTTCAAGGCTGAAAACTGACAGGAGCAAAGTCTTGACTTACAGAAAACTGAGGCTCAGTGAAGGATGATATCAGCTAAAAATCATAAAAACAGAATCCAGAACGTAAGCATTTAATGAAATCTTTGTGCTTCTGTAGACTAGAAATGATTGCAGAAGAAACAGCAATCCATAGCACAGGACTCCTCTTCCCATCGTATTTCACAAGATTCGGCCCCATCAGTACAATGACATTTCTGCAAGTGATGAGAACAAAATCTCCTCCTCTCCCGTGGCCCCGGGCTCGACGCTTCCCAGCCCTGGAGCTCCCATCCGATGCTGGCCAGAGCAGCGCTGGGGAAGGGGACGATGCTGCGCAGGGCTTTTGGCACCCCCGGGAGGTTCAGTTCCACATTTCAGGGCTTTTCCTTTTCCCAAAGCTGATCCGGCTCCTCGCTGCGGCGCCTTCGCTCCTGGAGTGGGAGATTCCTAATCCAGCCTGTAATTCCTGTACGTTCAAAGGCAATGGAAAGTGGCAGGTGCAGTGACTCCAAGGAGAGGGAGAACAAACAGGTACTGCCACCGAAGGTCTGGGACATGTGACTGTGCTCCAGCGTGGAACAGAATCCACGGGGACGTGGGAAACAGGGCACCACGAGCCACAAAGGAAATCATTCAGAGCTCTGGAAATAGGATGTGGTGCTTTCCACAGGGACATAAGGCAGGAATCGGTGATCCAGCTGCTCGGGGGGCACGAGCCGCGCTCCCGGCTGGCTGAGCCTCCCCTGAGCACGGGGAGGGTTTCGGGGACACAGCCTGACCCAGACCTCGGCACAGGAGCGGGGAACTGCCCCTCGAGATGAACACGACACAAATAAAACCTGCGGATGAAAACTCTGCTTCACAGCAGAAAGGTTTGCAGGAGGCAGAACCGCTGTGCAGAGTTCAGTGATGAACAGCAGGCCTGCAGCACAGGAAATGTGAATATTTAATGTGTTTACCAAGCACTCTCCGTCAGTCCCGTGGCGCAGAACCGCGTCCCCTCGTTTACGTTCGGGTTTCCCTCGCGGGTCTGACGGGCACAGCACAGCCCCAGCTGGGAAGTGCAGCTGCCTTTGGCTTCCTCAGCTCCGGGAGCACTTGGGGAATGGCTGGAGCCGCAGAGGACCTGGGGACGAGGAGTTCACTGGAACAGGTGAACATCCCCTTCCAGCTGGAAAAGGCCAAGAGCTAAAGCTGGGCTCATCCTGGCAGATCCTGGAACGTCACAGCAGCTGTGTGATGTGGAGAAATTGGGAGGAATCCCCCGTTAGGCAACTGAAACCCCTCGGACTGAGATTTACAGGGCAAGGAACAAGTGAGGAATGGCTGCAAGCCCTTCCAGAGTCCATCCATCCATCCATGCACCTCTCCATCAGCTGCCCGGGGGACACGGCTGCACCAAGCAGATGGAAAGGTAATGTTCTGTACATTTTATTTCAATAAAGACATAAGACAAACAGCGTAAAGATGCCCAGATGCCCTAAAGATAAATACATTTAAAAGATTCTCATTAAAATGAATCTGTAGTATTTCTTTCCTGCAAGCAAAATACCTTTCTTTAAATACAAAAAAAATCAGTATTCTGAATTGCAAATGTTTTCACTTTTCTGCAGAAAATCTGCCATGATGATTTTGTTTTTAATGAATAAGGATTTTCCACAAAACAGGCTTGCTCTACATGCTAAGTTTTAACAGTTCAGTGACACCATGTGCTAGCTACATACACAACAGATAATATAGTAAGAAAACACTCAACCTGATGAAAAGTTAAAATCTTCATTAATACACTGGAAAAAGTTGACATAACTCATGCCTTTTAAAATCAAAAATACAAAAATTAAATGTTTTGCTAAAAAGATTTTCCTTATTTTAAGGACTCATTTGAAAATGAAGCTGCATGTAATTTGTACAATAAAATTGTACAAGTAAACAGGTAATATACATAAAAAATTAATTGACATACTTCTCAATTATCAGCTGTCCACCTTTAATTTCCAATACTGTACTTTCTTATCAAGCATACAAAATAGCAAACTTCTCTTTAGAAAAAGTGCCGTTCTGTGACATCTTTTACACAAAACCAGTCCGAGCCTGTGGCGTGGTAATGCAGTCGAGAGGCAAAGCTTCCTAACTCGTACAAATTCTCCCTTCTGTAAAAAGCCTCCGGGAAAAGGAGATTCCCCACCTATAAAAATATCAGCTCTGCATTAGGAGCCACGGCCGGGCTGTTCCCTCGGAAACCAGTGGGATGGCAGGGGCAGCCCTGCCCCAGAGGCTGCTTGGAAGCAGGAGTGTCACAGGAGCCCTGGCCGGAGCAGCCCCGGGCACACCTGCCCAGGTGAGCACGCTCTGTGTCCTGCCCTGGGCACACCTGCCCAGGTGAGCACGCTCTGTGTCCTGCCTTGGGCACACCTGCCCAGGTGAGCACGCTCTGTGTCCTGCCCTGGGCACACCTGCCCAGGTGAGCACGCTCTGTGTCCTGCCCTGGGCACACCTGCCCAGGTGAGCACGCTCTGTGTCCTGCCCTGGGCACACCTGCCCAGGTGAGCATGCTCTGTGTCCTGCCCTGGGCACAGCAGAGGGTGAGGTATTCCTTGTCCATCGTGGTGCCACTGCCAGCTGTGCTCTGTCCAGAGGACGTGCCATCGCAATGGTTTAGGATATTCCCAATATTAGTCATTCTTATCTTCGTCTTATCTAGCCAGTCTCTTGGTTTCTTTGAAAAGGTTTCGACTACAGTAGAATATTACAGAAAGAAAATATAAATGCAGGGTTGTTTTTTTTTTTTTTTGTTGTTTTTTTTTCTTTCTAAATGAAACTTACGTGGGCTAAAACTAGAGAATATTTTTAAACAAATATACAGGATGCAGGCGGACAAAGCAGGGAAACGGCCAGCCAACTGTTTAATAAAAAAACTAACAAAATTTGGCTATTTCCAGAAAAGCTATGAAGCGTCTCAACTAAAAGGAATGCATAATGAAATCCTAATCTAATACAGGTCAAAAATGTAAAAAGGTTATAAACCTTAACAGGAAAAATAAAACAACTTTTACTGGCCATTCCTGTTGAAATGAGAATATTAAAAGTAACAGAAAAGTGGCTACAAACCCACTTAGAGCACCGAACAGAGAGAAAATCCGAGTCCATTTTCAATCTCTGTTGTATCATAAAATCCTGTGTTTCTACAGGTCAGACTGCTGGTGGCAGAAACAGAATTTTCTTTATAAACTGCAGATGTCCTGTACATAAAAAATTTCCTTGGAGTTGCACTAGTTCTAAAGACTTTTCTGTTCTAGCCTCCCTACTGCGGGTACTGGATTGTACTGATGGCGGCAACCTCAGGTGTAGAAAGTCTCTTTCTGTAACCCTTGATCATTGTTGGGCACCAAAGATAAGAAAAGCAAGACGGGGTACAAAAATGCAAAAATTTCAACAGTAATGGCAATGTTTTGTATTAGTCCAACAGGGTCCTGCATTTCCTCCCCTCGGCAGTGAGAGCAAAGGCTTTAATCGGGGGGTAGCAAATCATGCAAGCGAAATCTGTCTCTGATGTGAGGTCGGACGTCTTCGTTCTGTGGGGGAAAGGGCAGGTTTAGGAGAATGAACACAGCCTGAACCCCAGCAAATGGAAACCAAACAGAAAGGGCAGGTTTAGGAGAATGAACACAGCCTGAACCCCAGCAAATGGAAACCAAACAGAAAGGGCAGGTTTAGGAGAATGAACACAGCCTGAACCACACTGCTGCAGGGTTCCTCATCTAACACCCCTCCTTGAACAGAACAAATGGAAACCACCAGCTGTGCCATTCCAGAGACTCCCAGAAAGAACTCCATAGCATCCACAACAGTTCAGGAGGGATTTATTGGCCTTTTAGGAATAAAGACACACAGCACAGCCAGCAACAGGCACCGTGGCATCCAAATGCTCAGAGATTCCCAATTTCCTTATGAGTGATGTCACAATCCCACAGCCCTGCATTCTCAGCACTGTCAGCAATGACAAGTCCCCTTTTGCTGTGTGAACACATCCCTGGGTCTTCACCAGCCTCAATCTCAGTGACTCACAAACCCTTAACAATAGCTGAAAGTATTAAAGGAACTCACTGACAGTTTTGGGAAAAGCCAAGGAAGCAAACACTTACCAGCTCTACGAGTTTCTCCAGAAATGGAATCAACTTTAGGAGTTCATTATCATTTTTATCCATGAACCAGCTTTCTATAGGAATTCCATTGGAAAGCTGAAGTTAAAATACGAAAAAAAAAATCATAAACACACAATTAATACCTAACTTATCTACAAATATGCCTTGTGAAATAGCGTTGGGGGGGGGGAATGTTTCCAAGTTACAGGCTCCTGAGTATTTTTCCCACAGTTTGGTTTGCAAACTTCAACACAAAGTCACCTAAGAAGTGAAATGCAAGTGTGGGGTTTCCACAGAGGTGTCCCTGCCCCAGCCCCTCACCTGGTAAGCAAAGGCTTGTGGTGAATTGTCAATGATGATGGTTTTGGAGAGGTCTCTGCCCAGGATGTTCAAATCCTTGATGTAATTCCCTTGTACACACACACAATGCTCACGGAAGAGTCGATGCCTGGCATTAAAGGAAAACGTTCATTAATGAGACCAGGACATCCACACTGCACCAGGAACGTGGAGCTTTGCCAAGCATTACCCACATTTTTCTCTTCTGATCTCCTGTTAGAGAATTGTGCCCTTTCTCTCTTCTCTTCAGAGTTTTTCACTGGTGAAATGCCAAGTTCAGGAGATTTTGCACTAACCGAGTTCTGGGGTGGGTGTTTGTATTTATTCAGGCTCTTCTTTCTGACCCCTTTCACAGACAGGCCAAGAAGGGACCCAGAACACCCCAAGGATCTGCCAAGCCCCAGGTGCTGCACAGAGCCATTGATTTCTTGGGGTTTATTATCCCTTCATTCTGTCCTCACAGAACAGCGTCTCTCCGAGCCACCTCATGCCAGGACACCAAGTGGCACAAGGAATGTCTCCTTTCCTGTTGCACCTCTGCTCACAATTAACCCATTTCAGGTATCACATCTCAAAAAAAAAGCCTTGGGGCCACAACATCCCATCAGCTCCTTCCCTGCCCATTAGCCTGCTCCTGTGCAATTTATGACAGATGAAATGGATGGATTGATAAAAGGACTCTGACTGAAAACCAGGAGGAATGAAACTCCCATTTCATGGCTATCCACAGAATTATAAATGGTGAGTAGGCAGATTTGGGGTTGCCCCTTCAGGCTGCCTGCATGTTTAAATGGAGAGCTCAGAAGCTGCACACAGTGTGCCCAATTCCAGGCAGGAGCTGAGCTCCCAACGTTGCCATGGAGGGAAAGGAGCTGCTGCATTTAAATATAGAGTGTGAGTCACACGTGTGGGGCCTGGCAGGCACCTGGGGCTGCTGGCAGAGCTGGGGCCCGGCCAGCTCAGCCACAGCAGCCCCACACAAAGCCCAGAACACCCCTGCAGCCTCCCAGACCTGCCTGTGCCATGGCTCCTGTGCCAACAGCGGCCATCAGAGCCCTGAACATCCCCAGCAGGGGTCTGGAGGAAGGTGTGACACCTGGACACAGCCCCACACTCTGCTCTGCACCATCCTCTGGGAGGGGTTCCCTGGCCTGGGACACCCCACGCAGGGGAAACCCTTGAGCACAAATCAGTTTGGGTCCAGCATTGCCAGGTACAGTCCCCCCCTGCCAGGTGAGAGTGACAGAATCTCAGCCCTGCAATTTCCTTCTGCCCTAAGGAACTGGAAAAGCCAGACACTTCCCAACAAAGCTCAGTACTGAGAAATGAAAAACCAAACCAGCCCTAACACAAAACCAACAGACAAATGATTTTGTGACTGAGAATTAAAAGCATGCTGATTGTAAAAGCTACACAAGTCACAATTTATAATAACTAAGTCAGGTTTGAATAGTTTAAAAGTAATCAGGTACTCCTTTCATTTCCTTTATCTGCAGTGTGCATTCCAAAGCATATTTGTGATCCCCAAGAGGTCATTGCCCATGAGCCAACCTAACAGAGACTGAACAGGGACACGTTTTAGCCTGGGGTTATTTTATCACAATTCCACCACTTCGGTCCATTTTTCTCCCTCTCTCAGCCCAGGCAAACCCCCAAGGAATGAGTCAGGGAGACAGAGCAGCCAGGAGCACATCCCAGCCCCCTGCTCAGGCACAGAACCCAGTCTGCTCGTGCCACTATTTGCTTTTACCTGACCAGCTGCTTTTTGGGGTCCAGGATGTTCAATAACTTGTCTGCATACACCTTCTTAGAAGCAGTAAACAGAATGATCTGGGGATTGGAGAGGAAAGAGTCACCACTGGAGGCACAAGCGAGTGGACACAATTGAAAAGTGAAGTTCAGAGGTGGTGTGTGACAGTTTTACCTC
The DNA here is from genome assembly GCF_963662255.1 of Cinclus cinclus. Classification (NCBI taxonomy): domain Eukaryota; kingdom Metazoa; phylum Chordata; class Aves; order Passeriformes; family Cinclidae; genus Cinclus; species Cinclus cinclus. The sequence continues at coordinate 21,255,192 of NC_085058.1, forward strand.
ATAGATCTGAGACATCCTCTCCAGGAACTCTCGGAAGAACGGCCTTAGCCTGACGTACACCTGCAGCACACAGGGGCTTCAGCAAACATTCCCTGCCCTCCCTCCAGCCAGCACCCTCCCAGCACGGCCCTCTTTGGGCAGAGAAACTCAAAATGAGCCTCAGAAATCCACAGCAAGGACCAGCTTCTTGTCCAAGAGCACCCCAGTGACTGCAGTATCCCAGCAGCTCCCAGCCTGAGCAGCTCCCAGGGAGAGCTAACACAGTAACACCAGCCTTAACATCTACTGGAAAACTGGATGGAATTAGGAAAAACTGTAATAAAATACAGAAGTTGGACCATCTCTAAATTAAAAATGAAACAGGTTGTTTTGACTAAACACCCTGACTTGGCTCTCACCAGCAGCTCCAGCCCTGGGCACAAGAACTAAATCCTCTTCTTAACAACCACCAGCAATTACCTGGGCCTGGGGGTGCCAGGAATGATTTCTAAAAAGGCTTCAGTTGTTTCTCTATGTCCATAAACTCAAGCACAGAACTGCACACGCAGTCCCAGGAGGCCCCAGCCAGGAGGGCTCTGCCTCTCCCTGACTCCAGGACAGGGTCTGGGCTCATGGGGAGGAGCTGCAAAGGGGAACAGTTTAAGGGAACACAAATTTTCCTGCCAGATCTGACACCTGCAGTTTCTCACCAGGCAGGTGCAGAATGCCAGGCTGCTGCTTCTCTTCAAACGAGCTGAGAGCAACTACACTCAGCAAGGATTCCCACAAAACAAAATTAAAAAGTTTGTGTTTCTCTATTTACCTGGTAAATGACATCTTGAAAAAGAACTGGAAAAGTGAGTGCAGCATCTTCTAATTCGTTTAGACTACAGTGCACTAATGTTTCATCCTGGAGGAAAAGTTACATAAAAGAGTGTGAAAAAACAATGCTGAAAATAGAAGTAGTTTTCTGCATTTTATGTTCATCTTAAAGCAGTTTTATTTAGAATGGAAAATGTACTTTTGTGCAAGGACTGTCAGGATTGAAGAAAATTCTTAGGATGAATTAAACATTTCATTATTGTAATTTTAAAAAATTTTCACTAGAACTGCATGCTGGGGGTGTATCTATAAGGAGATATTTTATTTTGTAGGCTCTGCTCTCATTCAGTTCAGCCTGTATCTATCAGTGTGAATAATCCACCCCTTCCTACAACCACAGGGACGGCCCCACTGATGCTGCTCATAAAATCACAGCACCATGAACAGGGTCTGAAACACCTTTCCAAACAGAGACACTGAAACAAACCACCATAAAGACAAATATGTTTTATAAGAGTATTTCAAAAAGTGGATTTGTGCCCTTTAAGAATGTTCTAAAAAGGAAAAGTTTAATTTTTCATCAGTCTTGAGGAAAGACACTTGTAACTCAATTTTTCTATTTATTCCACCTCATTTTTCCCACACTGGATTTAGGGAAGCCTTATGGGGACAGATAACTGTTAAAGATGTTAAAACTGTAATGCTTTTTATTTTCTTTCTTTTCTTTCTTCTTCTACTTTTTTCTAAGTATTTGACAAATACAGCTCACAATTAATTCTTTTTCAACTATTTTTAAGTAAAATTATGCAATATTCAATAGTCTTTGTTTAAAGCAAGCACAACTGACTTCCACAACAAACACAATAAGGTGAATGCTCCATCCCCCTGCTTTGGTTTGTGTTTATAAAGATATTTACCAAGTCTAGAACTAATGAGAACTCTGGTGTGCTTCTGGTTTTCAGTGGGAGAGCTGGCTTCCTGTTCAGCTGCTCTTCTGTTAGTGGGGGGACATGTTTGATGAAATAGTACCTGAAAAGAATTCAGATTTTGCTGTAAAAATGTACATTATTGAGCTGTAATGTTGTAGCCCAACTTAATATTTGAATTGCTTAAGGCACAAGAAGCAAGTATTTTATATTGAAATGAACCCCACGTGAGCATACACATTTTTTTAAGCTAAGAGCTTCTGGAGTTCATTATCATAACATGAAAATGAGCCAATTTAAATTAAGAAGTATCTTAATTCAATACCCCAAGTGATTATTTTATTATTTCCAGTAGAAACACTGGCACTTACGGATCAAAGACTTCCCAGTCCTCTTCATAGGTGGCTTCTGCATGAGCTGATGAGTAGCCACTGTCTGGAGATACTGGTGCTGAAATTCAACCAAAATGACCAAAACAAAAAATAAAACAAAAAACCACAAGAGCTGGTCTTATTAGTGCAGTTCTTTAAAGGGACAATTTGCACCTGAGACACGAGGGAGGAAAACAGTGACCAAGTCTCCCTCCAGCCCCACCTGCCCTGCTCACAGGTCACATTTAGCCCCTGCTATAAATATAAAGCTGCTCATCTCCCAGAGCTTGGAGGGGCTGGGGAGGGTTTAATGAAGGATTTGACGCTGCCCATGCACAAAGAAGCTGAATTTTATGGCTCTAGTTTTTGTCAAAAAAAAAAAAAAGATGCTGCCTTCCAAAGAAAATACAGAAAATGAATGCAGGATCTGTGTGTTTCTCATTTACCATGTGGTTCTAGTACAAGACATGAAAATGTAGCCAGGTCCTCTCTGGACATCAGCAAGCCCAGAGTGTGCACGTTCAGTGTTAATAATAATTCCTTTCCTCTGGAATCTCTGCCTCCATGGGAAGAAGTGTTACTCCAATAATACAATAAATCATTGAAATGCATTGCCTGGGGAGGTGGTGGAGTCACCGTCCCTGGATGTGTTTAAAAAAAGCCTGGATGTGGCACTGGGTGCCATGGGCTAGTTGAGGTGTTAGGGCTTGGACTTGATGGTCCTGAAGGTCTCTTCCAACCTGGTTATTCTGTGATTGTGTGATTGTGTGTGATTCTGTGATTCTGTTATGAGTTACACCAGCAACAGACAAATCCTGAGTTTACACAGGATAACTTGAGTTAGACCAGCAATGGATAAATCCTGAGTTTACACAGGATAACCTGAGTTACACCAGCAATGGATAAATCCTGAGTTTACACAGGATAACCTGAGTTACACCAGCAATGGATAAATCCTGAGTTTACACAGGATAACCTGAGTTACACCAGCAATGGATAAATCCTGAGTTTACACAGGATAACCTGAGTTACACCAGCAATGGATAAATCCTGAGTTTACACAGGATAACCTGAGTTAGACCACAATGGACAAATCCTGAGTTTACACAGGATAACCTGAGCTAGACCAGCAATGGATAAATCCTGCCAGAACCGTGTCTGCAGTGTACACACCACATCTGTCTACCAACCACAACAACCAGCATTGACACTGTGGGCACAGCCCCAGGGAAGGAGGGACAGGAGTCCCTGCCAAGCTGCTGGGTCCCCTGGGATCACTCCCTCCCAGCCCTATGGCACAGGCACTGTCCCCTGTCCCCATCCCATATCCGTGAGGAGGGGCAGGTCCCAGTGCCCTGGCTCCTCCCTGTCCCTGTCCTTATCCCTGTCCCTGTCCCCAGTGTCCCTGTCCCCAGTGTCCCTGTCCCCATTGTCCCTGTCCCTGTCCCCAGTGTCCCTGTCCCCAGTGTCCCTGTCCCCAGTGTCCCTGTCCCCATTGTCCCTGTCCCTGTCCCCAGTGTCCCTGTCCCCAGTGTCCCTGTCCCCAGTGTCCCTGTCCCATCCCTTACCCGTGAGCGGGGGCAGGTCCCGGTCCCCTGGCTCCTCCCTGTCCCTGTCCTTATCCCTGTCCCTGTCCCCAGTGTCCCTGTCCCCAGTGTCCCTGTCCCCAGTGTCCCTGTCCCATCCCTTACCCGTGAGTGGGGGCAGGTCCCGGTCCCCTGGCTCCTCCCTGTCCCTGTCCTTATCCCTGTCCCTGTCCCCATTGTCCCTGTCCCCAGTGTCCCTGTCCCCAGTGTCCCTGTCCCATCCCTTACCCGTGAGCGGGGGCAGGTCCCGGTCCCCTGGCTCCTCGCTGTCCCCCAGGCCGTTGTTGACAGCCCTGAGCTGGGTGCCCTGGCCAGGGAAGGCTGCACCATTGGTGGAGGTGGCCGTGCTCGTGGTGATCTCATCCACCTGCTCCATGTCCAGCTGCTTCACGATCTCCTCAGCCTCCACTGCCTGGCCCGGGGAGTCAGAGCCAGATGTTCCTGAGGGACATTTCCAAACACTCCTTACCCTGAGCTGAGCCCCCATCACAGAGCTCACACTCATTAACCACACACACAGTGTTCTAATGCTCACACTCATTATTAACCACACACACAGTGTTCTAATGCTCACACTCATTATTAACCACACACACACACAGTGTTCTAATGCTCACACTCATTATTAACCACACACACACAGTGTTCTAATGCTCACACTCATTATTAACCACACACACACACAGTGTTCTAATGCTCACACTCATTATTAACCACACACACAGTGTTCTAATGCTCACACTCATTATTAACCACACACACAGTGTTCTAATGCTCACACTCATTAACCACACACACAGTGTTCTAATGCTCACACTCATTAACCACACACACACACAGTGTTCTAATGCTCACACTCATTATTAACCACACACACACACAGTGTTCTAATGCTCACACTCATTAACCACACACACACACAGTGTTCTAATGCTCACACTCATTAACCACACACACACACAGTGTTCTAATGCTCACACTCATTATTAACCACACACACACTCAGTGTTCTAATGCTCACACTCATTATTAACCACACACACACACAGTGTTCTAATGCTCACACTCATTATTAACCACACACACAGTGTTCTAATGCTCACACTCATTATTAACCACACACACACACAGTGTTCTAATGCTCACACTCATTATTAACCACACACACAGTGTTCTAATGCTCACACTCATTATTAACCACACACACACACAGTGTTCTAATGCTCACACTCATTAACCACACACACACAGTGTTCTAATGCTCACACTCATTATTAACCACACACACAGTGTTCTAATGCTCACACTCATTATTAACCACACACACACTCAGTGTTCTAATGCTCACACTCATTATTAACCACACACACAGTGTTCTAATGCTCACACTCATTAACCACACACACACACAGTGTTCTAATGCTCACACTCATTAACCACACACACACAGTGTTCTAATGCTCACACTCATTATTAACCACACACACACAGTGTTCTAATGCTCACACTCATTATTAACCACACACACAGTGTTCTAATGCTCACACTCATTATTAACCACACACATACAAAGTCCACATATAATTAAATTGATTCGTGCCACAAAAATAAGAACCAAACTGGAGACCATGACAGTGTCTTGTCTGGTCTTGACCTGTTTTGCACAAGGAATGTAATCCCTTTTTTTTATTTTCTCCTCATTTTTTTTATTGAAAGGTGCACTGCTAAATACACCTATGAAAGAAATGTTCTAATGCTTGTAAGCTTCTTTCATTAACAGTCAACCCATCCAAGAATTAAGGAGCCTTTTTGCCTGGCAGCAGTAACTCTTGGTTTGTGAACCAGAACGAAAAAGCAAAGCAACTCAAAGCAGCTTTTTCATACAAAAATCTATCACTCTCAACCTCAAGACTATTAGCTTTTTGAATAATACTCACCATTTTTATTTGCTGGTGAAAAAAAATTGAAAACAGGAGAAAATATGGTTCCCAGTAACGTTGTTCGTGGGGGACTGCCTGTGGTAGGGTTATCTTCCAATTTCCCATTTTGTTTTACGTGTTGGTTTGTCATCTCGTAACTTCCAGCTTCTGGAAAAGAAAAAATCTGAGTTCTAACACCAGGCAGCTGGGCTTCAGCTGCCTCTGCTCCTTTATGGTCATCTGTACTCTAGGGGTGAACTCTTGTTCGTGGCTCAACTGGGTCCATGAGAGTCAGCAGCTTTCCCCAGCACTAACCCAAAATGTCCATTCTCAGCAGCCTCTGCAGCTCCTCTCCAGACCAGGCAGCAGCCCTTGCTGACAGAACAGCAGAGCTGTAAATCCTGGCAGGGATTTGGGGGAGCAGAGATCAGAGCTCTCAGTGCCAGGACTCCACTAGAGGGAGGCAGGAGAAAGGGTCAGGATTCCCTGCCCCAGCCTCAGCTGCTCCAGAGCTGTTTGCTCCTCTCCACACACAGAGACACAAACTCAGCTCAGAGGGGAAAGAATTGTCAGTTGTTATCACAAAGGACAGAATTCAGTGAATATCCACGTTACAGATCTGACACGGAGGGGGTGATCTCTCATCCCACAGCTCAAATCCCCATCTCACACTTCTGACAGAAACCTGCCTGTGTTTGACAAGTGCTTTCAGCCTCTAAGGACACCTGCTTACTTCCACAAACATCAGCAGTTGGGAGGTCACGTTTCCCTTTTATTGGTGAGAAAGCGGGGGAAGAGCTAAATGAAATTATTATGGGACTTTTAGAATAATAATTAAAAACAACAAAAAAGTTAAATTAGTTCCAAAGTAGCTGCTGCTGATCCAAAGTGCTCACACAGAGATACAGTGGACGTGTCTAGGGGGTGATGGAAGTGCTGCTCATACCCTTGGAAATCCTGTTTTGCTCTGATCAGCTCAGCCTTGCTCTCACTGAAGGCAGACAGAAGTCCCAGTAACCTCCCCCAGTGCAGAGGGGCCCTGGATCAGGGCACAGCTGGGAGATCAGGAACTCCCCTGGATCAGAACACATCTGGGTGATCAGGAACTCCCCTGCACACATCTGGGGGATCAGGAACTCCCCTGGATCAGAGCACACCTGGGAGATCAGGAACTCCCCTGGATCAGAACACATCTGGGTGATCAGGAACTCCCCTGCACACATCTGGGAGATCAGGAATTCCCCTGGATCAGGGCACAGCTGGGAGATCAGGAACTCCCCTGCACAAATCTAGGACACCAGGAACACCCTGGATCAGTGAACAGTGTGAGGATGGATTTACCTACCTCCATTGATCTGACTTTTCCTCCTCACTCTCGAGATCTGTTTGTTGGGCTTCTCCCCTGTCTGGGGGGTGGAGGTGATCAAGTTGTTATCGATGTCCCGCTCAATCCGACTCCTCTTGCTGGGATTTTCTCTTTCTTCCTTAAAACAGAAAAGAGGGAAAAAAGAAAAGTACTGAGCAGTGCCTTCTTCCATGGAACAGACCAGAGAAGGTTATCTCCTGGAGAGAGCTCACCAAAAATCCCCTCACTGCTCTGCTCCCCTTCCAGCTGCACAACGTGCAACAAGTGTCTGGCCAGCTGGGATTTTACAGGAGTTTAAACTAAGTAAGAGTATGGAGAATGAAAACTGTACATGGAGCTGCTGTAGTAGAAAAATTGTCTTTACAGTCAATCCATAAATATTCCAGTGCTGCAGAGGCTGGGAAAGGCAGAGACAAGGCAACTAAAATTACCTGAAACTTGATTTCCTCTGCCTGTTAAATACACAGGAGGTGAACTGCCCAGCAATATCCAGTGTGACAATCCAGATCAGTACAGGGCAAAACCGAGCTGTGAAAAATCAAAGGATTCTCCTTACCTGGAAATTAGTGACTGCAGCACTCATGGGAATCAGACAGAGCCAAAGAGTTTTGCACAACTTCTGTGCATGACTCTATGTGCATGTTTATGACAGGTTTCTTACACCTTTCCCTCAAAACACCTAGGACAAGTCGATAAAATGTTGACATTTTATCAGATTTTTATTTATCACAGAGCTGACCTGGGATACATTGTAAATTAATTAGGATTTCTTGGATACTATTCTTTCAAATCTGCAGCTACATAATGGCAGTTTCTGAATGGCTGGGATGGATGATGTGGGGTTTTTAACTGGCCTCCACCTAGAGAAAAAAAAAGCCAGTTTTTGAAGTAATCGCAAGGTTACATTCAGCCCATCAAAGTTTATATATATATAATGTGGGTGTATATATATATTTTTCAGCCTCAAATGTCCATGCAGCACATGCAACAGGTGTTCACATGTGCATATCAGTAAAGCTCAGCTATCTAGCTGCACCAGGATGTGAGATTTTGTGGTTTTCCCTGACAAGATCTGGATGCAATGCTCCAAGCAGGGCAGGGCTCACTGCAGGAATCCCTGAGCAGCTGCATCAATTCCGTGGCACTCGGATTTGTGAGGTTTGACCTTCATTGATTAAATGACTCCTAAACGATTTTGAATAAAATTGCCAGAAATAGTCAAGAAATAAATGCTTACAGACTGGCTTTTCTAAGCTGTTAGTACTGTTGTTAGGATTCAAGGAATCTTTTAAATGGAAATTAAGAATGTACTGAATTTATCTGACATTTTCACAAAAAAACACCAGCTAATAAAGCCTGTAACTTATTGGGCTGTTAAATACACCTGCAACTGACTCCTGAATGTTTCAAAGTCTGCTTTACCTGACACACCTCACAGGCACTTGCTACCTTCCAATTCTTTACATTTTGCTTCCACCACGGGATTAATCCTTAACACAAGTGGTTTTCAATCAGATTTGAAGCGATTAAAAGCAAAGCAGGGCTCTGCAGCCCGCATACCTTGGGTGTGCTTCCTTTAATGAACTTTTTGATCGAGGACAAGAGGCCTGTGTCATTTTTGGGTGGTTTTCCCCCGCCGCCAGGTAAGGGCTCCTCCACCTCCGAGTGTTTCCGCTTGGCCCGCAGCGCGCGCTGCGTGTGCAGCTGGTTGGATTGCTGGGAAGCTTTCCGTGTCCTCAGCCTCATCTTCATGGGTGCCACATGGAAAGCTACAGAGGGAAGAAACAGGAATGCTTCCTTGAGGAAACGTCTCAAGCTGCAGCTCCTGGATCTGGAGGATTACGTAAAGCTGGGGGTGCTCCGGATGCATGGCAGTGAGAGGAACACCCTGAAAGAGGGACAAACTATGGGATCTGGTCATGGATACAGCACCCTGCAGCGAGAGCAGCACCCTGAAAGAGGGACAAACTATGGGATCTGGTCATGGATACAGCACCCTGCAGCGAGAGCAGCACCCTGAAAGAGGGACAAACTATGGGATCTGGTCATGGATACAGCACCCTGCAGTGAGAGCAGCACCCTGAAAGAGGGACAAACTATGGGATCTGGTCATGGATACAGCACCCTGCAGCGAGAGCAGCACCCTGAAAGAGGGACAAACTATGGGATCTGGTCATGGATACAGCACCCAGCACATCAGTGGCATCCCTCATTGGGGTGGGGAGGAATAATCAACCTGCTGAGAATGACAAAGTTGTGGCGGGTGGAAAGGACCTCTCAGGTCATGGAGGCCAACCTGAGAAGAATCACACCTTGTGAGCCAGGAGGGTGTCAACTGCCTTGGTGAAAGGATTGACTGTAGGGTGCTCATGTCTCCAGCCCCAGGTGTCTGGACTCTGTGACCCAGGAAGTTCTTTCCTCTCTCTGTTCCTCAAAATACTTCACTACAAGTCTCCAGTTAAACTTGAGATGAGGCATAAATGGAAATTCCTGTCAAGTGCTCCCAGAAGGAATCTTGAGCCTGTGCACTCAGAGTGGGTGAGGACAGGGCAGCGCTGCAAAGGAACCCAAACTGAGCTTCAACACAGCTGGGTTTGGGAATCCCATTACACCTTGGCAACACTCATGAAGGGCAGTAGTCATGAAAGCAGAGTAAAAGGCCATTCCAGGGAATGCATCCCATCTATCTCCAGCCTCCAAGTGGGCTGCTGCCATTGTCACAGCCGAGCCTCAGTCACTGCTCTCTGGGCTGGGGTCCTGCCTTCTGCAGCTGCCACAAATGGGCTGGTTTGTGGGGACTCCTTGTGCTTAAAATCATTCTTATGATGGATCAGGAGCAGAAAAATTAAGTAGCAAGAAAGCCATCTGAGGTGTAATGCACAGAAACACTGAAAATAAAGTAATTTGCCTTTCCTAGCTGAAATCATGACAAAAACCAGGTTTTTAAAGAAAATTCTATGCTTATTACTACAGGAATCAGTGCCTGCCTTTCTGGAGTCCACTTCGTGCAGATCTGATTGCTGCAGAGACAGAATAAACAGTCTGCAACATTTAACATAGAAATAATGTCACAACAGGTATGTTGTTTAGGAAAAGGCAATGGTGGCACTGGGATGAGTCACAGACAGGGAAATACTGGTAATACTTTTGAAAACCAGTCCCAAACCTGTTACACAGCTGTGTTTGTTCCCAGGCAAACCTCAATGACACAAAGGTGCTGCAGCTAACGAGGAACAGCCCAAGTACTGACACTGCTGTCACACACAGCAAGGAGAGCACCCCGTGGGTACTGCCAGGGGATGTTACACAGAATTACTGCGTGGAATATCCACCGTAACTGCCAGCAAACACGGGGGCATTTCCCACAGGTGCACGCTCAGCACTTCCATCAGTGGTCAGTGCAGCAACACAAGTTCAGTCCAAGTGTCCCCAGCACTGCAATGCCACCGCTCACACACGTCCCCAGGCGCCAAATCCACAGGGCTGTTCAACCTCTCCAGCAGCAGGGTCTCCAACACTGCTCTGGACAGCTGTGCCACAGCTGGAGAGCCCTTTCCATGATGAAATGTTCCTAAATATCCACCCTGGCCCAGCCTGAGGCCGTTCCCTCTGCTCCTGTCCCTGCTCCCTGGAGCAGATCCCAAATCCCCCCCGGCTGTCCCCTCCTGTCAGGGAGTTGTGCAGAGCCACAAGGTCCCCCCGATCCCCCTTTTCTCCAGGCTGAGCCCCTTTCCAGCTCCCTCAGAAGCTCCTCACAGGATTTATGTTCCAGATCCTTCCCCAGCCCTGGTGTCCTTGTCTGGACACACTCCAGCACCTCGGTGGCCTTGCTCCTGCTCCTTCCTCATTTCCTTCCAACAATCACTTCAGAGTTTGTCTCCTCCTCAGAGACCTGAGCAGCTCACTGAGATAAGAGGGAAATCCCTTCATTTTTATACCATCAAACCAGTTTACAAGGGGAACCAGCGGGCATGTGAGTCATGCAGCAGTGTCACTGAGGGACACAGCTGGACACCTCATAGTGAGGAGATGCATTCTGCACAGGACAGAGTGCAGGGATGGCAGGGATGGCAGCAGGGGGACACCAGGGATGGCAGCAGGGGGACACCAGGGATGGCAGCAGGGGGAGAGCAGTCACCGTGCTGGAGCCCTGGGCTCAGGAGGAGCCCCTGCCCTGCAGCCAGGTGAGCAGTGTGTGCGGGGCCAGCTCCAGCCATGGCACATGGAACACCAGCCCTGCTGCCCTCTGTGACCTCTGGGGCTGCCTGGGATGTCATGGAACCAGCGAGCTTGGACAGGACAGCCCTGAGTCTAACCACACCCCAGCACTGCAGGGCTACCACAGCCCCTGTCCCCAAGTGCCACATCCACAGGGATGGGACTCCAGCACCAGCCTGGGCAGCTGTGCCACAGCTGGAGAACTCCCAGTGAAGGAATTCTCCTTCATATCCACCCTGAGCTCCCCTGGCCCAGCCTGAGGCCGTTCCCTCTGCTCCTGTCCCTGTTCCCTGGAGCAGATCCCAAATCCCCCCAGCTGTCCCCTCCTGTCAGGGAGTTGTGCAGAGCCACAGGGTGCCCCCTGATCCCCCTTTTCTCCAGGCTGAGCCCCTTCCCAGCTTCCCCAGCCATTCCTAGGGCTCCAGCCCCTTCCAGGCACTGCCCTGGGCCTGTGCCCATGCTGCTGTATCAAGCACACGAAACAAATGTGTGTAAAATAGAATTAAAGAAAACTGTACAACAAGGAAAGGAGACTGACACTAGTGAAATTCCAATGTAGGAATGAAAATATCGCTTCAAATTTGCTGTACTATATGTTGCCTGATTTTTCCAGAACTGAAACAAATACCAGTCAGACAAAAGATGAACCAATTGAATATCTGTCAATGGTGAGTACACATTTATTCAGCAGGGAAATGCTCAGCTCCTCTGTGCAGCCCTGCCAGGGACTCCTTTGGCTCACTGCACATCCTGGGTATCAAGCCTGGGGTTATAAACATCTCTAATGGACTTAGCAACAGGTACCTACAATCCTCCCAGAGACAGGAGCTTGCTTTCCTGGCACTGGATCCAGTTGGTGAGGGAGTTTTTACTGAATTATAGTGGTGGCTCTTTCCTGAACCAGTCAAAATAATCAAGTCTAAACATGCAGGAGAATTTCCCCCCTCAGAGCTGCAGGATTTGGATTTCCCCAGCACTTGCCATCCCTGATGGGCCCAAAGGCACAGCCAGGTGACCAAGGACTGAGTCCAGGCTGGCACTGCCACCTCCACTGTGCCAGCCAGTTTTGCTCAGGGAAATCAACTCCCAAAACACCTTCTCTCTACAATAAACCCAGAATGAGTGTGGGGGAAAAAGAAAGGAGAAACCTTGCTCTTCAAGAGAGACTTATATGGCAAAGAAAGACTAAAAGGAATATTCAATCAATAATTTGCAGGATGGGCAAATAAAATGTAGGAGCTCTTAAGAAGCAGCAGCTGAAGGAGTTATGGCTGCAATAAATTCCATTTTCCTGAGTCCACACACACCAAGAGTCAGGCTCCCTACCTTGAGAATACTGCTGTTATTCCATGGCTCAGGTACACTGTACTTACAGGAAAGAAATTCCTGTGAATGACTCATACTTCAAACTGAGAACACACCTCCACAGAATCTGCACTTAGGGATGGTTTATTTCCCACCACATATGACACTGCTGTTTTCTCTACTTTCCCCCAAACTATTAAAAAGGAAAATTAGGTGAGGCACATCTAATTACAGGGTTTAGAGCTGTCTTATACAGGAAAAGGTTGGAGATGGTAAAAGAACAATGGTGAAGAACAATAGGAAGAGATAAGTGACAAGAAAATTCAAAACTACAGTGTAGAACAAATTCTCCATTCAGTTTGGCACTCAGGAATAACACTGAGCTGCCACCACAGAAATCCATCCATCCCAAGCCTCCAAACCACAGCAGCTCCAGAGGATTCAGACAACTTGAACATGCCCAGAGAGTGACTTTGGGGACAGCAACACAGGAGGTGAAAAACTTCTATTTATTTATCTGGGGCTTTTCCTGAAACATTGTTTTTTACACAAAGTCAAGACAGTAAATTATTTTTAATAAAATAATTTTTTATAAAATTTAATTGTTTAAATTTTGAGCATCGAGGCATGGTGTAAACAGAGATGGAGACGTGACCAACTGCACAAAGCTGTGACCTGGCCCCAGATTTAACAGCAGTGACAAGTAAGGGACTGAAGTGGAGGCAGTTTTGGTGTCCCAGTGCCCAGCTGGCACACACCTCCCTGCTGAGATGTGTGTGCTACCTTCAGCCATCCCTGCGGGGTCACAGGCACAGGAACCCAGAGCAGAGATTTTGTTCACTTTCCTCCCAAACGAGTCATGCCAGAGGTGTTTCATCAGCACATTTCTGTGATGTGACCCAGATTTCAGGGTGAGGAAACATCCCAAGGAGGAGCTGTGCTCCCAGAGCTGCCTGGGATCCACCACAGCGTGCTCAGGATGCTCTCAGGGAGCACAGACCCTGCTGGTGTCCTCACAGCCCTGGAGCCACGGACAGGGAAGGGACAGGGCAGGGCTGGGGACAGAGCAGTGAACAGTGACACAGCAGCCACCCTGGGGTCCCCAGCACCAGGACAACGACTGCACAGGCAGGTAAAGCCTTCAGCCAGCCCTAGAGCACTTCACTCACCTCAGGGAAATACTCTTTGTTAGCTCAGCATGTTGAGACTCCTCTCCTTCAGCGACTCTTGGTCTTTTTTAACAAACTTATTCTCCTTCCCTAGAAAATCACAGCCATTTCATGTCACTCCAGCAGATGTTATTTCATATTTTCCAATGTATTGCGTGCACTACTTGCCACTCCTCTCCAATCTTTAGGTGTGTTTTTCTGCCACTGCAGAACTGAGAGAGCAGTAAACCAGGAAACCTGACTCAAAGCAGTCTGGAAGTAATGCCAGGCTGGGGTAGGTGAAAGCAAAATAAAAAGGCACTGATTCATTAGAATAGCAGATCACCCCATATGTGCTATTCAGATGTTGGTGCTGGGTTATGAAATCTGGATGAATGTATAAAGAAACCACGAGTTCCACCAAAACAACAGCGAGGAATTACAACTACCAAAGGCACCTCTAAATTCTCCCTGTTTCACTGAAAGCTCATTTTCTGCTCCTCCCCACCTTCCAGGGCACTAAATCATTTCCATCTGAAACAAAGTCCTACTTGAAATCCTTGGTCTTCAGTCGCCCTGCTCTAACCCTGCTCCCTCAGGACATCTACCTTGTGCTCACTTCTACTCTCCCAAAGTTTGAGCATCTCCCCTAAAACAAACACATCCTTAGAAGGATTTTGCCAAAGAAGGATGGCAGCTTTTTACAACTGGCCTCAACAGAAAACAGATCTTCTGTTCCTTTATTTTTCTGCTCTAGCCATCATATTTCTGTTTTGCCATTGCTTTGCTAGTGAAGCTTTGTTTTGATTATACCAAATGCATTTGGAACTGAAAGTTTATTCCCTCCCAGCCAAGATATTTTTCTCTTTGCTCTGAGGGTACACGCTGGTAATTAATTCAGTCTTTCCAGTTTGTGTCACACTAAGCAAGGAGGAAACTTGGAGAAGTGGGGTGAGCATGGGACAGCAAAGCTCAGAGCAGAACCCCAAAAGCTGCTGCAGAAAGAAGAACCTGTGTCCAACCCCTGGTGCTGCCAGGATGAAACTTTCACCTGAGCCACCTGCGGATCTTGCAGGGCTCCTGAGAGCTGGGGAAAGGGAAGGGCTGCAGGGTTTAGGGCTCCAGAGAAGCAGCACTGCTCCTGCACTGCTGCGATTCTGGGAGGGCCCAGCTGTCCCCAGGCTCCCTGGACATTTAATCCACACTGCCAGGCACACAGCAGCCTATTTCTGGAAGTCAAGTCCCTGGCACAGCCTGTGGCACAGACAGGTTGCAAACACTTCCTGAACAAACCTTCCAGGATGTTGTGTGACACAAAACAGTCCTGAGGAGTTACTTGTTCTAATTGTTCTGCTCACCTATATTACTTATCTTTTTAATTAAAAATACAAAACTAAACAGAAACAAGCAGATGAATACGCTTGTGTTGAACTATGGAAGCCACGGAGTAATTCCTGTGTTTGTGAGGAGAATCTAGGAATTCCTGCAAGGTCTGCACAGCACAGATCTGTCTTTGCTTAACTCCACCAGAAAATCTGATCCTGCTCCCTGCACCTGAATCCTCCTGAGGATCACAGGCACAATCACATATCCCCGAGGACCTTGTCAGGCTGCTGTCTTCTAAAGGGATAGATAAGGGGTCTGGCTGCTCCTTTGGCCTTAAAAATAGCAGACTATTTTTACTGCAGGATAAAGACTCTTTCAATGATAATATGATTCTCATTGTCCTGGCAAACACTTGCCTTGGTACCTTGTATCCCTTCAGAACCTTTCACAAGAGGTTAAAATCCTTGCACCTGCCTTCCCTGATTTAAAATTAAAGAAATCAACCAACTGTTTTGTTAAAAAAGGGAGATATTCCAGCACAGTCAGGATTTGTATTGCTCAGTGTCCACACAAAGTTTAAACTAATCATTTTCCCTTATGAATACATGCTGAATTAATCCTGACTCTTTCATAGCCCGTCCTGGCTTCTTTCCTGCACGGAAAACTTCATTCTTACAAAATTACAAACCTGAGATTAATTTGTGCATGTACCCGAGTTAAAACTGACATGAAAATAAGTTCTGAAGGTTTAACAGCTGTACTCATTTGTGAGTGATACTATGTTTTTACCCTCAAAACATAATATTGAGACATGATGAACTTGAAACTCATCCAGTCTCAAAAACTTGCCTGAAATGAATTTCAGGGACCCACCTGATTCCATCAAAGTGAAGCTGTTTTATACATTTTATTTGTACTCTTCTCTCCCCCCCCCCCCCCTTTTATTTTGGGTGGAAAATCCACAAGGAAAAGAAACAAAACAAGCCTTATTGCCTACTCAATGGAAAGTTATAGGAAGTTTCTGCTCAATATTCCAATAATACAAAGTATAATAAGCACAAGCTACCAAAGACAACAGAAATTGTGTAGGGTAGAACTGCCCTGCATCCACACTGTAACGTTTCCAGCCAATTTCATCCTGAATTTCACTTATTTCCTTCACAAGATAATCACCTCCAGGTTGGTCTAATGTATCTCTGTCCCTTGGAAATAATGAAATAACAACTTGCTGGCTGGGAAGCAGCAGCTCTGGCTCTGGGAACAGCCAGGGAATTGCTCTGAGTGAGGACGTGGTGCCTGACTTTGGGAATTTGAGCTGGGCAAAAGGGGATTGGTCACCTGGAGCACAGATTTGTGAGTGGGGTAGTGCCCTGATGTCCACACACAAGATAAAAATCCCTGCTGAGGGGTCCTAAAGCACCGAAGTCAGCAGGAACAAGCAGTGCTGTTATCACTGGCAGCTTACAGGGCTGCTGGATTCGCTTCCAGCCATTCCCCCAGGAGTGAGCCTGGCCTCTCCATCAAACCCCCTGCGATGAAAAAAGCACCAAGGCACCTTCCAAAGCAATGAGACTTGACAGTGGGCAATGTATCACATTGCAAAGCAGCTACATTAGAATTTGGGAAAATTTTCCAGACACTGAGGAGACCTGAGTCAACTTAAATAACAAATTTAATGCAAGTTACCTTAAACACCTGAGAAATACTTGAAAGGAGTTAGCTGTCACCTCTGTGCCACGTGCTACATGACAGAGCACACATCACTTGTCACCAGCAGTGCTGAAGAAACAACTCAGCAAAATTGTGGCAGAGTAGAAATGCTTCAATGGAGGTAAAAGGAATGCTTTAGAATTCCCATTCCTCCTTTCCCTCCATCCCTCCTGCAGCTCCTGGGGCAGCTCTGGCACTCTGCTGACCCAGGCTGGAGTGTTCCCACACAGGAACAGGGGCTGGAATAAAAGCATGGGGAAAGGACACTTTTACAGCATGGGCTTCATTTGCTCACTGCACTCTTGGATGGGCTCTGTCCTTCAGCATGGAAACACTGGTCAGCTTTTCTACAGAAAATAACGTTTATCCAATGGCAACTGTCTGTGTGTCTGTCAGTCCTCCCTGGGAAATGCAGAACTCAGCATCAACCCAGTGCCACAGAGGAACAGAACTTTTAAATATAATCAGCTCCTACAGGGTTTCTGGAAATTCAAACCGGTGTAGGTAAGACAGACCCTTCCAAGCAAGATCCCAAGCAAGCAAATAAAAAAAGGCCAGGGATCAGTCCTTACCCCTCACCAGCCTGGCTACACACAGCCACATTCCACCTTTGCTTCCTTGCTTAGCCCACCTCTGGAACATTTGAAAACTGGTACATTAAAGCAGGAATGAAAGCAAATTGCTTGCTTCATCCTTTCGGTATCATGTCAGTTATAAAACAGAACTTAGTGTTGTTTTAATTCTCTTTGAACACAGAGGACAAGCAAAGCCCACCCACCTGGGTTTAAAGCAGCATCTCCTGCAGAGCTGGGTGCAGGAGCAGGGGAGGAGCAGAGCTGAGCAGCACATGGAACCCCCAAACCCCATCCTGGCAAGTAGAAATCTGCACAGACTCTCAGTGCTTTGCCTCCATCCTGTGGGTGCTGACTGGGGGCTCTGAACCCTCTTTTACAGCTTTTTGCACTGCTGCCATGGTTCCCCCCTGCTTTCCCCAGGGCTTAACAGAACACAAGTGCTGTGGCATCCTCTGCCAGGGGGCTGGGACACAGACCTGGCCCCTGTGAAGTTTGGGAAAACCTCCCCTGCCCCACTCCCAGTGCTCTGCTCTAAGTGGGGCCCTGTGCAGGATGTGAGAGCCTCAGGTAAAACCCAGAGCCACAGAGAACATCCCACAGGTGACACCACCATCCCCAGCTCTGGGTGTCACCACCATCCCATCCCATCCCAAATCCCATCCCATCCCATCCCAAATCCCATCCCATCCCAAATCCCATCCCAAATCCCATCCCATCCCAAATCCCATCCCAAATCCCATCCCAAATCCCATCCCATCCCATCCCAAATCCCATCCCAAATCCCATCCCAAATCCCATCCCAAATCCCATCCCATCCCATCCCAAATCCCATCCCAAATCCCATCCCATCCCATCCCAAATCCCATCCCAAATCCCATCCCAAATCCCATCCCAAATCCCATCCCATCCCAAATCCCATCCCAAATCCCATCCCATCCCATCCCAAATCCCATCCCATCCCATCCCATCCCAAATCCCATCCCAAATCCCATCCCATCTCATCCCATCCCATCCCAAATCCCATCCCATCCCATCCCAAATCCCATCCCATCCCAAATCCCATCCCATCCCAAATCCTATCCCATCCCATCCCATCCCCAGCTCTGGGTGTCCCCACAGACCCAACAGTGCCCCCAGGGAACCACAGAGCAGCAGGGATTTATCAGCACACTCACTTCAGTGCACAACCAAACACAAATTATCAAACACACATGCCTTTTTTTTTTTTTAACCCTGTAATTGTGACAAACATGAGCCTCTGGAATTCCCATGAATAGGAGCACTGCTCACACCTCAGAGCCCCAGCCAGCAGGGAACAGAAATCCAGCAAGCACAGAAAGAGCAGGAACCCTCTCAAAATGACTTTTTCATTTGGAAAGCACATACCACCAATGACAAACGTTTATTTTCTAATCTTAAACTATTTCATAGCTTGGAACCCTATTATGTTAATTGACTTAGGCCATTTCTATATTAACTATAAATCTTTGATATGGAACATTATCAAACCTTTTCAGGTATATAATAAACTAATCTACTGTCAAAAGAGAATTATCTTCAAATAAGTCCAACAGGGTAATTACAGCTAGCAATTAATTCTGACATCTCTTCACCTGAACCTGGATCTCTGCAGTCCACTTTTCCAACTGAGCTCCCAAAGACCTTTCTCTTTTTCTCTTCAAAGTACCAATGAGCTTCCCAGTCCCTAAGCAACACAAAAGGACCCTAAACCCAGTAATTACAGTTGTTTAGCAATATTATTTTAGCTACAATTAAGTCCTCCAAAGTTTCTTCCAAGTCTTTATTTTTAAGAACATAAAAGCATCAAGACTACACTAAATTTATTTTCTCCTGTAATCTTTATCATTTCTGGCCTGATAAGCAAAATAAACAAGCTTTTCTGATTGTATTTAAATTGCTTTAACTACAACTGCTTGATCTTGACACGAGCTGAAGGTGTCAGACAAACTGAGGTAGGTAATTCAATCAAATACACTGTAGTTAAATCCCACATTCACAATGCCTGCAAGTACCTTGAACGTTCTTGTAATGTATTAAATGTAATACATTCTTGTAATGTATTAAACACTTCTTTTACTTTTTGCACACTGTTTTTCCCCTCTGAAAACAAGCCCTAAACCTTCAGTTCAAGCTCTGCCTTGCTCTGGCAAGCCCCAGCACAGAGCTAACGTGGAGCTGTCTCAGTCCCTGTTTTCCTTTCTGAGCTCTGACCATCACTCATCCTTGAGCTGGGGCACATCCCAGGACCAGGAGCTCACCTCACCTGTAGCATTTCCCTCTCTCCCTCCCAGGTGGATGGGCATTGGGTACCAGGCAGCACCCACCAGCCCAGAGCACTGCTCCCTATGAAAATAAACCTCCTGTGCCTAAAGGAGCTCCCCCAGGATGGGAAAATGAGAGAAGCTTCCAGGACAGGGAGGAGAGAGAAGCAGCTCAGGAGCTGTTACATCCTCTGGAAGGGACATTGCAGGATGAAACAAGGGCAGGTCCTGGCTGTCACCTGGAGCCAGGTGACCCCTCCTCCCTGCAACAGGGCACACTCCAAACACAGCAGGGCCTGGATGGAAAGCAGAGAGGGGCGAGCCTGGAGGGAACTGAAGAGGTGAAGGGAAATCCCAGCACAGGGTAAGGAACACACACGCCCCTGTGCTGAGCACAGCACCCCAAAGCTCTGCCTAGACTAAGGAAACCTGTGCTGGGCTGGGTCTAGCCCGTGCCATCTGTGGGAGAAGGGCAGGGAAAAGGGAATTCTGCTGTTCCCTGGGCAGCCAAGGAGCCCCTGCCTGCCTGGGGTTCCCCACTAACCAGGCTGCTGCTGTGGGGCCAGGAAAGCCCTTGTGGTACAGCCTCAGCCTTAGACCGAATTACCTTCCTTCCTCTAATTAGCACCTCCTAAAGTACAGGGTAAATCAAAGCAATCGTGGCTTACAATGGCCTAGGGTGAGCTGAGTTATGATTTAGACTGAATTGGTGCAGCACAGGCCAAACTGCTGAGAACAACTGCTCTGATTTGATCAGAGTTCCTGTTACTTTATTAACTTAAATTAGCTATTCCCAAACACAGCCTAAACAAGGACAGGATCCCTCCCTTCCCTGGGAGGCTTTGAGGATGCACCCTGCAGCATCACCTTCCTGGCCCTGTTCTGCTGCTAACAACACTCCTGTTTATACATTTAAGGTAATTCATTTACAGGTAGGTTCTAATCCAAATGCTTCAGAGTCCTAGATTCTTTTCTCCTGCTTACACTTGGGATATTGGCAGTGACCAGTAGGATGTATTTTTTGTAATTGTGCTTCTTTAAGTAAGTATCCATAGCTTATTTTCCAGATGCTGTGGAGTTAACAGCTCCTTTCAGGTAAACTTATTTTCATGTCAGTATTACACTTAAATTACACTGCTACACTGAATACTATGAACACAGAACTGTTTTTCATGTACTGAAACACTATACTGTGTTTCATGTATCCTAACTAGACTCCTCCCCCACCAAAAAGGAATTCTGAATTCAGACACGTTAGGACTGTTAGTGATAACTTCTATTTCCATCTTCTCTCTTCTGTAACTCCAGCACGAGCATCACTTGGTGGGCAGCGGATCCTTGGTGGATCTAGTGCAGCACAGGCACCTCCTACATGGGTTATTTCAGGGTTATTTTTAGCAGGATGCACAGAAATCTTACTGATGGGGCTGGACTCTGAAAAGTTGCCCATGGGGAGCTGTTTTTTGAATGTCCCAACAGCAGAGATCAGTGTGCTGCTGAGTTAGCCCAGTCCACCAGCAGCTGCACATTTCCTTCCCCTGGGCTTGGCCACACATGCTGGGATTGCCATAACCACTGACCCATCAGACAGGGAAACTGAGGCAGCAAAGGAGCAATGCTGGCAGCACTGCAGGCTATGCTCAACTCCCTGGTTTCCTACAGCAGATTCTCCTGACAAGGGCTTTCCTTGGATCACAGGATCCGTGAGAGAACTTATCACTTAAGAAGTTAAGAGCACCTTAATCAAAGTAATTACTGAAACTGATCTGATTGGGAAGCAATTTATTTACAAAAAGTTAGGACTGCCAACTGGGAAGCTCTGACCCAACCCCTGAGCTGATTGCTTTAGATGTGGATGATTTCCCACTTAATTTTTCAAGTGCTATTGAAAATGTCTTCATCTGTGAATGTCAAATATTTATTTTTCTCAAACACTAAATAACGGCCATCTAGGCATCTCAACATGTAAATAACACGTTAGATTGGCTGTCAAGCACCTGGGTGAATGTGAGTTTCTCTGAAGCAATCAGAAGAGCTGCACCTCACTGCAGCTCCAGGGAATGCCCCGGGGACAGAGGCTGGCACTGCCACATCCTGCCTGGGAGAGCTCCTCTTCAACCAGGTGCTGAGAGCTTGTTCTTCCCTCCCAGGATCCCAGCAACGGCTCCATTTGAACAGTCTGCCCCCTGAAAATCACAACCCATGGTGAATTTGATTAATCAGCTCCGCACTTGCAGTGCGTATTTGCATTTTCTGAAGAGTTAGTTGGGATGTACCAACATCAAATCACAGAACCGTAGAATGGGTTGGGTTGGGAGGGACCTTAAAGCTGATCCTGTTCCAGCCCCTGCCATGGCAGGGACACTTTCCACTGTCCTAGATTGTTCCAATCCCAGTGTCCAGCCTGGCCTTGGGCACTGCCAGGGATCCAGGGACAGCCACAGCTGCTCTGGGCACCCTGTGACAAGTGCCCACGCTTCCAAGGAACAATTCCTGCCCAATACCCCATCCAGCCCTGCCCTCTGGCAGTGGGAGCCATGCCCTGTGTCCTGTCTCTCCAAACCCTTGTCCCCAGTCTCTGTCCATCCCTCTTGTCGGCTCCTTCAGGTCCTGGCAGGCCACAGTTCCATCACCCTGAAGCTTCTCTTCTCCAGGCTGAACAGCCCCATTTCTGCCAGGCTTCCCCGACAGCAGGAGCTCCTCCATCCCCCTGAGCACCCTGGTGGTCTCCTCTGCTCTCAGTCCAACAGGTCCCTCCTGAGCTGGGAACCCCAGAGCTGGAAACAGCACCCCAGGAACTTTTCATACACAACAGACAAAAAACAACATTCTATGTAAAATGTGCAAGAGATGGTGACAGCGATTTAGGGGCCAGTAAATGAAGGAATTTCATTCAGACTTGGTCCTCTACTTTCTGGGCTCAGAGGAGTAAGAATCATCATCTAGATCTACTCTCAGTGATGCATCAGAATTATGTGATCTACTCTCAGTGATGAATGAGAAAGGCACTTGTGGAGAGGAATACTCCTGAGGAATTAGGGAATAAGGATGGGGTGTGTGTGAGGGGGCAGACTTCCAATCTGGGATAATCTTAGGGGTTCTGCACTGACATTTCCAAAGTCCAAAACCCATCACACATCCCTAGGGATTGGCTTCCCTAGGGAGACCAGCCTGAAAACTCACGGATGGGGCAGAACTTGGGCAGGGTTTGGGCAGGGCACAGCTGCACACCATGACCTGGAAAAGGGTCGTACATTCCACATTCAGCTGTGATCCTGAAATGATCAGGATGATGCTCTGGAACCCCAAGGTACCGCCCCAAAAGGGCGAGAGGTCTCAAGTCCCTCTCAGAGCACACATATGTCTAGAAATACAAAGGAATTTTAAATTTCTGTCAAATTCCAGTCCTGCTTCATGCATCCTGCTTCCACAGACTCCCAGAATGGCTGAGGTAGGAAGGGAACTCTGGAGTTTCTCTTGTGGAATCCCCCTGCTCAAGCTTTTCTTGCAAGTTCTTGCCAAAATAGTTCAGCCTGACTTTCAGAATGCTTTTTACAAAAAATGTGCAAGTGCTCCAAGTTATTCTTCCACTTACACCTGTGGAAAACCTTCTTCCACAGGAATGAAATATGTGCATAGAAATCTGTCAAAAAGAGCATATGTGATGCTTAAAGTCTCCTCCAAACACGATTCCTGTTGGTGTCAACCTCACGGCACTACAAGAGACCAAAGAAAAGCCAAAGCACTATGGAAAAACTTGGGAAGGTGAAGACTCAGTTTCCTTTTGAATTCAGAAAACTTTCTCTGTTTTTTTTAACTGCTTAATTATCAGACAGTGTCACATCCTTGTGCTGGGGAATCACCACCCTGGAAGGGAGTCACCAACACTGGCGGTGCAAGGCTGGGGATAGGAAATCACCTTTCAGTGCTGAAATGCACGTGGGGCCCCAGCACAGGTGGAATGTTTACATCCTCAGAAAAACGACCCAACTGTCCCATTCAATCTCCAGGGCAGACTGACAGGGGAGTTTTTCTTTAATAAAGAACTTTGATGAAACAGGAATGTCAGCTTTAGTGCGCGCTGCACTGACTGGAACAGGATCAAAACTTAGTTCCACACGATGTTTTCAGGGGAAAAGAGGAGAATGTTTCATGGAATTTAAGTCGGGATTTGGCTTGCATCCTAGAACATATATCTTGTTATGAAAACTGCTGAAACACTTTTAAGTGGGCAAGCCATAAGTGTCCTTGGAGCTATCCAGTCAACTGGAAGTCACACAGGCAGAACCTCCTGAAGTAGAAAAGCCTGAAATTGGGAGGGGGGGGTGAGGGAGGGGCAAGTAATCTTGGAATCCTATCTGTTATCCGGAACGGCTCCCTTGTGCCTACAGCACGAAGTAGTTACAACTTGTTTTCTGCTATTGTCACAGATCCAGGACGTTACTCTGGCTAAATCATAATCTCTTCCTGCCTCAGTTCATCCATGTGCAAACCTGGCTCGCTAACTCTTACCTTAATGTGTCATGGGGCTTAATTAATAACACTTAGGTCTTTTAAGTCCTCTACAAACATTAACTACTTCTTGTAACAACTCTCCAAGGTATTATTATCCCCATTTTACTCATGGAGAAACGGCAGAAGAGGTTGTCACTTGCCCAAGGCAACAGAGTAATAGTTGTATTTAGAGATCCTCTTCCTCTTTGGTCTACTCTAACAGTGGAAGGCAAAGACAATAACGACAAACTCGGAATCACTTTTAGAAGTCCACCACAAACACCTGGAAGACGATGGAAAATCCCTCCCAGAAAAAATAGGCTTGGGAGCAGAAGAAGCATCACGACCGTCAGCAGAGAGAACGAAGCACCCTGGCCAGACCTAGGCTTGAGCTCACCCAAACAGCCACACAGAAACAGGCAGACCTGTCCTCTCGAGCGCTCTAAAGTACCATAAAATTGAGCAACAGGCTTGTACAGTGCTCTCCACTAACACCGAGCGAGCAGATAATCAACGTGGTATGCAGCACGCTAATTCCTTCCGCCGCGTTCCCGGCAGGGACCGGCAATGCCAATAACGGCGCTGGACGGCGGGGGTCCCGCACGGTGCCGGCGCGGCCGCCGCCCCCACCGCTGACAGCGGTGACGAGTTGGCGTCCCCCGAGCTGACATCCCCGGAGCCGCCGTCGGGAGCCCTGCCCGGGCAGCCCGGCAGCCGCCCCCGCCGCGCCCGCAGCGCTCGCCCCGGGGCCGGTCGGTGACAGGCGCGTCCGGCGCTGCCGCCCCGGCGGCGACAACACCACCAGCAACAGGCGCGTCCTGCGCGGGACCCGGGCGGGCACGGCCCGCGACGCGCCCGCAGCGCTGCGGCTCCGGCCCGGCCCCGGGGCGCGGGACGGGCCGGGCGGGCGGGACCCGCCGCGGGCCCGGGCCTGGAGGGGCGGGCGGGGGGTGTCAGGCGGGGTGACACCGCTCCGCCGCTCCGCGCGGCAGGGCCGGCCCGGCGGGGCCGCGGCCGGGGCTCGCCCGGGGCTCCGCGGCGGCCGCGGGGGGCGAGCGGGGGGAACGCGGTCGCGTCCGCGGGCGGCGGGCCCGCGGCGGGCGGGCCCCGAGGGGACATCCCGCCGGTCACTCGGAGCGGCCACCCCGCGCCCCCCACCTGAGCCCGAGCTGGGACCCGCGCGGCTCCGCCGCGTCACTCACCTGCGGGAGCGGGGGCCGGGGAGCGGCGCCGCGGGGCCGCGCTGCGGGCGGGCGGGCGGGCGGAGGGTGCTGGCGGCGGCGGCGGGTCCGCGCTCCGGGCGCTCGGCGCTCAGCGCTCAGTCGCCATTTCCCGCCTACCGACCCGCTGCACCGCACCGAGGGACCCGGATGGCAGCGGGGCCGCCGCGCAGGCGCGCCCGGCCGGGGGAGGGGGCCGGGCCGGGGCAGGCCGGGAAGGAGGGAACGGGGCCTGGTGCGGCGGCGGAGCGGGCGGGATCGGAACCGGCATCGGCATCGGCATCGGCACCGGGATCGGGATCGGGATCGGAGTCGGTACGGGGAGCCCAGCGCCAGAGGTGCCTCGGCGGGGGAGGTGCGACCGCTGCGGTGTCCTGGAGCCGGGCCGGGGGAGAGGAGAGGAGAGGAGAGGAGAGGAGAGGAGAGGAGAGGAGAGGAGAGGAGAGGAGAGGAGAGGAGAGGAGAGGAGAGGAGAGGGTGAGGGTCCCAGGCCTGCCCGGCGGATCCCGGGAGCAGCGGCAGCGCCGGGCAGGACTGGCCACGGCCGGGCAGACGGAGGATGGATGGACGGACGGACGGACGGACGGGCAGCGCAGCCCCCGCCGGTCGCGGCTCCCCCGGCCGTGCTCGCCCGGCCCTGCTGGCTCATCCCCGTCCCATTCCCCAAGCGCAGGGCAGTGCTGCCTTGTGGTTTCGGTTGCTGTTTTAAGTCGCCTGTGCAGCCTGGTGTGAAGTTTTATTTCCGCTTTCTCTTTTTTGTTGTTGTTGTTTGTTTTTTTTTTTTTTTTCTAGGCAGCCTCTTTGTGTGTGAAATGCTGCGGATGCTGCATGCTTTACTATTTGAAGGGCTTAATGAAGCAGCTTGGCCATCTCTTGCAATGTAGAGGACGCAGTGAGGATACATTTCTCATTTCAGTGCTACTGAAGTTGGATATCTTAATTTTTCTCTTGATGATGACTTTTACTTACCAGTCTTTGTAACAGAAATCAGTCCTCAGGTTCACCTGTGTTATGACAGGATAACATCTCAAAGTATTGCCCAGAATGGAAGGTTTTTACAGGAGCATCTGGCATCCTCTAATTTAGCAGTAAGGAATCCTGCACCGGTGTTGTGTCTCCTGGTACCTGTTGACTTCCTGCTTAGTTTTTGAATGTGGATCAGATTATAAAATTCCCAGCTCTCTAGTCACCTAAAATATTTATTGGCTTGTTAAAGAGAAGCACACCTGCTGCTGTGAAGCCAAGATTTGTTTTAGAATTCTGTCACGGGACTCTACTAGTCTGTCTTTAACAGAAGATGCTATAAAGCTGATTTTACCATAGACTAGAGATCATAGGAAGGCAGCAGCAACTCACTGAGAACAGGGAAACATATTTCTTTAGAGCATTCAAGTATTTCTTGTGAATACTTTGTGAAGGATCAGCTGTGAAAAAGGTTAGTTTGGGCATGTTAGAGCCTCATGAAGGTGGTTTGGCAGTCCCTTAGGAGGAACTTGTATGGCAGGATAACTGTGTGATGTCTCACACTGCTACCCCAAAAGGACATTCACTGATACTTAGAAAGGGGGAGTTTTGGGAAATGGTGGGTGGGAATACTCTCTCAAGCCATGTAATTAAAATGAAACGAGCTGCCAGAGAAGATGATCCAGCAAGATTTAAAGCGAGCAGGTATTTGTGTGAGCACCAGCACGGCCAAAAACACTCTGAGAAGAGATTAAACGTGTGACTCAGGGTTCAAACTGATCTTTATGGCAATGAGAACGGCCTTTTCTGTGTAACAGGATATCAACATTTGTTTTTCCCAGTGCCTTGTGCTCTCCTTGAGTTCCCTGGTGCGGAATTAGGGAGAAGGGGCTGGACTGGCAGGAAGGGGAAAGTGGAAAATCATCTTGCTGCTGGTGTTGCTGTGCAAGGAGAAGTTCAAAGGTCCCCTGCTGCACCCTGCTCCCCACGGAGCACAGCCCTGTACCCGAGCACAGCTTCAGCTGTTTGTTCACTTCACGGAGAAGCTGAAGGTGCAGCTGTCAGTGGGGTCCTCACTGCTCCTTGCAGGCTATTCATGGTTTAGCAGTTCCTCTCAGCTCTTTCCCCCTTTGCTCTGTGTTTATAATCCCATAAACCAACGTGCTCCAGGCTGAGCTCCCTGGTTGTGCCGAGCTCCTGGGGACAGGTTCAGTGTCTTGGGCAGCTGTTTGCAGCATCTGCAGCTCAGGCCTGGGTGGGGTTTGTCCCAGCTCCAGTTTCAGTTTAACTTCAGTATCTGACACTTCTCAGCAAATTCAGGAGTCTTCTTTGGGTTTATCTCTTACTATTGCCCATTTCTAGTGTTTGCTGTTCCTTTTGCCTTTCTGAAAGGAATTGATTCCATGGGCTGGGTGACCAGAGTTAGGAGAGCAGCAGCTCCCTCCCAGGCTGTGCTGCTGCTCCATCCCCAGTGTCTGGGAGCCAATCTGGCTGGCCAGGAGCAGCTCCAGACTGGCTGTTCTCACTGCAGACACGGCAGCTGACAGCAGCAGGGCTTCATCTGCTCCCAATCCCCACAGAAACACACAGCAATGAACCTTGTGTTTGATCTGGCACAGCACAGCTCTCCAGAGTGGCAGAGACATTCCTCCAGGGACGGAAATGCACAGCCACCAGCAGCCAAACCCAGCTTTGGGAAGCTGAACTGCAGATTACCCATCCCAGTAATCCCAGTGTGGCTACACGGGGTTTCATATAGGTTGAGGAATTTGAGTATTATGGTTTCTATATTGGCATAAAGAAGTTCAGGCATAGATGTCATTACTCTGTTTCTGGCTGGCTTAAGAATTCCACTGCACTCTCATGAATAGGGAGAGATGGCCCCAGTTGGTTTTGTGGGTTTGTTTTCCTGTTTTATTTAAACTACAGAAATCTGGTCTCCTCTGTCCTGGAGCCAGCTGGAACAGCAGGACACTGCTCCTCCTTATAAAGTGCCTAATCTCACATTTACTAGCTCATCACAACAAGACTTTTGATCCTGTCAAGTACTTTGGTCGGTCTCCTGAAGGAAGGGTCCCAGGTTACTTCAAGTTACTGGAAGTTCCCTGCTTGGGTGCCAGGTTACTGAAAGCTCTGTGTATCTCCTGGAGCAGGGATTGCACTGACAGATTTATGGCATGTGGAAGTTCTCCTTAAAAGGGATAAAGGAGAAAGTTTTCAGATAGATAATTTCTTCTGAAGTATTTGTGTAGAGGGAAATGGGTCCTGCTGAGAGCTCAGGACCTCCAAAACCACCACATGAACCAGCAGCATTCAGTCCAGTGTGCAAACTGCAAACAGGGGCAGTAAATAGATTTACAGAGAAAACCTTTTGTACTTTCTGTATGTACTTCTGCAGAACACTCACTCACAAGTTCTTCTGTCCTGCAGGCTTTGTATTCCCCACTGTTGCTGGGTTTGCGTGTATGAAGATGTCAAATGGTAACACCGAATAAAATCCACAAACTGTTAGCTTGTGTCTGTTTGTTTCTTGTCACTTCGAAGTATCTTTAGCTCTTTGTGGCTATTAAAATGCTGAAAAACGTGGGGGTTGTTTCATCCAGAACTGGGCTTGACCTTTTGGCAAGATCCTGCCCATCAGCTTGGTTTTCCTCATTTTGAAATTGAAATGGGTTTATCGGTGATTCTTTGTTTTCGTGGGATCTGTGAGACTTTGAGAAAGCTATGGCAGAGTCTGTTTGCTGAAAACCTCCAAAACTGGGTAGCTAGGAGTGGCTGGAGTAAGTGGAGTTGTTTCTCTGGCTGTTGGGTGGAGGTGCCTGCATTTCTGACACTGCCTGAACTCATTCCTCAGCCTTGGCACTCGAATCCCCTTGTTTGAAATGCATTGCCACGTGGATCCAAAGGGATTTGTAACTGGAGCCTCAGACCCAGGACTGGGTGTGCTGCTGGAGCTACCTGGGCGTGCTGGTTCCAACGTGGGCTGGGCCCTGGCGGGAAGAGGCTTCGCTGGGTTTGGATTCCTCCTGCGGAGCCCGGAATGTGAGAGCCACTTGGATTCCCAGTCTGGCTGGGTGCTGAGGGAAGCAGCTGCTCGGGATCTGGCAGCGTTGTCTGTGCTGCCTTTGCCATGGCAACGGGAGCTGCTCCACAGAACGGCACGGGGATGGCAGAGCAGCATTTCCAAAACAAACCCGAGCTGCTTTGTGCTTCTGGGCGCTCAGAGCCCGAGTGCTGCTGCACAGCCCGCCTGCAGCTCCTGCCTGGAGAGACGCTCCAGCCCCTCATCATCTCTGTGGCCTCCTGGACCCTCAGCAGTAGCCCCTGGTCTCTCCTGAGCCCAGAATTAAACACAATACTCCACATGTGGCCGCACAAGGGTGAAGCAGAGTAATCACTCTGATGGAAAGAGGAGAAAAAGAGAAAACATGGAACGCAAAGAAAAATAAAAGGCAGAAAAGGAGGAACGTGGAACCCACCTTCAGCACAGGAGTACAAGAGGGATGTCCTGTTGATGGGCAGGGAAGGGAAGAGCAGCTGAAGCTGTGAGTACAGAATGGTTTCATCTCAACATTTCAGCTCTTTATTTAGGGGTGTCCCCAGGCTGTGCCATGTGATGCTGCACTACTTTGGAGAACGTGGGGTTCAGCTGGGACTAGGACACAGCACTGTGCCGGAGTTCACTGGGGGGATTTTTTTTTGCCATTGACACCTGAAGTAGTAATAAAATGTCTTAAAAACCCATAACATAACTGTACGAGCATTGAACTTTATTTAAGAGGTTCACTGAGCTGGCAAGGAGCAAACCTGACCCATTACTTCAGCCCAGAGCACAGGCATGAGTTCAAAATCCCTCATCAGGGCCTACAACCTGTGTCCACAGAGGGGACAATCCCCTTCATTCCCACCACTGCAGAGCAATGGAATCATCTCCATTGATTCTGAAAGTGCCTGAACACAGAAAAGGGTCTGACTTACAGATCTGATGGAGAAAACCAAACTGGGGGATGTGGTGGGTGTTGAGGTCCAAGGGATGGAACTGGAAATGAACTGGAGTGGCTGGAGCTGGGATGGATACTCTGGGACAGCACACCAGCATTCACAGTGTGTTCACCTGGGTAAGGGCTGGTCCTTCCATCGAGGGGCTGACACAGCTGCTGGAGATGTCTCTCTCACTGGCACATTTATCCTCTTTTACACAAAGATTTCCTACAAGCTGCAAATGATTTATATCGCCTTTTAACTTGAGCTATTAGTCTCACAATTTTTTTGGGATGTATCGAATTATTCAAGTCCTACTACAGGTTTCCAGCTCCAGCTACAATGTGTTGTCACTGTACAGGAGTTCAGTGGGATGTGGTGCTGGCTTGCAGTGAGGAAGGAGCAGTTACTGAACTGTTCAGTTCCCAGTCCCTCTGATGTTCCATTCTCATTGCTGTACAAACCTCAGCACCTGGGAGCAGCAGCTCTGCCACACAGGTGGCACTGTAGAAAAGGAGATCTTGGCTATACATGGTTTCCACAGTGGCTTTGTTACATCAGGTACAAACTGTACAAGTTCTCCAGGTTTCAAGTGTCCTAAGTGGCAGAAACAGTTCAGCCTGTGTTTATAGACTGGGTTTAAGTGTAGAGATTATTACAGGTAAGGACCAGGCTGAGCAACCAGCTCCATGTACCAGCAAAGATGTGGGTTTAATACAACCTGCAACAGTACAAATATGTACATATGTACAGAGTGGCTCCTCTCCTCCTGCTGCTCAGCACACTGGGCACTGGATCCTCAGCTTGCTTGGAAGGAGGGAACACTGGAGGGAACAGGTCCAGCTCTGCAGCACCTCAGGCTCCTGGGTTGAGCTCTCTGTGCCCAGGGCCTACAGGACCCCCTCGCTGAGGCGGGACTTGCTGTAGTCCCCCAGGTCGTTCTGCAGGTCTCGCTCCTCATCATCTGCAATTACAGATTGTAATTAGATTACAGTTAAAATGCTGGGATCACATCTGATGTGGTATCACTGAACGAATACCCAAGTACAGTTCCCAGGACGTGCTGCTGAAGGGCACAGCCCCGAGCTGGCCGGGGCTGGTGACAGGATGGAGTCAGCAGGGACAGGATGTGTCCAGCCTGGCTGGCAGTGATGTGTCAGGGGGATGTCTGGCTGCAGGGCAGCTTCACCTCACAGCTTGCCTGACTTCAGAAACTGCAGCACTCTCACACCAGCTGCTGGCCTCTGACACTGCCTATCAAGCTTTCAAACTCCCCCACTAAAGCCCAGCTCCTGCTCAAAGTCCCATGTCCAAAGCTGACTCCGTAAGGCTCCTCAGGAACTAGCACAGGGAAGTCACTGGGACCCCTTCCATACCAAGGACCTCCTTCCCTCAAAAAGTGAAAAACCCTAAAACTTCCATTTGTTCCAACCAATAAGCTTTTCCTGCACCTTAGAGCTATTCCTTTATATCAGGAAAGAATCTTGT
Source organism: Cinclus cinclus (assembly GCF_963662255.1). Taxonomy (NCBI): domain Eukaryota; kingdom Metazoa; phylum Chordata; class Aves; order Passeriformes; family Cinclidae; genus Cinclus; species Cinclus cinclus. The sequence goes on from NC_085058.1 coordinate 21,286,871, forward strand.
TCACACCAAAGGAAATCCAAGTTGAGATCCCCCATCTTCCACCAGCTGCCTGGAGCTCTCCACACCTCCACACCCAGCACCCCGGGGGCCAGGCAGGGGCCTGGGGGGCTGCTCCAGCAGCAAAAGGCTGGAGCTCACCTGCATGGCAGGTTTGTTCTGTAAGGAAGTGCCACCACAGCACCTGCACATCCCTCCACCACTAACAGACATTTTATAAGCTGCCCTCAAACATCCCCTTGCCCTTCAGCAGGTGCCTGAGGGAAGGAGCCAGGCTGGGTGCTGCCCTGCCCCAGAGAACATCTCCCAAACTGGGTATTTCCCCTGGATAATTTCAGTCTAAGCCCACACATTCCTAGAGGCAAGAGAAACCATGTGGAACCCAGTGGCTTTGCACCACAAGCCACAGGCTTTGTTCAGCCTGATGCAGACCCAGCTGATGTTTCTCATGACAGTTTTGAGACAGAAATTCTCATTCTTTTTTTCCCCCTCCCTAAACAAGTATAACCACCCTCCCTTCAACACTCTCCCCTCCTGCCTTCTCCTGCCCTGCAGACAAATCATTTCAAAGCCTGAAGCAGCCTCTTCTTCTGGAATATTGCCCCTGGAAGCTCCACTAGCCACACTCAAATCACAGCCCAAGTCAACACAACAAGTTATTAAGGAACAACAGAATGAAGCTTGGGAAATGTGGTTTGAGGTAGTGACACATTCTGCTCAGACCATCCCCCAGGAAGAAGCTTCCAGAAGTCACCCTTTAACCTTAACTACCAGCTCTGAATCCAATCTGTCTATACTGAGACAAAGAGGGGTTCATCAGGAAAAGGATCTTCCCCAAGTTCAAATTCCAAGCTACCAGAGCAGGGACCCTGCAGGGACCCCATGTGGGAGGGAAATGGTTTTATGGGGTCACTGTCAGTCAGAGTTCTGTTTTTTTCAAACACCACTCACACTGCAAATTACACAAGGCCAGTCTCTGGGGTTTAATATTTTCCCAGCACTTAGAGCTGTATCACACCCACCATGCCCCAAGTGGCCACAGTTATAACCTCCAGAGTTGCATCCTGAAGCCCAGGTAAGGAAGTACTGCAGCCAGGAGCTGGGCAGGATGCACTCAGGGGGAACAGGACTGTACTATTAAAGCCCCAGGCACAGGACTGCACACCCTGCACTCCCTGCACCATCAGGGGCATGGCTCCCACGGCCCCAGCATGGACAGAAAAGTGCCATGGGAAGGGACATTTGCTACTGGAGCAGCTGCTCTGCACCCCTGTGCCTCTGTGCAGCTGCCAACCCAGGGACCACCCCGAGAGGGGCAGGCATGACACACAAACCTCTTGTGAGTTCTGAGCACAAGGGGCACACAACAGGCTGCAGCTGGAGCAGCAGGCACTGCAGTTTATTAGTAAGTTAATTAATCACCACAGGTTCTGGTCCATCCTATTCTTTCACTTGTGCACAGGTTCCAAAGTGGCAGCCCAGCCCAGCCTGCTGACACTGCACTCAGCTGCATGCTCACTGTCAGCTGCTCTTTACTGCCTTTGCCCATTCATTTTGCTTAGATGCCAATTAAATACAGTGCCTGAAAAACCTCCAGCTAAAAACTTCTTCACTTAAATAATTTACATTATCAGGGCCTGTAGGACTTTTGTCCCATTTCCTATTTTTCCCCCCTCTATATTTTACACTTCCATTTAGCTGGAAATACTCTCTGTGTTTACCCAACGTTCTCGCCCTACAGACATGCAGCCTGTCACAGGTGTCCCCAAACAGCTGGGTGTCACAGGTGTCCCCAAACAGCTGGGTGTCACAGGTGTCCCCAAACAGCTGGGTACAGAAGGCAGACAAGGCAGGCAGAGGCAAGCAAGGGAGGCAATGCAGGAGCCACATGCAGGACAGGGCATGGCCATGCACACACAGGTGTTAGGCAGCACTGGATCAGGAGCCCTGAGGGGGGTTAGCAGAACACCACAAGGCTGTTGAATCTGTGTATAATGCACAAAAGTGACACCTGGAATAACCACCTGAGGCCTCAGTGCACACCAGCTCCACCAGGTGTGACAAAAACAGCAGTCAAACCACTTCATTCCTCTATTTGACAATTTAGGAATGTCAAGGCCCAAATCCCTCCCCCCCCAGCCAGGGGCCAGAGCTGTGGGTTTGGGTAAAACCATGTCTGGAATTTAGAGTCTTGCTTTTCCTAGCAGGAACTACAGACAACTGCAGTAAGGTGCCAAAACCCTCTCAACTCCAGACTTTTGCATCATTGCTGTCCCACAGACAGAGGGACCAAATTTCCAGCTTGTTTGTTCTGTCTGAGCAATTTGTGATCAGCTAAACCAGAGAGGCTTTACACAAATTCAACAAGTAACTCAGCATGGATTTATCACAATGGGATGGAGGTAAGGCCCAAGCTCACCTTGGACGTCTTCTTCTCCACCATCACCATCCTCTTCCTCATTGTAAGCCAGCTCAGCCTGTTTGTCTGCCTCATACTCACCCACGTTCCCATCATCCCCATTATAATCTGCCAGTTTAGAACCCTGCTGTGGGTCCACAGGGGATTCATTCTCATCAAAGAACCGGCCTGTGGAGTAGGAAAGGAGTGAGTCAGCAGCAGAGAGGAAAGGAACAGGAGATCCTACACGAGAGCAGATGGCAGGTGGAGGCAGGAGAAAGGGGGAGAAGGGAGAGGAGAGGGCTGGACAAGGCTCCTGGAGCTCCTCTGTGCAGGTGACACCTGACTGTCCCTCACTCCTCTCTCCACAGGGCTGGAGTGAGTGCCCAAACAGCTCCACCCTGGACTGCCCCCCAGGCACCAACAGCAGATTTCTCAAAAAGCACACGAGCTTGGACTCTTGGCAGGGTCAGTATCCAGCTTTCCTGAGGGCTGGTATTTTGGATTTCCAGGCACCCATCGCTGCCCTGGCAGTGCCTGCAGGGGGTGCCCGGCCTGCACGGAAAGGAGCCCAGCACAGGCCTGCCCTCACTGCTCAGCTGCACACTCTGCTTTCCTAGCAAGCTTTAACAGTTTTCAAAATGTCCCAAACCCAGTATTTTTGTCTCCCAACAAAATATTAAGATGGGTTTCAGATCCTGAAGCAATGCACAAGAAAAAGGGGAATCAGCTGGAAATATGGAATGAGCAGACAATCACCCAGTGAGAGTGTGATGTCAGCTGAGAGCTGGGCTTTAATGGGATACAGGGAGATCTCTTCCAGCCCAGTGCTTGAGGGAAGCAGCTCTGAGTCTGCAGAGCTCACTGGCCTGGAAGATTGTGTATAAATGGAAAAAAATGGAATTAAAGTGTGATACAATTCTTACACACTGGGCACTAAGGCTGCCAGGGCAGGTGATGATTCCCAGTGCAAGAGAGAAGTAAAACTGGAGAATGATTTCAACATCAGGATTAAAAATGGACAGATGTAAAAGTGAAATTATTCCCTAAAACAATGTGTGTATAAAAACCAGGACAGAAGCAGTACCATCCTGCTTCCATGTATGGGGGAAAAACAGCAGAATCACACCTAGCACAGCTCAAACCTACAGAACACCAGTTTCAGCTATTTTCATAAAACAAGCAAGAAAAAAAACCCCATGATCTGTTTAGAAACCCGAAGTTCCACACATTATTAATTGCCTGTTCCTGTCTGTTGGAGTGATCCTGTTGGTTTTTTTGACACTGCATTATATACAAAACCCAGGTAAGACAGTGGGATTTGCACATGTTAAAAACTGAGCCATGGAAGACAAGGGCATGTACCCAACTTCCAGCAAAACCAGCCTTTGGACAGCCAGAGAAACTGTGACAAACAAGCACTGGATGAACTGAGGTTGACAGAAGGAAAGGTTAAAGCTGAACAAGAGATCCCAGGAAATGCAGCAGGCCCACAAAGGCTCCAGACCAAGCTCAGGCAGCACAGTCAGGCTGGTGAGCCCACCCAGTGGCACCCCTGCCAAGGCAGGGACACCTCCCACTATCCTAGGTTGATCCAATCCCAGTGTCCAGCCTGGCCTTGGGCACCTCCAGGGATCCAGGTGCAGCCACAGCTGCTCTGGGCACCCTGTGCCAGGGCCTGCCCACCCTCCATGGAACAATTCCATCCCAATATCCCATCCAGCCCTGCCCTCTGGCAGTGGGAGCCATTCCCTGTGTCCTGTCCCTCCATCCCTTGTCCCCAGTCCCTCTCCAACTCTCCTGGAGCCCCTTCAGGCACTCTAAGGTCTCCCCAGACCCTTCTCTCCTCCAGGCTGCACAGTCCCACTCTGCACCCTCTGCTTCAAAGCCTTCAGTCACCAACACCCAGCCAGGCACCTGCCCAGGGTAGGAGCTGCAGAGCTGGGCCAGAGCTGGGCTCCTCCATCCCAGGGTGACTTTGTCACCAATGAACAGCCACTGACCATGAGGACAGAACCTTGGACAAACCTGGATCTTCCTTTAGTGACAATCTCTCCCTCACTGCACCATTAAAACCTACAATCTGAGTTATTCCAAATATGAAGGGGTAAAGAGCAGAGACTGTGTGGGGACAAATCCTGATCTCAGGTACCTCCTCACAGCCTACAATGGAGACATTTCCTTCCCAGCTCCCGCCTACACAACCACCCCTCACCATTTAACCTGTGACCAGGGAAGAGAGACAATCCATGAACAAACCCAACAACTGAAATGAGAAGCTCTCTCACTCCACAAGTTTCTTCCAGAAGCTGCTTTGATAAAATAACGAGCTTTGCACACCTCAGGATACAGAATGGAAGCCAGGTTCCACCTGCCCAGATTCTGTGACAGTTTTTAATACACTTGTCCCTGCTCCATCACAAAGTTCCACAAGTGATATTAAAACAATCAAAAGTTTTCTCAGTTTTGGCTGAATTCTTATAATATTGTCCAAAAAGTGCACTGAAGTCAAGTAATAAAGTGAGCAACCAAGCATCCTGCATATATCAAAGTTCTGTAACAATTTAACTGTGCAGTCATTTCCAAAAACACCTTAAATTCCAGTAAGAAAATAATTTTTTTAAAATAACTGAATGTACACATGAAAAATAACACATTAAATAAAGCCTTTCTTTTACCCAGAAACACATTATATTCCTTCTCAGGTACCCTCTCCAAAGCCACCCTCTGCAATGGCTCCTCTTTTCCAGACAGGCACTTACACAGATAAAAAAGGAAGGGATTTTTTAAATACACTGAAGTGTGTGATATTGGCCAACTTACTTTGCTTAATCTTCTGCAAGTCACTAACTCGGCTCTTTGGGATTTTTATCTGGTCTGCCTCAATCTTGTGGTCTTTCTGGGCTTCCACATTTTCTTCAAAATTCAAGTGCTGGAGAGAATTTGGAGGGATCTGCTTGGCAATGTCAGCATTTCCATCACTGTCACTGGGCAAACCTACAACGTTAAAATGGGAAGTCACACTCAGAATCTTAGCAGGACAGGACTGGAACAAGCCACCTGCAGTGCAGGCACAACTTGATATTCTCTGACCTTGAAGTGATTTGATCCATAAGCACAGAGTTTCTTTTCTTTGGGTTTGTCTCTCTCCTAACTGCAATTCCTCCAAACCCTTTCACTGCAGGACTTTCAGTTCTCACGTGCTAAACCTTCCCCGTGTCACCCTCAAGTGAGCTGTTCCCAGGGACAGGAAGACACTGAGCAGGGGCAGGAATGTTGGTTTATCTGATCGTGGCTCCAAGAGATAACAACCAACCCCTTGATGGGGTGCTGCAGCCCTAATTAGTACCCTAAGGAGGAACACTCATTTCAATTACTTTGTCCACTGGAGGAATCTTGAAACACTTATCTCTGAAACTTCTAACTCAAATTTAGCTGTGATTAGTCAAAAGGCTCAGAAATTTTTGGTGTGGATGGTACAAGAAGAGCTCATACAACAGCAGCTCAAGTGTAAAAACACAGCCTTGGATGCTGCAAAATTTATCCTTGGTTTTCTCCTTGTAACCAAAATACTGCCTTGCCACCTGCTGACAGGAATTTTACCTGGTGCCAGGTTTGGAGCATGGGGCTGTTCAGTTGGAAGATTGATAACAGACTGATGACCTTCACTTTTAGGAGCTGAAATAAGTGGCTTCTTTAAAGCTAAAACAGAACACAGGGACAAAAGCATTCACATGAAACAAGCACACTGTTTACCTGGTCTTGCTCTAACAATCCTGTAAGCTTCTACTTTTTTATAATTTCCTTAATGAAAATATAAAAGGTAAGATTTCAGGAGGGGCATTATCCAAAACATTCAATTTTAAGAATTCAAACCTCATAGTAGAAATGATCTGATTTTACACCCCCACTTGAATTTTACTACCACAGAGAGATTTTAAAAGTCTGCGCTCACTGTGAACCACATGGTGCTCACACACAACATCTACATCACCAAGACCCAAATGTGAAAGAACAAAGAGTATTTCTCCTAACCAGTGGGAGTATCTTCAGCTTTAGCAGGGTCATTATCTTCTATTTCAGGCATGCCTGCATCTCCTCCTGGTTTGATCTTCTCTGCAAGACAAGAAAAGGATATTGTGCCCTACTAACCCTTCTGTGTGAACTGTGAATTTCCCTCCTGTGGAAGGCTCTAACTTAGAACAATCACTGCAGCTAATCAATGTATCTGAGCCAAACAATTCCTTCTTGTGCTTCAGAGAAATGAAGTCTGGAGGCTGGCAAAGGATGCAACACAACTGGCCTGTTCTCTATCACAAATGTGCAAAAAAGGAAATACCTTTGCCATTTGCAACATGTTCTGAAGGCTCCTCATTCTTCACTGTGTCTTTATCTTCCACCTCTGCAACAGCCTCAGGTATTGCCTGGTCACCATTGCTGGGGCTCACTGCAGTGTCTTTACTAGACTGAACTTTTTGTGTGGCCTGTTAGAACAAATGAGGAGACAACATTAAACACTTCCCTGGAAATCACAAAATAAACATCCTCAAATTCAAGATTACTTTGGGTTACTTTCAGGTAAGCAAAACTGCATTTGTGAATTCAATGGTCACCAAAGCAAAGAGCAGAGCTCTCTATGCACACAGCTGGACCCCGGGGATCTGGAAACACAACTGGACAGACAATGTTCAGCACAGCACAGCTGCAGGACGCCTCTGTCATGCACAGGTGTTAAGCACAATAAAAACAGGTTAAGGTAACATCAGCCTTAAGCCTCAGGTCCGAGCCTTGAAACAATTCTAGACTGTAAGAGAAGCTGTGACAAACTTGCTCTCAGTCTGCCCTATTATTTGAGATATTTATAGATGAAGTAAGGAAACAAAATGTTAAGCATCTGCTTGCAGGAGGCCCAAATTCTACTGGCAGCCTGTTAGCTGTAATCACACCCTTGATACCATTGCAGTGCCATCACAATTTGCATCACATTAGCACCTGGAGGCCTCCAAGAGCTCAGGCTCCCTCTGCAACAACCTGGGAAAGGCTGTGCGCACACAGATCCCACCTGGAGAGCTGAGCAGTGATATCCATGCTACAGGCAACAACTGACATCCTCAAGCAGTGACATCATGGAGGAAGGCTGGAGCAGAGCAGAGAATTTGGCCTCAGCTTTGACCTCAGTCCACTGGGTGAGACAGCAGGCACATTTCTTACACTAACACCCACTTAGGGCTGCTCAGGAGACACTGAACACAAAGTTAGGGAATAAATGTCCCAGGCCTCCACATCTCTGAGGCAAACAGCAGGCTTTGGGCTCTTCTCATTCAACACAAACTTTCTTTGCATTACCTTTTGTTCCCGTGCAATTTGGTCCATTAATTTCTTGATGTTCTCTTCATGCTGCAGTCTCATTTCCTTGATCTGCTGCCCACACTGCAGGCTTGAGGAGAAACACACCATTAGTTACACTTCATTTGTTGGATCTGCTCTCCCACAAATAAAATAAGGGAAAAAACACCAAGTGGCACAAAAAGCCAGACCTGAGATATAACTAGAATAGTCTGTCCAGGAAGCCTGGTCCTGGCATGGATATGGAGAGGGAATGGACTGAATACAGTAAGAAAGCAGAGCTGGGAAAAAATAGGCACAGAGCCGAAGAAACAGTAAAATAAAGAGAATGGCCTTGAATGTACTTCCTCCTGAAGCTGGAATGCAACCAAAAGGTCAAGCTCCAGAGTTAATCTGTCCACAAATATTAATTCCACTGGGAAAGCAACATGTCTCTCCTGGCTGTCAACAGAGAAGGTGCACGAGTGCCACTATCAGTTACTGCTCCCAACTCAAATAACACCATCTGAATACACAGCCAGGTGCCCCAACTTCCCCAGCAAGCCACAGCATCAGCCCCACCACCAAAACTTCCATGTCCCACAGATGTTTAGCACAGCACAGAAACACTTCATGTGAGTAAAAGTTTCAAACACTTTCTCAAGAGTTAAGTCCTCCTCACTCCTCAAAGCTGCAGTATTTGTTCTCCCTGTTACTCTATCATCAACTTATAGGGCTGAAGTCAACTTAAAATTTCAATCGACACAAGGTGCTTTCAGCTTCAGCTGAAACCAAAGAGACTACACTGCTAGAGGCAGCAATTAACAACGCTGATGACACAGGACTGTGTCCTTTAGACTCCTCCATGTGTTACTGAACTAAATCTCCATGTCATAAAAAATACATGGACTTAAAAATGCAGAACAATTCCACTAAGCCAAGATTTTCCTTAGCTCCTATCTCAGGTTGGGGGAAGGACCACAACACCACAAAGAACTTGAAAGTCAAACAGTCAGCTCAGGTGCATCACCAAGCGAGCACACTCACGTCTGAGGATTAGACATGAGATTAATTAGCACTTTTCAGTAAATACAGGGCCCCCTCACACACACCAAGCTGCAGCTTCCAGCACTCCTGAGGACATACCTGTCATATTCCAGCCTCCTCGTCAGGTACGTGTTGTTCTTCTTGTACTCGTGCAGCTGATCTTCCTGGCGGATGAACTCCTGCCGTAACTCTGCCAATTGTTCTAGGCCAAAACACAAACACAGCATCAACACTGAACGGTAAGAAACAATGCCCCATGGCAGATACAATTTCCAATACTGCTAAGTAAATAAGAAATTGCTCAAGTTTCATGTCTAGACATACCTGAAAGATTCTCAAACCAATCTGAAGAAGATGCCGCTTTACTCATGCATGCCAGATGGCAGCATGAATTAGAGACAAATTCTTCTGATACTATGCCAACCTCCCTAAATGTTTCTGCACCTTTGCATTCAGGAACCTTGCACAACGCTATTTCACTGATCTGTTGGAAATCTCCATAGTTTCCTGAATGGTTCTGTCACTCTGAGTAACACAGAAGTGCTGCCAGGTTACTCCAGGCAGGATGCTCAAATGTGAGTGTACGAAAGGAGGGGAGGCACCTTCCCACTATCCATAGAGCCAGCATGGATTTCCCACCTTCACACCTGCTCTAGAAGCTCTCCCTGCTCCTCAGGCTACAAATAATGGAGCTCCCTGCTATTTTAAGCTGCAGCTACATGGATAAAGGCAGAGCCCATGTATGCTGTGTGCAGGCATGTTCACATCTGATCACATTCTGGCTCACTCTGAATACAGCAACATCACAGGCATTAAAATCATGTCTGTACAGAATTGTCCTGGACCTTTTCTAACACAGCACAAACATCACAGTGTTTCTAGTCAAACTGTACTAAACTACATATTTGGACATGAAAATGATTCGACTGTCTTGTAACTCAGCAGTGCCAGAACACATTCCTTCTGCACTTACCCACACCAGGTAACAAACACAGTGAGATTTCACATTTTGAGATGTTCCAGCATCACCAGATCCTTCATTTAAACTGCATTCTGCAGCACCCAGGCAGTTAAAATGCACAACTTCAGCCTGCCAAACGAGCTAGAATGAATGCCTCACCCTTTAGCCGATGTATGTCTGCCATCTGATAGGAGATGTTGTTCTGCAGCTTCATCTGGAAGGAAAAAAAGGCTGGATAAATACAGGTGACCAGCAGGCTGGGGAGGGTTTGGGCTGTGAAGACTCAGGTGTGTCTGTTTGCTTGGTAAAGCCATCATACGGACAGGACTATGGGAGTGACGTGCACAAAGTTCTGTAAATCTAAGAAATGTGTATTTAGTGACTGCAAGTGACATCACCAAACTAAACACTGTGTTCAGGCTTTGCTAACAAAGGCTTACATTTTAATTCCAGAACATATTTATATCAAAAAAAGTAGATTGTCTGGACTAAAATAAACATGCTGCCTCCTGATACTGCGACAGGGACAGTAAACAGCCAATGTCAAAGCACAGGTGGATAAAAATAAACACAGCATCAACAGCAAAACCAACTGCTACCTAAGGTATAGGATACAATAGAATTGTTATATTTAAATAGATCTTTTATGTGTTGCTGGCTAACATCCTAGCAAACATTTTATTTTGAGATGGAATCTCACACCAGTGAACAACAACAGCTTTTAACTTGGTATTTTTAGTAGGGAAAAAATAGTTACAATAAATAAGAAATGCACATACACAAAATCCTGAAGTAAAGATGCTTTGTTTTGTCACTACATAAAGACAAAAGCCAGCAGGAACAAAGAGAAAGATTCATGTGTGGAATATGGTGAGAAAGGGGGTAAAAATCCCTGCCTGCCCTCAGACACCCGGGGCACTGTGGTTGTTCTTGCTGCCGTTTCAGGGTGGCACCAAGGGGAACTGCAGGAAGGTGCTGAGCAGGGCTGTCACGCCAGGGTGACAAGGTCAGCATCACCTCTGGGAGCAGCACACTGCAGCACTGCACAGCCACTTGGCCAGGACATGCTGGGACACACATGGGGACACAGCTGGACACAGGGGCTGTTTCAGATCCCTCCACAGCCCCTGAAGTGTCTGTGTCAGTCTCCTCCGTTTCCTATCCAAAAACCCAAAACACATCTGCCCTGCCTTCAGGACTTCCTCCCTGCACCTGTGCCTTCCCTTTTATCAAATCATTCATTCTTTAAATGTATTTCCCATAGTTGTTTTGCTGTTACAAGAGGCTCTCTGAGCAGGCTGATCCATTTGTCCTGTATGGGTATGACAGGCATTCCTGCCCTGGGACTGCAGCCATGCAGGAACTGCAGTGCTGCTTTTCTGCAGTGCACAGGAGCAGGCATCCAACAGCTCCAGGCACACAGCACAGGCTTCTTGGGCAGCAGAGCTTTTGTGCCAGCCTGCAGGATCCTAGCTCACCCCTGGAGCAGGGCACTGCAGGATCCTGGCTCACCCCTGGAGCAGGGCACTGCAGGATCCTGGCTCACCCCTGGAGCAGGGCACTGCAGGATCCTGGCTCACCCCTGGAGCAGGGCACTGCAGGATCCTAGCTCACCCCTGGAGCAGGGCACTGCAGGATCCTGGCTCACCCCTGGAGCAGGGCACTCAGAGCACAGGCAAATCCTGACCCGTGCCCAAAATAAAAGCCCAGTGGTTTCTAGGTATGGCCTGGAGAGGCACCACCATGGCTCCCACATATGACAGGACACAGCACTGCTTCACAGGGCTTTTCCCAATAAAAGAAAGCAAGCAGAACTGGAAAATCAGGGACAGAGCAGAAAAAAACAGTAAAATAAACAAAATGGCCTTGGACATATTTCCTCCAAACCCTGGAATATAACAGAAAAGTACAGCTCCACAGTTAATCTGTCAGCATTTATTAATTCCACCAGGAATGTGATCTGGGGTAACCTGAGCCCTCTGACCATAGTGCTCTGAAAGAGGGACAAAAGTGGTCACAGGGACACTCAAGGAGCCTCCTGGCACATCAGAGCCACATCATGCTCTGCCCATCGAGGCATTCAAATCCCCCTTATAGGATGCACAAAGCAACACCCCAGTAGTGCAGCCTGGGTAGGGCCTGCAGAGCTTCACTTCAGAAGCACAACTGGCCCTGCAGTGGGGACACATGGGGAAAGGGACACACGGGGAAAGGGAAGACAAGTCACCACCAAACCTCTCCATCCACTGGGCACCCACTGTGCCAGGTCCCCCTCCAACGACCCAGAACAGGAGAGCAGGCACACCCAGTGACTTCTTGTGTTAATGAACAAGTATCTCCCCCGTTTTGCAAAACTACAGGCAATAATCACATTTTCCTGTCTTCCACTCTAATGCAGTTGTTTCCCATTGGCACCTGGGAAGGAGCAGGGTCTGTTTTCAGACCCTCATCTATGAGAGTTCCTCACACACAAACCCTTCCCCCTGGCTCCTGCTTATCCCATAACCATGTGCTTGCCTGGGGGAGGGCTGCTGTGAGCAGGAGCTGCATGGGAACGTGCAGCACTTTTATCACACAATCTTTCCTTCTGGTGATTTGGAGTTTCAGAGAGAAGTGACAGGATTTATAGCCAAACCAGCTCAGCTGACAGCAAATGTCCTTCATCTGAAGGAGAGAGAAGGAGGAAGCTTTTTATGATTCATGGGATCTGTTCCACCTACACATACAAAACCCACAGTCCATGAGCCACGGCGCAGGTCCAGTTCTTCCCGAGCCCCATCCTCCTTCAGTCTAGACCTGTTTGTATTGCTGAGCTCTCAGGGGCTCCTCAGGGCCTTTCCAAGCACTGGGGATGGAGAAGATAAACCCTCGGTAGCCCAGTGAGCCCTGCACAGGAAAAAACACCAGAAATCCTATGCGTGGTCATGTGGCCAGCCTCCAGTGCTGTCGGAGTTGTGACTCTTGCCATGTAACAACTCCACATTGCTGCTGTCAAGCTACAGCTTTGCAAACTCGGGGAGTTACCAAGTTTTGGCAACAAACCCAGTTGCTGCTGGAGATGTTTGACTCAACAGCTTCATCTCAAGCATTTCTGGGCAGCAGGTAAGGGCAGGGCAGTGCTCCACAGCTGGCATGGCCATGGTATCAGGCAGGTATGGAAGGAAAGGTGCTCCCTGCCAGCTGGAACCTCTCCACCAGGGATTCCTGCCAGCCACGTGTTTCACTGCGCTTATCCCAAACGGATGCACAAAGCTGTGGAAAAACCCCAAAACCCAACGGCACGCTGCAAAAAAACCCATTAAATTCTCAGGAAGCTGATGTTACCTGTGCATGCAGCACCTGCCCAAATCCCAGGGTAAGCATTACCCCTGCCTGCCTCTCACGGGATGCTCCACAAGAGAACAAGAACTCCTTGATTGCTCTAAGGTCCAACAGACCCTCAGGAGCTCACCACAGGAGAGAATTCCCAAGAATTCTTGGGACAGAATTGAATTGAATTCTTGAACAGAAAAGAATGCTTTTTCTGTTTTCTTTTTAAACACCAGACACTGGGTCACAGCTCCATATTTGCTCCCAAGAGCAAACAACACCCTGGTGCAGTGTGACAGGCTCATTCCACGAGCAGGGACAGAAGGGAGAGCCAAGGGTTTGGCCTTGACTCCAGAGATCCCTGAGCCAAGAGGAAGCTGCTGAAGAAACCAGAGCTGCCTCAGCACTGGGAAAGGCACTTGATTTATGTGACCACAAGGCAAAGAAGCTCAGCTGAGGACAAAGGAGCACAAAGCAGCACTGACACTGAGAATCTTCAAATGAGCTTTCCTTAAAGTGAGCCTGAATTTGTTGTGATTGCTTGATACCAATACTGGGGTTTTATTTCAGCTCCTGCATTTCACAAATAGATTAAGAACACAGGTAATGAGCAGTTTGGTCAGACAGACTTGCCAAATTCTATTTCGAGAGGAAAAAAAGTTATCATTCAGACCTTTTTTAGTCAAACACTTCATATCTACTACTGTTTCCTTGTGACAGACTTTCATTCTCTAAAACAAAGCTTTGTTTTCTACTCTCAGAGAAGTAACAGTCCTTAAATAAAGTCACTTAAATATAAACATTGCTGCCACTGAGAAAAGACAGTGGCTTACATAGGAGGAAAAAAGGACAGCAACTGGTTTTTGATAAAATCCTGCTCTCCTGGCCTCTTAGGGCACTCTGAACATTTTGAACACAAGAGAAGAGGATGTTCAAAAACTACGAGCCCATATGGCCTTAACTGGCAGCTTCTGGAACAAAGAGGGGAGACACACAGCACACACTGCAGGCAATCAACACACTATATTTAATTTGGGAGGTTTACTGGGCAGGTTCCTACACAGCTTTGCCCTGTGCAGTGTCACACTCAGAGTGTCCAAAGCCCAGGCAGAGCTCAGGGAACACCACAGTGGTGGCTGTACCTGTTTGTGCCCCAGGTCCACTGCCCAGCTCAGACCTACATCTCCTCCCCCAGTGTGTGTACTACAGGAACACATCACACATGTCCAAAAAAACCACAAACTCCCTGCACTAAAAGCACCCCTTGCCATGCAGCCCAGTAAGTGACCCCAGAATCCCTGTGGCTGGAAAAGCCCTCCCAGAACAGAGTGCCACATCCACACCTTCCCATTTTTATTCACAGTTTTTCCATTTTCCTCCAGGGATGGGCACTCCGGACCTCCCTGGGCAGCTCCAGTGCCTAACCCTTCCTTCCAGGAAGAAATCCTTCCTGAACTGTGCCTGACAGCTTACCTGAATGCTGCCAGGGGAGTTTTACACCCAGGGCAGTGACACTAACACACCAAACAAGCTGCATGCCCTTCTGTACACAGAAGGGGAAGTATCTTGGCTAAACCCCAACTGCTTTAGAATCACTGAGGCTGGAAAACACCTTTTAGACCATGGAGTCCATGTCATAGGCAACTGGAATTTTTATTGCAATCTAAGGAAAGATAAAGATTAAAAATATGTTTGCTGAACAAACAGAGGGCTTAGTTTTAATGGTTCAGTAGGAAACACCAATACAAACTTACTAAGTTTGAGGGAGTCTAACTCTGGAATGTGACATGTACCTACGTGGCTTTTTCTGTGGCAACTCTATGCATTTTTCTGAGGCTGCTCACCTAATGTAAGAAAGGGCCAGGAAAACAAACCTAGCCAGCAATAACCCTGGAGAGTGTGACATTTCCATAAACCCCACTGTGAGAACAGTGTTCAGTGAGCAGAGTGATGACCTGCATGCAAATACAGCCCACAGGGTCCCTGAGCAGGACTTGTGCGCTGAGCCCCGTGAACTCCCTTGTTCAGGGCGGTTATGAAAGCTGAACAGTGAAAGTTGGGGCACTCACTCATCTTCCACAACAAAGGAAATCCCCAGGCCACCCCCACTGAAAGGGCCAGATGAATTTTCAATGAGCTTGGCTTCTCCAAGCCAAGGAAAATGACACGTTAGTCAGCAGCAGGGTTGTTTGGGTTTTTTTTTTTCCCTCAAGTACACGCTGGCAGCATAAAAATCAGTGTGCTGTAGCAGGCATTCCAAGAAGCAAGCTCAGGGTGCCACTGAACACCACACTGGTTTAATTTCCTTGAAACTGTAGTTTTACGGCTGTGTCTGATTCTCGAATGATCACAAAAGATCAAATATTCTCAGCAGAGACAGAAAGCTAAAAAACAATAAGTAAATTTGTAACAGCCGCCTGGAAACGAGCGATCTCTGGGGATTTTCATTGTTCACACACACACACAGGACATCTGCAGCTCTTTTTTGGGGGCGTTTTCAGAAAACAGAGAGCGCTGCAGTTGTCCCAGCAGCACCAACCCCGAGATGGAGCCCCGGGCTGCAGAGGCCGTGGGGACACCTTGGGCAGGTGAGGACTGACAGAGCCCCCCCGCTCCCCCTGCCCTTACCTTGCCGTCCTCGCACCTCTTCACCTGGCCGTCCCTGGCCTGCAGCTGGCTGCTCAGGTGGCTGTAGTCCGCCTCCTTCTGCTCCAGCTGCTTCTTGTGCGAGTCCACCTTGCCCAGCAGGTCCGAGTTGCGCCGCTCCAGGCGGCCCCTCACCACCTCGGTGCGCTGGGCCTGGCTCTGCAGCTCGGCCAGCTCCTCCCGCAGCAGGGCCTGCCGGCTCGCCGCGTTCCAGCAGTGGAAGGCGAGCACGGCGATCACGGCCAGCAGCGCCACGAGCACCAGCGAGGGCAGGCGGCCGCCCCGGCGGTTCGCCCCGAACCCCACCATGGGGGAGGCCGGGAGCGGGGGCTTCAGGCGGAGCGGGGGAGGCGCTCGGGGGGCGGGGGGGGGGGCACGGAGGGTGCGGGAGGATGTGAGGGGATACCGTGCGGGGGAAATAGAGGGAATGAGCGGAGGGGAACTGGGAGGGTCCGTGGGGAATGGGGGGGGGGGGGGGGGGGGGGTGAGGTGGGGGAAGCTGAGGGAAGGGAAGAACAGGGGGCAGCGGGATAGGAGAGCTGGGAGAGAACGGCGGGAGAGAAGAGGCCGAGGGGAGCGGGCGGTGACCGGCAGGGCGGTGCCAGTGCCGGTGCTGGTCCCGGTCCCCGCCCCGGTCCCCGCCGAGCCGCCGCCGGGCCGTGCGGGACCGACCGGCCGAGCCGCCACCGCGGCGCCCCGCCCGCCGCCCGCCCCTTGCGGCTCTCGCGAGAGGAGCCCGCGCAGCGCTCGCGAGAGCCGCGTCCCGCCCGCCCTGAGGCGGAGAGAGCCGGGGGGCGGCACGGCCGGGAGGGAGGGGTGCGTGACCCACAGGACATTAAAAACCTGCTGGTGTCACACCGTGCCATGGCGAGTTCACAATCACAGCCCTGTCCAGCCTGGCCTTGGGCGCTTCCAGGGATCCAGGGACAGCCACAGCTGCTCTGGACGCCCTGTGCCAGGGCCTGCCCAGCCTCAGGGAACAATTCCTAATTCCCAGTATCCCATCCATCCCTGCCCTCTGGCAGTGGAAGCCATTCCCTGTGTCCTGTCCCTCCATCCCTTGTCCCCAGTCCCTCTCCAGCTCTCTGCACCCTTCTCCAGGTGAGCACCCCCAGCTCTCCCGGCCTGGCTCCAGAGCAGAGCGCACTGGGGCAGGAGCGCCATGAGAGGTGTTTCCTGAGGGAGCAAAGCCGGCCTCGGAGTGAAGTGAGGCCGCGGATCGTTCGTTTTATCAGAAACACTCAGATAATGCATTTATTCCTGGGCAGATCCCTCACAGCTGTTAATGTTGCTGTGCTGCTGGTTCTTACAGGGGAAAATGGGACAGAGCCGGGCTGGGACATGGAAGCAGCTCTGGCCGTGACTGCAGCTGCTGCCTCGGTGTGAGGGGAGAGAGATCCCAGCAAAGTCAGGGCTTGGTGTGAAAAATCCCAGCAAAGTCAGAGTTCGATGTGAGAGATCCCAGCAAAGTTGGGTGTGCAGGTGTTCACCACACTGAGACTTTGGGCTTGGCTTTTCTCGCTGTGATGGGATTTAGTCACAGTTCTGCTGCATGCTGTGACCTCGGGCTGCAGAGGGTCCCTGAGCTCCTGGGCATGACCCCAGTAACTCCAGCTGTAAATGGTGGGAGAAACAGAAGGGAATCAGTTTTCCCCCTAAAAGAAGCAAAAAGAACAATATTTAAGAAATAAATTATAAAATGCCTTCCTGAGACACAGCAAACATTGTGCAGAATTGCCAGCTGTGATGATGGTGTCACAGCTTTCTTCTTCCCACCTGATTCCATACTTTACATGCCAATATTTGAACTTTGGCAGTTTAATTGCCGCTACACTGACGGCCCATTAATTTGCCAGCCTGCTCTCTGCAGATGGCAGTGCAGATTCACATTCCGAATCCAGCGTTGCAAATTTCTCCTCCTGGTGAAGCTGGGTAGTTGCAGGGTTTAAGTCTGCCCTGTTCAGCTTGTTCCTTCTGGCTGCACCTACTCTGTGCCAGCCTGACTGCTGAGAGCCAGGAAATGTTTGTCTGTATAATGGAAATACAATATAAATGTGACAGATTTGAGCTCAGAATTATACATGGGTTTCACATGCTTTGGTTTTGTCCTAGCCTGTAAGAGTCAGCTCAAAAATCTCTCCACAAAGTGCTCAGTGGTGCTTGCCCCTCTCCTCTGGAATTTGATTGCCCAGCTCCTCAGAGTTCAGGGTCAGAACTGGCCCCTGCACATTTTTTTCTGGTTTTCCTTTGCTTATCTGGGAACTGAGGCAATAGCAGGGAGTTTTCTTTTTCCAATTAATTTGCCATTTAATTTAATCTGTGTTCCGTGCCCTGTGATCCTGTCCTAGTCTGTTCTTTTCCTGGTTGGAAAGGTGTTCTAGCTGCCTCTCCCCGGCTGTAATCTTACACTATGTTGGAATAATGTATCCTCTGGCATGTTCAGCTCAGCCTCTGACAAGATTTTGGCTGGTCCTTGGCTTCTCTGCCCACGATCTGGCATGAACGGGGAGATCACTCCCTGGAGCACTGGAGTTGTTTATCCCGAAACAGGGCAAGAACAAGAACTAAGCCTTAATCCCTGTACTTACCATGCAGAAAGTGAAGGATCCAAAGAAGAAAATTTATTTGGTGTTGTATCAAAACCTTCCTATCTTTCCATTTGTCTGCCACTAACCAGATTAATGAACACAAAGGTGTTTATTATTTAACAAAATAGTAGTAAAGCAGCAAACTCTTATATCCACTCATGTAATCAAGAAGTAACCCAGCCAACATTTATGAACCTTCTTCCTACATCACAGGGAAGAAAAACTGATGTAACTGAATTACTTTTCTGTTAGTATTACCAGGATGTCATAAAAATGTGCAGAAGTTTGATAATGTAAAATTGCAGTGGTTCTGGAAGGTGCTGCCATTTTCCAAGGAAGAATGCTCAGGACTGGTGGTGCTGCAGAGGTGTCTAAGCAGCAGCATGAGAGCTCTTATCAGCAGAGAAAACACGCAAAGGAGCCTCAGCAACTGCTGCTTCAACCCTTGTGCTGTTACAGCCTGGGACAGGGCATCCTCCTGGCTTGGTTTTGCTGATGAAGTCCATCATATACATTTTATTTTCTTCTTCTTCCCTTCAGGCATTCCAATTTGCAAAGAAATTGCTGATTATTTGTTTCCTTTTTACTTTTTTCCCCTGCTGTGAGGTTGGAAAGTTTAGGAGCCCCACATGTGGTATTTTTAGAGCCAGTGTTGTATTGTTACTGGTGTGGCACTTTTATCAGTTAAAGCAATAAAAAATCTGAGGTGTTGTTCCAGCCAAGTATTTTGATCCCTTCAGAATCCAGAGCAGATTTTAAATGAAAGATACATTTAACCATATTTATTTTTTGTGCATAATTAAACTCAAAGATAAGAAGACGGTCTGATTTAATAATCTATTCAGCATTACAGAAAATTGGTGATTTTAAAAGCCTCTGATTAAAGATTCTAGGATCTCGTTTCCTTCCACTGTAGCAGAATAAACCTTTTTAAAAAATCTATTACAAGTTTGTGTTTTTTTACAAACATTCTGAACACAGAACTCAAATTATCCCAGACTTTTAGCATATCCTTAAAAACTGATTAACATACTCCATCTGTTGGTGTGCCAAGCAACTGTCCAAATGAGCAGCATTTCCATGGAGATTTGTAAAACTCCAGTTAAAGTAGGAAAAAACCCAGCTCTGACAGGGGGATGGCATTGGAGGGGTGTTTTACTGGAATGTGATTGTTGCACTGCTGGGTGAGGTTGCTGCTCAAATTGTCCAGGACCTCCTCACCCCAGAGCTGTGTCTGTGAACACTTGGGGTGCTCACTTGCAGAAAGAATGGTAAAAATAATTCCTCTTTTTCCATTTCAGCACATGTGAGTACCCACGAGTGGCCTTCAGTGCTCTGAGGGCATCTCTTTCCCATCTCTAAAAAAGCGCAGCTTGGGCTGCAGAAGCCAGGTAAGGCCTGTTGACTCCTAAGGAAAAGGTTTGCTGTGTCTCTGGGGGGTGAAGATGGCACTGGAGCAGCTGCAGAAGGACTGGGATGGAATCAGAACTGGGGTTTGGAGCTGAAACGGGGTTGTGTTTATCCACTGGGGTTTGGAAATCTTTGTGAGAATAAGTGCTTTGGAGTGAGGTATAAGAATCAACCTCCCACGTGTTGCTTTAAGAAAACAAGCCCAGGAACATCTGGGATTGGCTCACCAAATGGCAGCCCAAAGAGCAGACCTGCATCCAGGGAACTGTGATTGGCCTGAGGCTGCATCCCAGGCCAGGAGCAGGGAGCACATCTGTTCCTGGGAAGCAGCTGGGGAGGCTCAGTGCAGTCTGGCATTTTGGAAAAAGGTGCTTTCTCTCAATAGTATTCCACAGAAGAAGGTTTGTTTTCATTTTTAGTAGCAGCTCCAAGAGGCTGGTGGAATGCCTGTAACAGCAAATGACATTTCCAGCAAGGATGAAGCCACAGCTGCTGGCAGGAGCTTGCATAGGTTATTGTGGATAATCACTGAAAAGGCAAAGCATTGATTTTGGAGTGATTCCTGCAGGGAAGCGTCTGAGAGAATGGAGAGTGAATGGTGCACTGGGAATGGTTTTGTCTGAGATTCAGGGAGGAGCTGAGGCTCACGGAGCTCCTGGGGATGCAAACCAGGCTGGGAATGCCCCGAGTGGGTGTGGGGGGATCAAAATTCCCCTTTTCCTTCGAGCAGGAGTGCTGCAGGCAGGGGAAGGCATTGCTCTGGATTTCCCTGGGAAGAGATGAGCTGCAGAGAAGCAGAGCTGCAGCCAGGTCCTTGCAGGAGCTGCTGAAGAAGGTGGCCTGGGGAGCAAGAGGTGGGGCAGAAAGAAAAATATCCCTGGAGATGAGGTGGCCATGGCCCCTGAGTGGGTGCAGGAGCTTGTGGTGATTCCCTGCTGCTAGAAGGAAAGGTTTTGTGTGCTGGGAAGGAGCTCAGCCAGAGTGCAGACAAGGATTTGAACACAGGGAGTTGAGGTTCTGTTGTCTCATGTTGTGGTTTCACAACACATCCACCTCAATTACTGTTTCTTTGTTGCTGGGGAGCACAAGCAGAGGAGGAAAATAATAATTTAAATTTAACTCTGCTAAATATACATGAGATTTCCTGGGACAAAGAAAAGACTACTGTAGCTTGAGGGGGTGTTGCTGTGCCAGATTTCAGAGGCTCTACTACAGCCAATAACATTCTTGGAACAGCTTAGTTGGAAGCATTTTTATAATATTTTTTAGGCAACACAAATACAGCCATTGCCTCCAGGAGTGTATGGGATTGCTCTGGAAGTCACACCAAGTATTTGTGTGGTGCTGATTGTTACTGGATTTATTTTGGGGAATTAGAGTCCAGGATGATACAATTTGCAGATCATGCCCTTGAAATGTAAAGAAAATGTTTAAAAATGTATGTCTGGCCTCACTTTCCCGGGATGATTATGGTTACAGTATACACATTCAGATATTCCAAGAGCAGGGGCTCTGTGTTTTCACTCTCCCCAGTACAATGAAGCCCTTCCTCAACTCTTGTTGCTGAAACTGCCTTGTAATAAAGGCTCCAGATGCCACATGATGCCAGGTACAGTAGATCTAAGTTAACTGCATTTCATGGGTCAAACAGGTAGTAGATTATTCTCCAATAAGTATGCCTTATTAAAAAAATCTGTCTGGTGCATGGTATTATTCTGAGGCACTTTCTGATAAATGGGAATTGGATGCACAGAACATCTTTTTAAAAACCTTAATTTGATAATGTGAGTGCTGCTAAAATAATTGATTTCTGAACTGGTAGGGCTGGTGGCAGTTTTATGTTGCTGTCTATTCTAAATTTTATAACAGCTTGAGGCCAAGATTTTAAGGCATTTAAACATCCCCAGCTCCATCAGGGAATTTTCTGCTCCATCCACCAAAAACCCCAACAGTTTTGCCAAAATGTGTAAAGGTTCACATGCAGTGTCACAGGACAAAAATCTCACCTTGTCCTGCTTGTGCTCTGGATTCACAGCTGGGAACTGCTGTTTTTGTTTTAATAACTACATATCCCCAAAGTCACATTAAAGTAGCAAGTCAAAGCTCATCATGCTGAGGGACTCTGCTCCTCAGGGGTGGATATTTTGGGGGTCAGAGCACAGGCCAGTGCCACTGGCTGGGAAATGCATTTGAGCAGGCAGCCTTTCCAGTCCTCGGGAAGCCTGCAGGAGACAAGAATATTCTGAATTTTACAGCATGAACCTCGTGTCCAGCTGGAGCGAGGTCTGCCTCCCAGGGGGACACCCCTCACTGTCCCCAGGGTCTCTGTGCTGTCCCCAGGGCAGCTGGACCTGAGCTGGGACAGGATCGTTCCCTCTGCTTGCTGGGCACTGCTCTGACCTGCGCCAGCTGAGATGATTTAGGAGTTGGATTCCATGATCCTTGGGGTCCCTTCCAGGTCAGGATATCCTGTGATTCCATGGCCGGGCATCCCAGCAGTAGATGGTGCCAGGCAGCGCTGTGCCATGGTGAGGAATGGCAGAGCCAATTGCACGGGCACTGGAGCGAGGCAGAGCCATAAAACTCCGCTGCAAACAATGTTCATCAATTATGGCCTAAGTACTGGGCCACGATAAAATCAGCAATTAAGGCCAAATGCTTATTAAGGATTGAGAGATTCAGTGAGAGCTCAGTGGGCCGTGAGGAGCGGTGCTGGAGCCCAGCTGATTCTTGTGCTTTTCCCAGCTCACACACAAATGGCTGCTGCTGTTTACCGCAATTGGGAATGGCAATTCCAAGGGAAGGGCTCTAAAAGGCCGAGTAATTTGTTGCAAGCAGGTGATGATGATCTCTGTAGTGAGTGCAGGAATCCACTGTCTCAGTAGCTCAATTCCTTGTGCTGTTTGTGCCCACTGGTTAGTTAATCACAGTTATGATTCCTGGCCTAGGTGGTTTTTGGGCTTTTCCTTGTGGACTAAGAAAGCCACAAACTGAGCATCAGAGATGGTTGGTGTGTGTGTCAAAGCCTGACTGAGCTTGGAGCATGCTTTCATATTCCCAAGGATATTTTAAGAGCTCCTTCCTTTGTCTTGAAGGAAAAACAAAACAAATTACTATTGCAACACCTGTACTTTTTATCATACTTGGGAATCTCCATGTTTTTTTCTGCCTTCAGAGTAGAACCCCAGGATTTGATCGGTAAACTCTTGGTCACATTTTGGGCAGATTTCCTTATTGCTCTAGAGGAACTAGCATTTCAGTGTAGGAAAAGCAGTAGATCGAGCTGGGGACTAGGAGAGCTCTCTGTATGCATTGTGCATTAGCATAGTTTCAATTATATATAAGTGTGCATTTCTAATTCAATTTAGGTGTCAGTGAAACAACAGCCGTTGAACAGTGGATATTTACAGGCTCTCCAGCACGGAGCTGAACCCAACCCCACTCCCATTATGCTCATCACATCAGCAGGAATCATCTTCCCTGGGACTTCTCTGGGAACCTTCCAGAGAATGCTGACAGCTCAGGCAGCCTGTGCAGGGCACAGGAGGGGCAAAAGGAGATGTCCTGGGCAATGTCCCAGTCCAGTGCTGGGTGTGGGTCAGGGACACGGTTTCCAGAATCCAAAACACCTGGATGTGCTGGGTCCTTCCTCAGCAGGACAGTGACCAGCTGTGTGCTTTAGTGTGCTGGATTCCCAAGTCCGTTCCAGCTCTGTTAGCCATGGATCACTGCACGGAAACCCTGGGCTCCAGCCTTAAGGGAAATAGAAGCAGACATTGTGTAGATGCTCCTGCAAAGGCAAAAGGAGTATTGAGCCATCTTAAGGAAAAGCTGACATAGGGTAAAAATGGGATACGTTCTCAAGAACAAATGGTTCCATTAAGTCCAGGGAAGTGCTTATGTCCTCGGAAGTCAGAGCTGGCCTGAGTACTGTGTCCACCCAGGGCACTCAAAAACTGAACAGGCCTTGATGTGCTAAAATAGGTTACAAATCATTTAAACAATGCTTCCAGAGAAAATTTGTATTTCCTTGTCCCTCTGACTACGGTTCTTCCCTTTCTTGCCCTTGCTCCTTGTGCTGTGCCACACATCCGCTACAAAATTTTTGTTGTTCTCTAAGTGCCAAATTGCTTCCCTCCTGTTACTCGATTTTTTCTAATGCTCAGTCTCATTAAGGCCTCGGAGCCAAGATATGCAGAACAAGGGGGACAATTGTGCTCCCACTCCCCTACTGTGAGCCTGGAGTCACTCTGTGGAATGCTGCAGGAAATTTCCATGAGCCTGCTGGGCTGGGCAGCTCAGGGGGAGCTGACTCAAACCTGCCAGAGCACCAGGAGGGCACTGAAGACAATCCATTACGATGGGAGCTGCTACACTGCATGGGAATGAGAGAGGAAATAGCTGGGAGGCAGCCAGGCCACCTCATCCCGCTGTCCTTGGGAGCACTGCTGTCCTGTGGGGCTCTGGGAGAGGGAGAGCAGGGTGGGTAGGCATTGGGGACATCCTCAGTGGCCACAGCTGCTTTCCCTCTCCCAACATCAAAGAATTCCAGGACCACTGAGGTTGGAAAACACCTCCAAGACCACTGAGTCCATCCTGTGACCAATCCCAACCTTGTCAACCAGACCACAGTGATGGAGCTTTTCACGGCAGTTGGTTTCCTTTTCTACCTTCTAGATGCTTTTTCCACAGGATAGCAGTTGGCATCAAGAGCATTCCTGTGGGAACAGAGAGATCAGGAAGGGGAGTGATTGTCAGGGCTGTTTCAGTGATGGGCCTGATTTAATGAGATGGCTGCGACCCAGGGTAGAGGTTAAGTAGGGAAGTGATGCAAGAGAGAAGAGCAGAGAGGTCACATAAATAACATCATCCAGTGTTTGCTGTGAGCAAGCAGAATGTGAGTCGGGCAGAAATCTGTCTCTGTCAGGGACTCCTGCCGATCCATTTCTCCATGGATCAGCTGCACGTAAAGTTAATCTGCTTATGCAGCAGCTGAGAGGCTGAGATGCCCTCAATGCCCTCATCTCTTCCCTGCATCCACACGGAGTCTCCAAATCCCAGGGGAGCAAAAATTCCATCTGCATTTTGTGTGACCACCCCTCATGCCTCTCCTTTCCTCTCCCCCTCTGCAAGGCATTGGGTGGGACAGGATTGATAGGGAGTGAAGTCACCTCTGAGGACACATCTCGTGAAAGGTGTCCCTGTCCGTGGCAGGGAGTGGAATGAGATGAGCTTTAAGGTCCCTTCCCACCTAAAGCATTCCATGATTCCGTGATTCTGTGGGCTGTTGTGGAAGTTTGTGAGGGCCTCAGTGCCGCTTCAGATTGTCCATATCTCTGTCATGGGTGTTCAAAGGAGTCACACGTGAGTGTGTGCCCTCCAGAACCTTGACTGGCCCCCATCAATGGCTCCTTGTCCTCAGCAGCAGTGCCAGCCAGGCTGCTCCAGGCAGGCTGGTCTGTCCAGTGTCATTGTGCAGCCACAGGAGCTCAAATGCCACAAGAAGGGAAAGAAGAAAACCTTTATTTTGTCCTAATTTAAAATCAGCCAAAGTGTGTAGGTTGGAAGATTCAGTTAATGTTTGTAAACACTAGTGGCAAATGTGTAACTTAATCTGCATCTTATTTTATTTATTTCATTTAGAATATCATTCATAATGCCTCATCCTGTATTTTACCATAACATTTATTGTCATATAGCATGGGCCAACCAGAATAAATCTGTGATGTTTCCCTCTGATTCATTTGTAGAGTGAAACCCTGGAAGATAATTTACATTCAATACAGGTGTTCTCTAGCACCTTGAACGGTGTTCCTCATCACCTGGCCTGGTGGGTGAGCACAATCCCTTCCCTTCTGTGTGCAGTGCTGCCTCCAGCCCTGGCTGCTGGATTGCAGGGAGCTCATCCCTGCCTGCACTGCTGTGATTTCCTGTGAGGAGCAGTGCAAGGTCACTGCTGTGGGGATGGCTCCCTGCTCCTGCAGAGCTCTGCAGCCTGGAGCTGCACGTGTGGCACGCTGCAGCTGCAGTTTGGAGCACCTGTGTGCTCAGGACTCTCCTTTGTGCTGCATCACTGCGAACAGGGAGACCTCGAGGGAGTGCTGGATTTCCACGGGGAGCAGTTTGGGATGGGGAAGGGTTGAACACGTGAATGTGCATCCTTGGCTTCCCTGTTTCAGCTGCATTTCTGAGGTCCCAGTCACATGCATCCCTTTATTTAGCTTTATTTAGCTTTGCTCTCTGGAGGAGACCACAGCCAGAATACTCTGAAAGTGCTTCTTCCTGACTGCTTTCTCTTTCCAGCTGCATTTTAGCAGGACAGCAGGTCAGCCAGCCGGACCTCCTGCGCCTTGAACTGTGTCCTAAGGGCATCATTTTTCCAATCCCCCTCATCCTCACTGAGATTTCTCTCCCTGCTTAGCACCACACACAGCAACAATCCCATTCTCATCACCTGAGCGCCTTCAACAGATTCTCAACCTCAACAAGTTAATTAGATTAAAGTGTTTTAAAAAAATCACTTTCACAGTGAGACATGAGCAGAAAGCAAGATGCTTCTCCTCACCTAAGAGAGCAAGAGCCATGTATTGTATCAGTTAATTGGTTCAACTAAAACTTAGATAATTCAGTTACTCCAGAGTGAGTGATTTAATAAGAAACCCTTCAGTTCTCAGCAGCCCAGTACTCAGGGTGTGTGAAGATGTGCAGCAGGGCTGTGTGCAGGCAGGGCTGTGTGCAGGCTCCTGCCAGAGCTCCAGGTATCTTCAGCCCATACAGGCACCAAGGGCATGAACCTGCCTGGATAAAGAGGGGAGCAAGCAGCAGGCACCCACAGAGGAGTAATTATGCCTGGGGATCTCTTCACAAAGGTCATGCTCAGATGGTTTTAGTGCAGCCTCTTAAGCCTGCACCTCAAGACTGTCTCTGTGACAGTGATCTACATTTTTAGCCCAGTTTTCCACAGGATGAAGCGTTGCAGTCACACCATCTGGCTGCCTGCACGGTTCCCTCCCAAAGCCTTTGACATGTACCATTAGGTAGGTTTTTACAAACTGCTTTTGCTATGCTTCAGTATTTTTCAAAAATTAACCCTACAAAAGTTTGTTTTCAAAAACATTTACCCCAAAGCCAGTGGGGAAAAGGCTCCCAAGTGGTATTGAACATAGGAGATTATGTAGGGAAATGTGGTTTCTCACTGGGGAATTTTACATCCACTTTAGCTGCAGTCACAATACAGTTGTGTTCATCCCACAAGTGAATTCTCACCTTCAGTAGCTACCCACAGGACAGCTAAAGCTTTATAATTGCTGCAAACATTAGTGAGGATTGAAATTAGATCATCTTTAAGGTCCCTTCCAACCCAAACCGTTCCAGGTTCATTCTGCACCTGACCACGACCCTCAGGGATCAATGGAATTGGGGTTTTTTGACTTCTTGGCTGTTTTGTCCTGGTTCAGAGTAAGTTGAGGGGGCCCTTGGGGAGGGCTGTGTCCTGCAGCCCATTGCCCTGGAGAGGTCAGTGTGCAGAGGAGCTGAAATCTCCCGTGGCTGGGGCTGGGCTGTGCCTGCACTGCCGGGCAGCAGGACATCAGTGCTGGCTCCGAGCCACAGCCCTGCTTCCTTCCAGCACTATTGAAGTGCTTTCCTCTGTCTAGACCATTTCATGTCCTTCTCAGTGCCTTTTATATGCCCAGAGTTTTATGGCAGCAGCCTGGGAGCATTATTCCCTTGCCCTGGAGAAACAGCCATCAAGACAAGAGGAGTGTTGGGGTTGTTTGTGCTCTCGTGCAGCGTTGAGCCCGCACAGAGCAACTCCTGCCTCTCCCTGCTCTCAGGCACAGCTGATGTAAATATCCTCAAAGCCATTTTATATCCAGCTGCTAGTGAATCTACTGGAAGTACATCCACTCATTTTCTTCCTACAGCTCATGGAACATGGAGTCAGAAGTGTTAAGTTCTTTGTTTGGTAGAAGACATGCTAGAAACTGCTGGTTCAAAAAGATTAGGCACAGTAATTAAAACATAATTGCTATTAATAGTTGTCTTCCTAATCAGACTTATCTCTCTATTGCTCCTTACCTCAGAGGATTTCTTTCCTTCTTTGTGTTTTTCTGGGAACGTGTTTGTCATGGAGGAAACAAAGCAATCTATGGCCATAAACCTGTGGGTGAATGTGTGGAATTCAGTCAGTCCAGCACACACTGGTGGGTCCCTGGTGAGGTGGATCCATCCCTGCATGGGAGTGGATGTGTTTTCCTCACCTGCCTCCCCCTGCAGCTGGGCAGCAGCTCCTGGCACTGTTTCATTCCCTGTTTTGGGAATGTCTCAGCCCTGTTTTGGGCAGTGCAGTGGGGTGGGTGCCTCAGCCTGGGCTCTGTGCTGGCCCTGGGTGCTGGCAGGAGCTGCTCTGACCAGAGCCAGAGCAAGGGCTGGCCATGCCTGACAGCACTCATTTCTTCCACAGGCAGGGTCCTGGGCAGGACAGCTGGGGATCTGCACATCCCAGCCTTTGTGGGGGCTGCAGAGTCCAGCCTGGCTGGGCTGTGCCAGCTGTGTCCTCTGTGCTGGCACAGGGGCAGGGCAGGGAGTCTCTGCCAGTCTTTCCTCTGCTTCACTTCGTGCAAACACAACACATTTCCCTCCTGACTTGGTCTGATCTTTCCTGCACACTATCTCCATCCCACTGCTCTCTGCTTCCTCACTTTCTGCCATTCCCAATTCTACTTGCTTCTTCCTTTCCCTTTTTTCTTTCCCAGTATTAAAATTGCCCCTGACTGCAGCCGTGCAGCTACAGGAGAAATCCCCAAACAATCTGCCAGCCCTTTGAAGAAGGGTTGTGTTCTTCTGTGTCAGCTTAATTACTGTGTCCCACTGAGGATGCCAAGGCCTTCTGGGAGGGGAGAGCAGAGGCAGCTCTGAGCCTTGGATTCAGGCAGGGGCTGTGCCCGGGGCACTGCAGGGCTCCCTGGGACACTGCTGTCACCTGCCCTCTTGTCACCCTGCCTGTGCCTCCAGCATCTTATTGTCTTGTATTTATTTGTTATTGGTTCTTACAGACGTGTCCCCCAGGTGCTGAGCTCCTCACCTGTGATCTGGAGAAGTGCTGAGCAGAGTGCTCAGAAATGAGCACTTTATTTGGTCCCTGAGCTGGGTCAGAGCAGGCCTGCACTGCACCACACAGAGGGTAAATCAAATTACAGAGTCCCGGGGGACAGACCCTGCTGACTGCCCTCCCTGCTGGCTTCTCTCCTAAACCTGTAGATTGTGCATTTCTTACACCCCAGGTCCTGCTTCTGCCCCTCTTAGCTGGTCACCGCCAGTACCCACAAACTGAACTGCCCAGGGCATGAGCTTTGTGAGAAAACCCATATTTGTCATGGCTGAACACCCTTCCTGTCCAAACACTGTGATTTCCTGGAAACTGCATAAACCTGGTGTTAATGGGCCTGATCCCGTGAGCTCACTTCATTCCCACTGACTTCCTTGGCCAGTGAATATATTAATTTATATTCAGATAAAATAGAGTAAACATAAAATAACACAAAATTTATTATACAAAATTAATATATCCATTTTTATTTAATTGTTATATAAATATTCATATATTCATTTGGTTTTGCAGTCTGCTGGCACTTGTCTGCCTTTCTGATGAGGACTTGCTTTAGCGACGGAGAGAGACAATGGAAGGGATATGCAAGACTTGGGCCAGGCTTTTCTTATTCCCCATCCCAGTCAGGCTGAGCCAGAGCATCCCCTGCTCCCTCTGGAAGCAGAGCCCTGCAGCTCTGGTGACACTGAGCTGGAAGCTGGGTGGTTTTTTAAGGACAGTGTTTTGGGGTGGCCTGTAGATGCTGTGTGCATCAGCCCAGAGTGTTTCTGGGGCAGACAGGGTCACGTCAGCACCGTGCTTTCTGCAGAAATAGCTTCCAGATGTAACCATTGTGTCACAGCACATTTATGAAATTTGGCAGAGTCGCAGGATCTGTGGGGTTTGTGTGCGTGAGGGTAAATCTGTGCTCCAGCCTCCTCTCTGACCTGCACACGAGGTTTGTCCCAGCCTCTTGGGCTGTGTGTCCTTGCCTGCTTTGGGACCACAGTGAACAGCCCTGGATGGTGACAAAACAATGCCAGGGCTTGAACTCCAGGCTGGAGTTTTCCTATGTTGGCCAAGGTGACATGGAAGCAGAGCCAAGGTATTTCCAATTTCCAGTGAAAAATGAGAACAGAATTACTTCCCTTCTTCCATCTATTTTGCTTTTTTTTTCATGGCTTAATGCTCTCAAACGGTGTCAAGAAAACCCAAGCCTGAGTGAAAGCAAGACTGGTAAATGCTTTCATTCCTTCAGCTGACAGGCACCAAACATCTCCCATTGCCTGGTCCTGTTACTGTTCCGTTACTGTGCCTGTTTCTGTAATTAATGGTTTGATGCATCTGTGAAAATGAGGAAAACTACTCCTAGCCCCGTGCAAAGAGCTTCCTTTGCAAACCAGAAGGCCACACAAGGAAGGGCATCTGGGGTTTGATGGCTGGTTTCCATCGCCTCGCATGGTGAGCCATGAGCAGTGACACACGCCAGGTCAGCTCCAGCCCTGTCACAGGAGGCAGGCTTGGGGTTTTCTTTGAGGGGCTTTAGTCACAAAACAGGAGTAAGAAAGGTTCTTCTCCTTGTGGGAGTAAATAAACCATCTGATGGAGTCTCGTGAAGCAGGGGGTTCCTGGAGCCCTCTCGTGGGGCTCCCACCTGAGCAGTGCTCAGCCCAGCATGCACAGGACAGGCCAGGGCCAGAGCTGGTGGGGACAGTGTGCTGGGAGCTGTGGCACCAGCCAGGGGCACCTGGCAGGGCATCCCAGAGCTGGTGGGTGAGGCTGATGCTGGAAAATAAACAGTTCTTTTGCTAGAGAGATGGCAGAAGTTTGCCATCCATGTCAAATTGAGAATGCTACTTAGCAAGATGCTTCCCTTTCCAACATCAAGGGCAAATAGAAAGTTGTTCAGGTTGGATTGCTGTTGTAGGACAATCCCTTTTCATGTGTCCTGGTTTATTACAAGCAAAACAACAAGCCTTTTTATCAGACTCCAACTGTACAGTCACAACAGATTTTTCAAAAATTTTTCGTTTGTATCTCGAGGGCTTTTTCAAGCTTTTCCATTTTTTGTCCCAAATTTTCTCCCAAAGCTTTTCCCAAATTATCTCCCAAAGTTTATCCCAGGTTACCTCCCGGTGGGGTCAATGTGCCAGGAGCTGTGGCACCAGCCAGGGTCACCTGGCAGAGCACGGCTCTGTGGCTCTGTGCCTCGGGGGCTCTGGCTGCTCACCTTGTGCCTCACAGGCTGTGCTGGGCAGCAGAGGAGAGGCTGTGCCACCCCAAACCCAGGAGATGCTGCTCTCTGTGTCTCACCCTGCTCCAGAAGGAACAGATGTAACCTATTTGTTGGATGTCTGAAGGGCATTAGGAAAAGGTCAGTGCTTGGAATGTGGATGATGTGCTTCAAAAGTGCATTAAAATAGCACAGTTTGTTAAACTCTGAGGAGCAGGATGTGCACAGTTAAGGGGGGAATTTGCCTTCATAATCCCCTTGGTGGCTGGTTTTGTGTGGAGGAATTTAAAATGGTTTGATATAGTTTTGCATAGGGGTTTTTTTGGCCCTGTTATGAAATATTCATTCTGCAGTTAAGAGAAGTGAATCAGGACTTGCAGTCTGCCCGTGACTGACATGTATCCCAGTGCCCTGCACAAATTCCTGTTTTTTTCAATCCACACACAGTGGTGGAGCAAACACTGGCAGTGACAAGCCATCCTTGGTAAGAACAGATTGCCTTCAACAACTTGTCTTCAACAGATTGTCCTTAGCCTCCTGAAGGAGGAGTGGATTTGCTTCTCCAACTCCAGATTGGAAACTCTGCCCCTGAGCCATGAAAGCAATGGCAGAAAACAGCTCCTTGTGTTCTTCTGGAAATAGCAGAGGGTTACAGAGAAGCCAATCAAACAAATGAGGCAGTGGTCTAATGAGAGTGGCCCGGGGAAGCAGCCAAGGGGCTGTGCCTCAGGACTGCTGCTTGCTGGGAGCCCCTCTCAGAGGGTGTTGGCACCCAAAGGATGAAAAGAACTCATCCAGTCTCCTCCAGCACCATCAACAAATCCATGAAAGAACCATTTCCTCTGGCCACGCTGGAGCACCAGGCACCCGCCTGGCCCCAAGGGAACCCTGGGCAGCCCCATGGATGAAACCAGGCTGGTTTCATCCTCCTGTCCCTGAAACACACAGGAGTGGGATGGAAGCTCTCTCACCCAGCAGCGTCCTGGTGTCAGCACTGTCCCTAACTCTTCCTGGAGGCTGCCACGAGTTGTTTGCTGGTGGTCATGATGAGGAAGCAGGAAGCTGCTCGGTGCCTTCTCTGTACCCACAGGTGGCTCTGGAGCCTCCTGGCTGGGTGAATGTCACCCCAAAAGGGACAGGGCAGCTCTGGAGCTCTGAGTTCCATCGGAGTGCCACCAGCAATGGGCTTGAAATGGGCATGAAGGGCTTTACTGGAGGGTGCTGCATTCTGCTGCACCCTCCAAATACTGCAAGTGCAGAATTCCTGCTGTGATCAGTCCCTTCCTCAGGGCCAGCCAGGCCAGCTCTCGGTGGCCAGCAGTGCTGTGGGATGAGTCAGAGTCTCACAGGGAAAACTGCCTGGTCCTGACTCACCGAGCACATCACAAACACTGCAGAGAGCCAGGGGGTTCCTGCAGGACAGCGGCCCCTGAGATGCTCCTGTGCTGCTCCTGCTGCTCCTGTGCTGCTCCTGTGCTGCTCCTGCTGCTCCTGTGCTGCTCCTGTGCTGCTCCTGTGCTGCTCCTGCTGCTCCTGTGCTGCTCCTGTGCTGCTCCTGCTGCTCCTGTGCTGCTCCTGCTGCTCCTGCTGCTCCTGTGCTGCTCCTGTGCTGCTCCTGCTGCTCCTGTGCTGCTCCTGTGCTGCTCCTGTGCTGCTCCTGCTGCTCCTGTGCTGCTCCTGAGCCGCTCCTGCTGCTCCTGTGCTGCTCCTACTGCTCCTGCTGCTCCTGTGCTGCTCCTGCTGCTCCTGAGCTGCTCCTGAGCCGCTCCTGTGCTGCTCCTGTGCTGCTCCTGCTGCTCCTGCTGCTCCTGTGCTGCTCCTGCTGCTCCTGCTGCTCCTGTGCTGCTCCTGTGCTGCTCCTGTGCTGCTCCTGTGCTGCTCCTGTGCTGCTCCTGCTGCTCCTGAGCTGCTCCTGCTGCTCCTGTGCTGCTCCTGTGTTGCTGTGTTGCTGTGCTGCCCTCAGTCAGGGTCAGGGTCAGGTTCTGGATCTGGTTCTGATCCGGGTCCGGGTCCGTGTCCAGGTCTGGTTCTGGTCTGGGTCTGGTTCTGTGTCTGCAGAGCCCCCGAGCAGGGTCTGTGCCCCTCCAGAACCAGGGGATGCTCCTGCCCTTCCCCGAAGCATTTTTTAGGCGCAGCTTTGCCGATGACCCTGTGG
This sequence comes from Cinclus cinclus, assembly GCF_963662255.1. Classification (NCBI taxonomy): domain Eukaryota; kingdom Metazoa; phylum Chordata; class Aves; order Passeriformes; family Cinclidae; genus Cinclus; species Cinclus cinclus. The sequence goes on from NC_085058.1 coordinate 21,320,028, forward strand.
CTGTGACCAGCAGTGATGGAGCAGGGAAGGCAGAAGGCCAGGAGCCTGGCAGGAGCTGATTTAACAAAGAGCCCAGCAGCAGCTGGGACAGCTGCAGGCTCTCCCGAGCACTCAGGTATCCCCAGGGACACCAGCAGAGGCTCAGCTCACCTGTGTGACCGCAGCAGTCTCAGGTAACTCCCGCAGGCTGCTGAGCCTTTTCCACTGCTCAGTGGATGAATGATTTGTCCCTGCAGCACCTGCCTGGCAGCTGGAGGGGTCCCGGCCACCGGCCTGTGCCCACCACGGGCAGGATGAGGATGGAGGGACGGCTCTGCTCTCACCTGGATGCTGTTGCTTGGGAAACCACTGCCTCCTCTTCTGCTTCCTCCTCAGAGCGTTTCTGCCTTCCAGAAGGCAATGTGGGGATGGAGCAGCCCCAGAGGCAGCACAGGTACATGAGAAAGCTCAGGGAAGGGGTGGAAATATTCCTGAGTGTTTTGTGAGAACAAGCACCTAAAATTATTTGTGTTTTCACGTGCAACATCCAGGGCAAGAGTCTTGTAATGGTGTGGGGGTGTGCTCCATGTTGCAGACTGCTCCAGGCCAGAGTCTGCTGGGCTCTGAAGATGAAATTCTGACCCCACATCTCTCAGGGTCTGAGCTTTAACTGTGCTGTGAGTCCTCAAGGAAAACAAAATGGACATTTCAATCAAATTTTCTTTGCATTTTCCTGGGAGATCCACCTCTGCTCACCAGGGCATTAGGTGTGGCTTTTTTCCAGTGTTCAGATTTTCAAATGGGGTGAATGGTAGCTCATCGTGGTAGCCTTTGGGTCCTGCAGGTCACTCCTCCAGCTGGCAGCACAACCTTCCCTTTGATACTGCTCCCTGATCACAAGAACTGCTGCTTTTTGATACTCCTAAACGATGGCATTAATCATCTGCTATTTTTGTTCATCCTGTCAGAAACATTAGGTAAAGCCTTTTTGTTTCTCTCCCCTTCCCCAGGCTGCTCTCCAGGCACTCACAGCCCCCTGCCCTGGCCTGGGAATCTCCTCTGTGCCCTTCCAGCTCCGTGCTGGGGGATGGATTGGAGAGAGCAGAGTGAACAACCAACAGCTTCACGAGCTTCTCTTCTTCATTCTGCAAAAAAACAAACCCAGGTTTTAAATGGCACAGAGAAGAGCAGGGATGGCAGCACCTGTGCCAGGCTGTCAGGGACTGGCTGGGGAAATGGGTGTCCAACATCACTGCTAACGTCACTTCGATCTGACAGAGAGACAAACATCTCTCTGAGCTAAAGATCTTCCCACCCCAATCTCCAGGACACTTAATTACCATGCAGCCAGTACATTTCATGGTGCCATTACAAATAATTTAGCTACAACGATATGGCAGTTTAATTTGTCTTGTTTATCTCAATCATTTTGCACGAGGGAGATAAATGCCTCAGCAGGATTTCACGTGGACGCTCCATCTCCTTGAATGTGGATTCAGGTAAAGGCTGCACGATGATTCCCTGCACAAAAATTAATCTTGCAGGCAATTGGCCTGAACTAAAACAGCCAGAGCAGGTAACAGAACTTTGCCTGGTGGCTGCGAGCCTAGCCAGGGCTCTGCCATGAGCTGCTTTAGGGGTCTTACCTTGGAGCCCAGGAGAGGGGAAAGGCAGCACAGATCCCCCCTCAGCCGTGGCCACGGAGTCCTGCTGAGCACGTACTTTGCTGCTTCTTTCTTTTTTTAGTTTGGAAATGTCAGCACTTTCCGTTCCCATGGGAACCTTGCCTTTTCCCTTGGCACTGGCGCTGGGAGCGCCGGCGGGGCTGTGCTGGCTCTGTAAGCGTGTGCCAGCCCTTGCTGGCCCCTGGCCGGCACTCGGGGATGGTCCCCAGCCCTTCCCGGGGATGGTCCCCAGCCCTTCCCGGGGCTCCAGCCCCTGCAGACCCCAGCGGGGCCCAGCCCAGCAGCTCTGGGCTCCAAGGAGCAGCCTCGGCCACGACAAGGGGGCACAAGCTGCTGGGAAAAACTCTGACGGGCCTGATTGTAATCCCTTATTGCAATTATTCTAATTATTCTAATTCTCTATAGCCGCGTGAGGTCGGGCTCTGCTCCCAGGGAACAAGGGACAAGGGAAAACAGCCTCAGGCTGTGCCAGGGGAGGCTCAGGTTGGACACCAGGAGGAATTTCCCGGTGGAAAGGGTGGTCGTGCCTTGGGAAGAGCTGCCCAGGGGGGTTGGAGTGCCCATCCCTGGAGTGTCCAAGGAATTCCTGGACGTGACACTCAGGACTCTGGGCTGGGGACGAGGTGGGGATTTGACACAGCTTGGACTGGATGGGCTGGGAGAGCTTTTCCAACCTCTGCGAATCTGGGATTCTGGGATTCCCAGTGACCTCCTGGCAGAGTGGGAGGGAGCCTGGCAGACACACAGGCATGGTGTGATGGTGAAACTCATGTTCTTGCTGTGAAAACCTGGTTTTGCCTGTGTTGGAAATCCCCAGGTTAGGAAATTCCCATTTGCCTGGAATCATTTGTGATGTGATAAAGCAGCAGCAGCAGATGTGCTTGGGTGGTCAGTGCTCCCAAGGAGACACTGGAATATTTGGGGTTAACAGAGTCCCCAAACACGCCGAGGTCACTGGATTTAGGGGTGCCACGCCCTTACCTTCACTGCTCAGTTTTCAAAGGCTGCTGCTTAAAAAAGCTGCTTTCAGAGCGGTGGGACGTGTGAAACAATGCGAGCTGCTGACAGGTACCATGGCAATGGCTGTGCCAGGAGCTGCTCTGCCATCCCCTCAGCTCATTCCCACTCCAGATTTATGAGTATTCCCACTCCTGAGGGATGCTGACAGCTCTTCCCTGCATTGCTGCTGTCTCAGGCCAGGGCTGTGCCCTGATTGTGCTGGGCAGGGGGGAATGTGGGCACAGTTCTGCCCGTGCCTGGCAGGCAGGTCAGGGGTGGTGGGAGCTCAGAAGGGACCCTGAGGTCAGGATCCCACCTGGGATGTTCTGAGGCTGCACTCCCACCCTGCTGCTCCCAGCTGCCTTCGTGTCCCAGCCAGCCCCAGCCCTGTCCCCCATCCTCACCCTGGCGGTGCTGTGCCATCCCTGGTGCCCCTCCATCCCCATCCCAGCATCCCAGGGCTGCTCCCCTCCCAGTGCCATGTTCCAAGCTCTGGGAAGCCAGAGCAGGATTTCAGAGCACGAAGGTTAATTGCTATTTCCTTTTCCAAACCTTTATCTCGTTTTTAACATCTCTCCCTTTCATCTCCCCTCTCTGCTTTTTGAAGAACCACTTTTAGAGATCTGTTCCCAGGCTCCAAAGCAGCTGCAGGTTCAGGGCCAGGGAGAATTAGCAGAGGAGGATCATCTCCAGGCTGTGGTGTTCTGTGGGCAGGATCCTGTGCTCCTGGGAGACACGTTTGATAGGAACAGGACTTCGGGGTGTGGGAGTCACCAATCCCAGCTCCCAAGGGTGCCCTGGCCCTGTGAGCTCCCAGTGCTCCCTCTCCCAGCTTCTCTGTTGGTACCAACTCTGCCTTTCTGTGTGAAATAAAAGCACCTTTAACCATCAGGTGCTTTCCTTACCATAAAGATATTTACACACTTCAATAAAGGCAGCTCTCAGCATTCTGTTAAGTTAAGCAGATGGAGCTCGTGGGGTGTTTTTGCAGCCTCTCAGGGATTTTACTCATTCTCTCTGCACATCTCTGTTAAACACTCAAACTCCAAACCTGAATGCAGATCTCCGGGGTAAGTCTAAACACCGGGTAATTGAATTTTCCATGGGCAAATTCACTGCCCTGCACCTCTGGCTGGTGGCTTTGTTTGCCCTGGATGCTCCCAGTGCGTTGTTTTTTTCCCCCATTCTCTCCTGGGGCTTTCCAGGAGCAATCTTCAGCATCCTCATCACAGCCCAGTGTTTGGGCATGGCCGGGGTCTTGCACTCACACCTCCAGAGTTATTCCAGCTTCATTAAAGCCTCTGTGTTTGGATGAGTGGAGTGTTTGGGAGCACTGTGTGCCTCAGCTGCTCTTCCTCGTTAGTGACTCTCCTGCCAGGCTCTTAATCATCCATATGTTTTATCAGCAGTGATCTTGCATTTGCTAACAATCTGCAGATTAGAAAAAAATTATCCCCAGTCCCTGGCGAGCCCCTGCACAGGCTGGGTGTGCTGGTGGTGCTGTGCCACATGTGGGCATGGCACAGCCCTGCCAGCTGCCAGTGCCACCCCACCCCAGCCTGGGGCTGCTCTTGTCCTGCCAGCCCCGTGCTGGGGCACATCTGCACCACAACCTGCCAGAGGGCAGGGATGGATGGGGTGTTGGGAATTAGGAATTGTTCCCTGGCAGGGTGGTGAGGCCCTGGCACAGGGTGCCCAGAGCAGCCGTGGCTGCCCCTGGATCCCCGGCAGTGCCCAAGGCCAGGCTGGACACTGGGGCTGGAACAGGCTGGGACAGTGGGAGGTGTCCCTGCTGTGGCAGGGCTGGCACTGGATGGGCTCTAAGGTCGCTTCCAGCCCAAACTATTCTGGGTTTCCACGTTTCTATTTCTATGAATTTAACTGACCTGTGATCTTATCAAGGAGTGGAAGCACATTTATTTGACAGAATCTACTGTCTATAAAACTGTGTTAGCAGCAACTATATTTTTGTCCCTTAACTCTGCCTCGGTTTTCCCATTATTTTTCCTGTCTGGAAAGTTGCCAGTCTGCTTGATTTTCACTACAGCATCAGCACTTTCTCTCTGGTTTTCCCCCTCATTCAGAGGTGTATTCAAAATCACCAGCACTGGGTCAGCTCCCTCTTTTTAGATTCTGGTGTTCCTGATTGTGGCTATTTCACATCAATGGCTTTTTTTCATCTCATCAGTTTTCTTCTCTCTCTGTTCTCTCCCCAATCTCTTTGTTCCTAATTCAGCTCATTAGAAACAAGAAGTGTATAAAAATCTGACCTCAGCTAACGAACCTGCCCATTTAATACCTGTTTGGTGGTGGATTTAAAGGGGCTGCTTTCCTCCCAGTTAATACAGAATGCCAATTGCTTTCCTAAATGTGCTTCCACCAGGGTGTTTTTAGTTACAGGAGCTCTCACAGTTCTTATGCACATCCCTACTTTTTAATTTCTTGTCTGCAGCTCGACTCCCAGACAGCTCTCAGGAATCCACAGGGATGAGAGGATTTCATATTGACTCTAAATAAAGGGTAGTGCTTCACAGAGGAAAATGCACAACCAAACAAAGCAGAAGCCAAATTCCCAGGGTTTCCTCCAAGGGAGGGAAGGTTTAATTTGTTATCCCGCATTTCCTGGGTGACAAGGGGATGTCACCTCTGTGTTTTTCCAGGGTCTTGTCCATAGGAACAGTCTGAGGTGACTGGGGCAGACTGGGAGCTGTGCCTGGGTGGGCCCTCTGGGCTCACAGGAAGGAGGCTCCGTGGTCCATGTGTTCCCAAAAGGGCAGAGGCCCGAGGTGACATCCAAGGTCAGTGTCCCAGGGCACCCCTGCCCTGCCAGGGTCCCTGCACATCCTCTCACATCCCTCAAGATGTGCAGTGAGCGCTCATCCCTCCCAAGTGCCAGGCATTATCCCCTCCGTGTCTGCAAACGCCCAAATTCTTGTCTCTGCTCTTTTGCTTTGTTTGTCGTGGCTAGGACTGCCCAAAATCTGGATGCAGAATGGAGATAATGGAGCAGTAAATATCCAACCCAGGCACTGGCAGCTGTAGCTGTAGCTGTAGCAGCACCCTGGGAGTCCGTTTGCTTCAGACAACAGGGTGAAAGTGAGAAATATTTTGAAGAAAGTAATTTTAAAGACATCTAAGAGAAAAAAAAAAAAAAGAAAAAGCAAGTTAAGGAAAGCAGTGCCCATTGCCTGGAACTCGGGGCTGCTCACCCCCACGGGCCCCTCCAACCACCACGGCAGAGTCCAGAGCAGAGATGCCAGGAGCAGTTTTGATTAAATCCAAATTAAATCCAAGGTTTGTCAAACCTTGTTCTGCTACAGGGAGCAGGGAGCAGGGCTGGGCTCAGCTGTGAGCAGGGTCAGGCACTGGGGGCTCAGCCCTGCCTGCCTTCCCCAGGGACTGAGGGGTTCCAGGGGGGCTCCCCAGGGCTCAGACCTTGCACAGAGCTGGGGAGCAAGCTCCAGTTAACAGCAGAGGATGAGCCTTGGTTTTCCTGTGGGAAATCTGCCAGCCCAGCTGCGCACCCTGTGCCCACCCCTGCCAGCTGCTGGCACTTGTGGCCACCTTCCCCTGCAGGGAAATGCCACCTGCATTCCTGCAGGGCCTCCCGGCACCTCCCAGTGTGGCTGGCTGCGCTGTTCTGCTGCCTCCTGGTGCCACTGATGGCCAGGGAGGTGGCAGGACAGGAGCCCCCCACACGCCAGGGTTCCCAGGACATTTAAAGGATGGGGCTTCGGCAGAGCTGAACAGGACTGGGGACCCAGATCTTGGAGGATTAGGTGCCCAAGTCCTTCAAGCACCAGTGTAAATTAAGTCTTTACTCACAGTTAGATTCCTGCATGCACATCAGGGACAGCATTAACAAATCCACACCTGAAAATCGGGAGCCGGGCGTGCAAAGCCTGGGATGGAGAGAGAAAAGCCCAGGGCTGCTCCTCGTGCTGCCTTTTCTGTGACCCCTACTGGGCACCCTCTGGGCCATCTGCCTCTCACATTTTCCAGCCTTCTTCCACAATCAGCAGAGAGATGATTTTTTTTTTAACAGACTCTGTGATTACTTTTCACGAAGAGCAGGAAATAGGACTTTCAGGAAAATGCCACTAAATATCCAGAGAGTCATGAAGGAAACACGAGTGCTGGCTGTGGTGCCCAGCTGTGGGTCCTGGCAGAGCCTCCCTGGGTGCTGGGGCACACAGGACCCCAGTAATGTGATTTGTGACCCCCCAGCTCACAGCAGAGTCCCCAGAGGCAGAGACACACAGAGATACCCTCCTCTCTGCCTGTTACAACATTTACAGAAACAGTCTGTAAATAGAATTATGGGAGTGTTTCAAATGGATTTCTGAGCTGGATTCAGAACTATTCCCTCGTTACATTCCCTAAATATAAACCAGAGCTTCTCTTGCTGGCACAAAACTGCGGAGAGCATCTTCCAGCATTACCTCTGCGAGCACCCAAGGAGGCTGGCACTTGGATTTGCACCTTTTAGGGACTGCTGAGGCACAGCTGTACTCAGGGAGGGATTCAGGGAAAGGGGGGACCCTGTGCCCCACCCAGGCAGGCACAGGCACAGCCACCAAAGAGGAGAGCTCTCTCCAAAGAGGAGACTCTGCCATGGGCACAGAGCAAAGCTTGTCCTGCCACACCTGAGCAGCTGCCAGCAGAGACAGGGGCTGGGGCAAAGAGGCTGGGAATTCCTGACCTGAACACTCACACAGGCAGGCCTAAAGGTCTCTGCTGTATTTCAGAGTGAAAGACAATTGCGAGTCTTAGTCTGGAGCTATTTGGTGTAATAATGGAATCACAGAATCCTGGAATGGTTTGGGTTGGGAGGAACCTTAAATCCCATCCAGAGCCACCCCTGCCATGTCAGGGACACCTCCCACCGTCCCAGGCTGCTCCAGCCCCAGTGTCCAACCTGGAACTGGGCACTGCCAGGGATCCAGGGGCAGCCACAGCTGCTCTGGGAATTCCACCCTGTGCCAGGGCTGCCCACCCTGCCAGGAAACAATTCCTAATTCCCAATATCCCATCCAGCCCTGCCCTCTGGCAGTGGGAGCCATTCCCTGTGTCCTGTCCCTCCAGGCCCTGAGCTTTGCCCCTTTCCTTGCTCTCCCCAGCCCCTTCCCCATCCCCAGAGCCTCTGTGGGTGTGGGCAGCTCCTCTGGCCTGCCCAGCAGCACAGGCTCTGGAATTACTCCCTGCAACATCTGCCTCCAGCCAGAAGTTGTGTGCTGGAACTGAAGGAGCCTCTGTCTAATGAGCCTGTCCCTGGATGTCAGCAGTAATTAATGTGCATCACCCTGCAGGTTCCCACCTCCTCTTAATAGGCTGAAATTTTATCCTCTGGTTATAATTGCAAATTATGGTTAAAATTTTACATGCCTGGCAGTCGGGAAGCTGGATGCTGCAGCTCATTCCCCTGTGGGCACACGTGGGGATGTGGCTGAGATGGTTCCAGCCCCTCCTTTCACTCCTGGCTCTCCTCTCCTCTCCTCTCCTCTCCTCTCCTCTCCTCTCCTCTCCTCTCCTCTCCTCTCCTCTCCTCTCCTCTCCTCTCCTCTCCTCTCCTCTCCTCTCCTCTCCCCTCCCCTCCCCTCCCCTCCCCTCCCCTCCCCTCCCCTCCTCTCTCTCCTCTCCTCTCCTCTCCTCTCCTCTCCCCTCCCCTCCCCTCCCCTCCCCTCCCCTCCCCTCCCCTCCCCTCCCCTCCCCTCCCCTCCCCTCCCCTCCCCTCCCCTCCTCTCCCCTCCTCTCCTCTCCTCTCCTCTCCTCTCCTCTCCTCTCCTCTCCTCTCCTCTCCTCTCCTCTCCTCTCCTCTCCTCTCCTCTCCTCTCCTCTCCTCTCCTCTCCTCTCCTCTCCTCTCCTCTCCTCTCCTCTCCTCTCCTCTCCTCTCCTCTCCTCTCCTCTCCCTTTCTCACTGTCTCCTCCTTTCCTCACCTTTCTTTGCCTCCTTTTCTGTGTCTGAACCTAAATAACTGCAACTTTTGGACCTCATTTGGCTGGAGGAGACAACTCAGCTGCTGGTCCAAAGGCTCCCCGTGGCCAGCAGTGCCCAGCTGAGGGTGAGGGATGCACGAACACTCCCAGCAGGGCTCCCACACTCCCCAGACATGAACTGAGCTCCCACTGCTGCCCCCCTGGAAAGATCTCTGGTCTGGAACCAGCCTGCAGTGCTGGAACTGGCCTGGGGCCAGGGGTGAGTCCTGAGGCCGTTGCCATAGTGTTGTAATTATTCATTATTGTAGGAAAATACTGCACAAATAGGTGACAGACATTTATTCCAGATCCAGGGCAGGTGCATGGGGAGGAGCTCAGTGCCTGGTTGCAATAACCAGGTGAGCCTCTCTCCAGAAGAAGTGCACTCTATTTTCCAAACATTTTCATAACAAAAAAAAAAAAGTAATTAAGGAATAGGAGAGAATTTGGGCTTTGTTCCTGTCGATTCTCAGTGCACAGGAAGCTGAGAGCAAACATGAGGTGGTGAATGATGGCTCAGCCTGGAGAGCTGCCCAGGGATGAGCCCAGCTGCTCTGGAAGGCTGCTGGCAATGCTGACAGTGCTTTTGGCCACTTGAATTCCGGACAAGCCCTGAGAGCTGGGCCCCACTGTGACATGTCAGGGATGTCCAGTCCAGTCAGGGATGTCAGAGTCCAGTCCTGGCTCTGTCAGAGCTCCGAGCTGAGGACAGTGGGTTTCTATCATTTCAGATGCAGGTACCTGCAGAAAGGCAAGGCAGAGCTGACAGCCCCGCTCCCAGCTCCAGGAAATGCCAAAGGTGCCCAAACTGAGCAGGCTGCACCCACACAGGGAGCGCCCCCGAGAGCAGGGGGCTGTGCTTCGGTCATTTCAGCACAAGAGGTGCTCACTGCTCACAGCATTTCCATAATTTACGGATGAACAGCCATCCTTTACCCCGAGGCTGCTGGCCAGGGTCTCCAGGCAGGCACTCAGCATCCCTGGGCCCTGCTCCAGCCTCACCTGGGCAACAACCACGTGTTGTTGTCCACACCTCAGACAGACCTGCCCTGCTCTCAAAGCTCCAGCTACCTGTGGGTGACGTGTTGTAATGGATGATAAATGCATGGAGTATGTGCAGAATAGGTAATGAATGATATTTTCTACGGAAAGCATAGAATCACAGAATCCTAGAATGGTTTGGGTTGGAAGGGAACTTAAATCTCATCTCATCCCACCCCCTGCCATGGGCAGGGACACCTCCCATTATCCCAGGTTGCTCCAAGCCCTGTCCAGGAGCTGGAACATTTAATGGGCTCCAGCACCCACAGCTTCTCTGGGCAGACTGTGCAATTCTCCAAGTGAAATTTAACCTGCTGGAAAACAAACACAGCTAAGAATTCACTTTACATTTGGAAAGCTGCATATTTTAGCTCAAACCTGCAAGTAACAGAGAATCCAAATCGGGAGAATTTGTAGGATTTACAGTATAAATTATTAAAAGGGAAAGAAAAAGACATTACTCATGAAAAGTGCATTCTTTGTCGATCAAAGCTGCAAACAGAGAGTACTTTTATAAAGGCATCTGCCAGCCTTTGATATGCTCTGTGGAAACCTTGTCAGGTATTTTGAGAGTGGAACGTGGAGCTGTCGGGCTCCAGTGCTGTTCCCTGTTCTGAGGACAAGTCAGAGGCAGCAGAGGGGAGTGAACACAGCCAGGGGCTTCAGGGGAAAAAAAAAACCAAAAAAAAAAAAAACCAAAAATTGGAACCTCAACAAAACCATTCCCTGGGTGGAGGAACAAAGTTTCAGCGGGGCCATGGCCCAGGCTGAGGCTGGGCACGGCCGTGGATGTGCTGCTGATGGAGCAGCTCAGCTGGCTCAGCCCTGGCTGCTGGTGCTGAAAGCAGCACCTGCCAGAGCCCAGGCTCCCGTTCTTCAGCAGCAGCTCAGCTGCTGCACGAGGGCAGCTCGGAGGCAGAAGAACAATTTATGCAGAGTGGGATCCATGACAAAGTAGCAGCCACTTTGGTGAATACAAGCATCTTTGTACAAGTGCCCAGCTGGTTGAGGAGCGGGGCCGTGCCTGTGAAAAGCGCCGTTGTTGTTCCGTGCTCGCATCACGCCCCTGACAACGTGCCCTGGTCCTGGGAGCTGCAGGATCCAGCTCCCGACAGAGCCCACTCAGGCCAAGTTCCTGGCTCTGCTGACATGTTTTCTGCAGGATAATGTCCTCCCCAGGGTGCTCCCACAACGTCGTGTTCCCACTCTGTCCTTTGCATTAAGTGGACATTTGGATTTACGGCTGTTGGGCACTGAGATAACCAAGCCTTGTCCTCCGTGGACTCTCCGTGGGCACAAGGGTCACAGACGTGTGTCCAGCCTGACAGGCAGCCCTCGCACAGCCAGCCTGGCTGGGGATGGGGTGACAGGCAGGGAGAGACACATCTCTCATCACCTGTTATGAGATAACCCTTGAACCGTAGGATGCTGAAGGATCCCAGCCCCACACACTGGAGGCTCAGGGATGGAAGAGCCTGGAGAGCCCTCGGGAGCAGCTGTCCTGCCTGTGGGAGTGCAAAGGTGTGGGGAGAGCCACTGCCCTGCAGCCAGCAGTGTTCTGGAAGGGCCGGTGGGAACAGCAGGGGAAGGTGAGGAATGCAGCTCTGCAGAGCACCTTGCTGACTGGGGAGGCAGGGAATGAGCAGAGAGAGTCTGGGGAGAGGCTGGAGAGCTGTGGTCCATGGAGACTGGGGCTTCTGGGGAGAGGATGGGAGCTGCACTGAGCCTGGGGGTGAAGCCGAGGGGATAGAGGTGAGGCTCCAGGCAAAGAGGAGCTGAGCCAGGAAGGTGCAGTGGGAACAGGGCCTGTGGTGCAGTGGGATGGATTTGGGACAGCTTAACACGGGTCCTCACTGTGGTCTGTTTGATTTGGGTATTTGGGTGTGTGGGGAGCACTGCTGAACCCCTCGGTGTGGCCTTGGGGGTGGCTGTGGGGGACTGTGACACCCAGGCAGGGGAATGGGGAGGCAGAAGCCCTGCAGCAGTGCTGGCTGGATTCCCACCCTCCCTGGGCACTGCTGGTGCTGCCACCAGGTAGTTCAGTGCCCCAGAGCAGCACCAGCTGCACCCCATCAGCACTGGTGGCACTTGGAGTCCATTTTGTCCAAAAGCCAGACATTTAAAGGTTTCCATTCACGGCAAATTAACATTAAGAGGGACCAGCTCACGTCCTGGGGGCTACGTTGGCACTTTGGCTGGCTCTGCTGGAAGGACCACGGCAGCTGCCAACCCCTGCACGGGGATCCCAGCCCAGAGATGGAACTGGGCTCTGACAAGAGAGCTGGGCACAGGTCGGTACTTCGGCGGGGACCGCGGGCCAGCCGGGTCACGCCCAGCCTGCGCTTGGGGACACAGAGCCCCCGGGGCAGGGGGTCCGGGTTGCGGAGGCGCGGACAGCGGCGGGGGAGCCCCGCAGCTCCGGCTCCCGGCGCGCTCGGTTCCCGTCCGGCGCGGGGCTCCCGGCGGAGGCGGCGGGGCCGTGCCGCCCGTGCCGCATTGGTTTGCGGCGGAGCCCGTCACCGCCGCCGAGCCGAGATTGGCCCCCGCAACCGGAGCGGGGCGACCCCCGGGCCCGGCCTCCTCCCCGCCCGCCGAGCGCCGCGGCCCCGGCAGGGCACGGGCACGGGTACCGCGCTCCGCTCCGCAGCGAACCGAACCGAACCGAACCGAACCGAACCGAACCGCCCGCAGCGGGGGCAGGGCCGGGCCGAGCCGGGCGGGGGGCGCGGCCACAGCCCCGCCCCGCACCGCCCCGCACCGCCCCGCACCGCCCCGCACCGCCCCGCACCGCCCCGCACCGCGATGTGAGCCGCGGCTCCGCCGGCAGCGCCCGCCGCCCCGCGCCCCGGGAAGATGCTGAGCAGGTGGATGAGTGGCAGCAGCAGGAACCTGGACCGCGAGTACAACTGCACCGTGCGGCTGCTGGACGACAGCGAGTACACCTGCACCATCCAGGTCAGCTCCGCGGCATCCGCACCGCACCGGGGCCGCGCTGCCCCCGCAGCCGCCGCGCTGCCGCCCGGCCCCGGCAGACAAAAGGAGCGGAGCGGAGCGGCGGGGGCGGCCCCGGTGCTGCCCCGCGCCGCCAACAAAGGCGGCCTCCCCGCTGCCGCCGCCGCCGCCGCCGGGCGGAGACCGGAGCCGTGGCTGCCGGCGGCGGGGAGAGCCCCGGGGCTGAGCCGCGGAGGGGTGCGGGGATGGCGCGGAGAGCCGCCCGCAGCACCCGGAGCGCTGCCGGAGCCGGAGCGGGGCAGGGGCAGCCCCGGGGCCGGGGGAGCCGCTCGGTGCCGGGCACGGGGGTGCGCGCAGCGCGGGGAGGACGTGGGAGCGAACGGGAGCACGGGGGATGCAGCGGGGCAGGGATGCACAGGGATGCAGCGGGGCAGGGATGCGCGGGGGTGCTGCTGGCACGGACAGACCCTCCTGGCCCCGCCGCAGCCCGCTGCCCGCTCTGCCTCCCCCGTTAGCGCCCGGCTCGCCGTGACGAGCGCTCGGGTTTTGTAATCGTCCGGAGCGGAGGGGACGGGAGCGCGTCCCGGGACCGGGACCCGTGGTCGGAGCCGTGGGCCCTCAGCCGGTGTCCCTGAGCTGCCAGGGCTGCGAGGGGCATCGCTCAGCGCGCAGATGTCGCGGGATGTGTCGTATTGCTGAAAACTAGGGAAACGCGCTCCCGGGCTCCGCTGGAGCGAGTCCGGGACCGGGACCGTGTGACCGGGGGCTGAGAGAAGCGTCCCTGGCTCCGGCTGCTGCTGCGCTTCATCCCTACCATCAGCATCATCCTCTCAAGGGAGCTCACGAAAACCTGTGCGGAGCCGCACGCGCGGGGATTGCTGCTGGAGGCGGCTGGCCCCAGCCCAGCCCGTGGGCGATGGAAAATTCGGGGCAGAGTTTTGAGTAAAGGTGACTCAACACGTCAACAGCAGCAGCTCCCACCGCCCAGCCTCGGGGTCCCCAGCTCTCCCTTCCCCGCGGTGCCAAGGAGGGGTGAGCATCCTTTCATTTACAGGCACAAACCTGCTTTTGGTGCTAATGCCAAAGGACGGTTACCAAGGGTGCTGCAGGCGATGGGTGGCACCGTCATTTTGGCTTAACCGGTCTAAAACCGATAAAAAGGGTGATTTGTGCAAATGCCACTGAAGAATGGTGGTAACGCCGCCGGTCCCCGCTCACCTCCCCCACCGGGGTTGTAAAGTGTGACCCAGTAAACAGCTCGAACAGCAGCCCAGTTCATTTTGCATAAGCCAAACTAAATCGTCTCTCAGAGGTTGTTTTTAATACTAATTAAATAGGAAACTGTAGTTCGGGAGAGAAAGTGTGGGCAGAGCAGTTCAGAAAAATCTGGATTTTCTGCCCTTAAGACAATTTGACAAGGTGTCGTCATTCTGCATGTCAGTTTTTTTAAAGAGAAAATACTACTTTGGTCCCATATTCCGGCTGGTATTTGATGTGCAGCATAGTAAACAGGGATTCCTGGTATTTAGCATGCGCGACCTGAGGGATGAAGAATTTGCTCCTGCCACCCTGACAAGCAAGGTTACCCCGCTTAAATGTTTGCTCTCGCTGGCTTTCATGCTGCCTTATGAGGCAAGTATTTATAGTCCATGCGAAATCAGGGAGAACATAGCAGGAATGTGTAATGTCTCACAAGTGAGGGAACCGCCACGGCGCAGGCTGCGAGCGCTGAATGAGTTTTGAAGGTCATTCCCTCACGAGCGCAGAGATTCCACATCTCGCCGAGATCCACGGTGTCTCCTGGCCCAGGCTGGTTCTGTGCCTGTTGGGTGGGATTTTTGCCTTGCTATTTTTGCTCAAACCCGGAGAACCTGGCTGGAGCAGCGGCCGTGGCTCTCACGCAGGGCTGGGAGCGGAGCCGTGCCTGGAAGTTTGTGCTGAGGTTTTGCTGCCGTGCCCGTGTGTCCTCCCTGGCAGCAGGGATGGGGACGGGCTCGGTGCCCTCCCTGGAGCGTGGCCTGCCTGACGGGTCCTGGCTTCACTGCTGGGCAGGAGGAAGAAGCACCGAATTTTTAAACCTGATTTTTAAGGTTTATTTACATTTCAGATAATGGCATTGGTTAAATCTGTCATAAAATTAACCTCTGGCTGTGCTTGATGAAGGTGCGTGAATAGGGGTTTGGTGCCGCCAGCTAATACCTGAGCATTCGGCTTCTAAATAAAGTCTTTTTTATTTGATTTCCCAAGGTTTGCATTGTTCATATTCCCATGTTGAATGAGCAGTTCATTGTCTGAGCGGGGATGAATCCTCCCTCTATTTTTCCCCGAATTCTCACTCCCGAACAGCTCGTCCAAGCAGGCAGAGGAGCCTGGAGGATTCATGACTGGAGCCCCCCAGATGTGTTGGGGGGACAGAAGTGCCATGGGCACAGGGAGTGGGTCAGGGCAGTAGGGTTGGCACCTCCACAAACCTTCTGTTGTGAGGTTTTTTTGTGACTTCCAGCATTTGCTGGTTTGGGGAAGATGCTGGCCCAGCACCTGTGTGCTGGTCCCGGGGCTCGGTCCGTGGCGAGCAGAGCTGGACCCTCAGCCCTGCCGGGACCTGGGGACTCACAGCAGCTGCCTGAACGTGGAGATGTTTGGCTCTTGGCTGGGAAAGCTGATGTTTAACAGTATCACGGGCCAGGGAGGCACCTCTGCAGGTGATGAAGGTGTGTGGGTCCATCAGGTGTCAGCAGCGCCATCCCTGCCCCGTTCCTCCACACCTGCGCGCATGGGGACCCTGCTCGTGGGTGTCACTGTCCCCAGAGGTGTCCCCGGGGAGCAGGGGCTCGCAGACAGGGACAGCCATTCCTGAAGGTGTTTTACTCACCTCCGTGGAGAGGGGCTGAGTGTTTAACTGCAGTTTCAGCCCTGGTGCTCCGTGTCTCAGCAGGGACTGGCGCGGGCTCCTGGCGGCACCGTCAGGATGGGAAGAGCTCCGAAACACCCAGCAGTGCTGTGGTTTGCTCCGAGTGAGTTGCTTGTCTGAGGAAATGTTTTAAATTCTTCGCTGTGGTGTCGGTGGTGGCATAAAAGTCTTGAAATAATTAATGATTTGCTGTTGCTCAATGCATCAAGTATTTTCCTGAAAAGACAGTGGTGTTTTGTTTCAAACCCCAGTAGAACGACAGGAACGTGGAGATGTGAGAATATAAATATATGGTTTCTTAGATGCAGAAACAAGGACTTTGTTGCCTAAGACTGGGAGGAAATGAAAGCGAGCTCCTGGCTGCACTCTGGGACAAACCCCCTGCTTCCCACTTGGAGCACGAAGTTCTTCAGGAGCCCTGGCAGGATCATTAATATCAGGCAGCAGCACAAAGGGGCACTGGGGGTTTGTGGCAGTGAAGGTTATTTGTTCATTATCTTTTTATCTTTGGAGAGTTTCCAATTGCTTTTCCCGGGAAGTAGGTTAGGAACCCGCTGCTTCCACAGGGGCGGCTCCGCTCGGAGCCCCGAGTGTGGGTGACACGTTTGGGGGGACAGGGCCACAAACCGGGGGCTCTGTGCCCCTGCTGGGGTCTGTCTGTCTGTCTGTCCCAGAGCCCTCCCTTCCCTCCACAGCTGGAGCCCGAGTGCAGGGACAGCGACCGGGGCCAAAGCCATTGTCAGAAATGAGGTGTGTGGAGGGATGGGGGTCCTGGACTGGGGGTCCTGGACTGGGGGTCCTGGGATGAGGGTCCCAGGGTGAAAGTCCCAGGCTGAGGGTCTCAGACCGAGGGTCAGCACCCCGGGTCGGGTTCCCCAAACATCCCCCGGTGTCCTGGTCCTGCAGAGCCCCCGAGCTGCCCCGGGCTGGGGCTGGGCTGCAGCGGGCACGGGGAGCTCCCCCGGTCCCAGGGAGCCTGAAAGCATCACCACAGCTTTGCTGTTGGCTGTTCAAAGTAATGTTTTTATTCATAGCCTTGGAAATGTGTTTGCAGCAGAAACCCATCGTGGTGGCTCAGCTGTGTCTCTGTGAGTTGTGCTGGCAGGGCAGCTCCTTTGCCCCTGGCTCCAGCATTTGCATACATTTGGTTTTGTAGGCTCAGGAGGAAACTGCCTGAAATGCACAATGAGTTCGAAGGGAAAACAGCAATCAAAGCAGAGCATTTCATCTGCTTTACCTCTCCAATTGATGTCCAAAGGATTCAGAAGGCAGCTGAGGAAAACATCCACTAAATGTCCACTGAAAATGGGGGACAATATTCACTCACATTTCAGTGGGAGCAAAACCCCAAGTTGTTTTGCAAAGCTGTGGAAAATATTTCTCTTGCTGTTCTTTCTCCAGCAGCTGAAATGTCTGTTTTCTGTTCACTTTTCATACCTGTTTTACAACGTTACCTGCTGTGAACCCGCCGGCTATTCCCCTCTCAGGAGCCAATTTCCTGACAGAATCACTTTGCTTATCATTTTCCTGTGGAAGACGCTGAAGGCAAATATAGACACAGGCAGATATAGATGTAGGTGTCCACGGGCTCGTGCACACACACGGAGATGCCATTGGAGAGGGATGTGCACCACAGCACCAGGAAAAAGGAATTTGCTCCTTCTGCCATGTCAGAATTAGGTAATGTGCAGCAGAAGGCTTTTTTTTTTTTTTTTTGAGACGTCTGGGGAATACTGAGAGTGCCATGAGCAGCCCACTTATTTTTAATTTTTGAGTCAGTCTCTGGGAGCCCGGAGGGATGGTGGGCATGGGGGTGACGTCGATGGCCACGTGCTGGCAGTGCCAGCACTCACACGGTGCCTTGGTTTATCCCGTACAGGAGCAGAGGCTCTGACGGCTCCTGAGATCCCTTCCTGACCTGGCACATCTCCTGGTCACTGGCACCTCACAGCTGGCTCCTCCTGGCAGCCGTGTGGTGTGGACAAGGACTGTGTGGGGAGCAGGACCCACACTGATGCCACCAGTGGTGCTGGGCAGGGCCCTGCTGGAGATGTCCTCAGTCTGTGGAAACTCCTCCCCAGCTCATGCAGGGGTGGGGTCCTCTCCAGGGTGTGGGCACCACAGAATCCTGGGCTGCTTTGGGTTGGAAGGGATTTAAAGCCCCTCCAGTGCCACCCCTGCCATGGCAGGGACACCTCCCACTGTCCCAGGCTGCTCCAAGCCCTGTCCTGCCTGGTCTGGGGCTCTTCCAGGGATCCAGGGCCAGCCACAGCTGCTCTGGGCACCCTGTGCCAGGGTTTTGCCACTTGGCTCCTTGATGGGCCCCTGGAGTTCCAGGATGGCTTGTGCTTGTTTTCGTCTCGTGCCACTGAAAGGGCTGGGAACAAGCTAAGGAAGGGTTTGCTGTGAGGGAAGTGCTGGGGTTTCTGTGCCATCGGTTTTGTGGAGAGCAGACAATCCCTCGTGAGCCTGGGGCAGGCTGGGGACCATGGCAGAGCCCCGGATGCTGCCACTGCCATCAGCCACTTGTTTGTGGGCAGAAAACCCAATTATTGTTTGGTTACAGCATGTGCTGGAGTTGCTTCTGCAAATAAGAAGGTTTCAGGTCAAATCCTTTTCTTTGAGATGTTTCCAGGGTAAATCATTCCAGCAGTAGGGGAGTAGCTTCCCATTGATGATCTGGAATTGCTGTGAGGCTGATGTGTCCACGGTGAGTGTCTGCAGGGCCCGTGGCTCTTGCACAGGCTCTGGTGGATTCTGGGGCTGCCTTGGGCCAGGGCTGGGATGACTGGAAGGGATCATTGCATCATGGAATCATTTCATGGTTTGGGTTGGAAGGGACCTGGAAGTTCATCTTGTTCCAAACCCTTGCCATGGACTGGGACACCTCCCACTAGACCAGGTTGCTCCAAAGGTGGGGTTAAATGCCCTCCTCTGACAGGATTAGTAGTTACTTACTTCTGGTTATAGGAACATTCAGAACTCAGGAAAATACATGCTATCCTGATTTGTGGATTCTCCCCTTGTATTCCCATCAGTGTTACACCCACTGTGGGGCTGGTTACTCTCTAAAATCTGATTTATGGAGCACTCTGTCACCACAAGAGATGTTTTCCTTGTGCTGGAGCTGTGCCAGCTGCTGCCCAGGCCCAGGAGAAGGGCGAACCCTCCATTCTTGGTGACACAGGGAGGAACCCACACCTGGAGCAGTTTTCTGGAGCTGTCACTGGAGCACAGCAGCAGCTCCACCAAGGCAGGTTCCGTGCCCAGGGCAGCAGCAGCCACTCACAGGATGGAGCAGGAGCTCCCTGCAGGAGCCCTGGGGCTGCCAGAGCCTTTCTGCTCAGTGAGGAAGAGGAGCGTGAAGGGCAGCAGGGTGGGAGCACGCGAGCTGAGGCTCAGCCACATGAAATCTTTTTGTCCTTGTGCTGGGCTGGCACGGCAGAGGGAACGTCCCCAGTGCCACGTGGCACCGTGCCCCCTGTGGAACACCGGCACTGCCGGAAAATAAGCATTAAAAACTAGAAATGAAATGGAACCTTATTGAATGTGTCACCCAGCGGCGTGTGTCCCCTCGTGGTTTGTGTCAGGGTGCCAGGGCTGCTGGGGCATGAGCCAGGTGAGCAGTGCTGGCAGGAGTTGTGCCAGCCCTTCTGCCCAGATCCTGGAGACCAGCTCCTTCCTCTGCAGAAAATAAATCATTTGGAAATGTGTTTGCTTCCAGAGGGCAGGGCTGGATGGGAGATTGGGCAGGAATTGTTCCCTGGCAGGGTGGGCAGGCCCAGCTGTGGCTGCCCCTGGATCCCTGGCAGTGCCCAAGGCCAGGTTGGACACTGGGGCTGGAGCACCTGGGACAGTGGGAGGTGTCCCTGCCATAGCAGGGGTGGGTGGGATGGGCTTTAAGGATCCTTTCCAACCCAAACCGTTCTGGGATTTGGTAATTTTATTTACAAACAATTCCTGGTGCTGAGAGTGACGTTTCCCCAGGAAGGGCTGGGGCAGCTGTGGGAATGGCAATGGGCTTCAGATGCTGGTGGAGAAAAGCTCTTCTTTTTCTAAGCAAAACTAGAATTTCTGTAACTGTGGAGGAATGATCAGATGGGATCCTGGGGACCAGCTGGGCATTTTGTCCCTCCTGTGTTGTCCTTTAAAAGCTGCCCTTAATTACACTTGGACTTTAATTACCCTCCAAGCACATCACCTTCACCGGTGTCATTGTCTCTGTCGGCAGAAGTGACTTGGCAGCTGAAATTTCATGAGGAACTCGGTTAATTGTGCACACGCAGAACACAAGATGCCATTGTGCTTCCTCCAGCTTGTTATCTGGGAGGGACTCGGGGGTAAAATCTGGGAAAATCTGATTTTGCTCAGCAGAGCCAGCGGCTGTCGCGGCCGATCCCCGTCAGGGCTGGGTTTATGTAAGCCTTGGTGGGGCAGGGCTGTGCTTCAAACCACAGCATCAGCTCTGTCCATTCCTGCGTGATCCCAGTGTCCTCACGGAAACCAGGGAGGGATTGTGCTCCCAGGGTGTCTGGTGCTTGGTGCTGGCCAGGAAAGTTGATGTAAATGGAAAGGGCTCCTCTGCAGACGAGGGAGCAGGCTGAAACCCTTGCTGGTTCCTTATGATGTACTTTGTGTTGGGAAGATGGAAAGGGTGGGAAATTCCTCCTGGAGAGGTGTGGGCATTGCAAGGCTCAGAGCCATGAGCTGGCTTTAGCCTTATGTTTTTTTCAGAATAATTTTGCCATAATAATTTCACCATCCTTGCTTTGGCTGTTTGAGCAGGGAGCCTCCCGTTGCTCCCAGCCAGCCACGATCCCACCAGAGCCAAGTGAAGGCTGAGTCCCATTTTCCTGTCCTGGCAGTGCCAGGTCTCTGCACTGGGCAGCTCACTGGAAACTCAAGGTTCACACATGTTTTAATCTTTCCTGTCTGGCAGCAAAGAGCACGAGCCCTGGTCTCCTGACAGGGACAAACCCTTGGGCTGGGCCAGGAGGAGGATCCAGGTCCCACCAGACAATCAAAGAGGTTTTTCTCCACGGTTATTAACAGCAGCTTCCACAACCAGCAAGGCCTCAGCTCGTTAATGTGTGATGTCAGGATCTGATCAATGCTGCAGCCCAAAATAGAATATTTTGGCTGCATAACGTCTGTTGCCAAAGACTTTAATTGTAGTGGCATATCTGTCACATCGATGAGGGGCTTGTATTTTTTGGAGGGTTTATAGTGGCTGTTTTGTGCTGGCTCTTGCCCTGGAACACAGGCTGGGATCCCAAAGGAAACATCCAGCCAGCTGCCTGGAGGGGATATTTTTTAATGAAAAAAAGGCAAAAATTGAGTCAGCCATTCTGGAGATGGAAAGAGGCTTTAAGAATATATGGATCAGGTAGCAATTGCAGCTATCCCTTAGACACTTAACTCATGGAATAGGCAGTGTGTTGGGGCTGGGGGAAAAAGCTGGAATCCAATAGGCTTGTGTTTGGAAAGTAATAAATTTGCTGAGCAGGTACTTTTCATGAATCGATCTAGCTCTCATTAGCCTTGCACTGCATAGTTTGCTGACTAATATTTCTGGCTTGCAAGTAAAAATGGTTTTCCAAAGGAAATATGTAATGAGAACAGAGTGTTTTTGGGACCTGAAAACCTGGAGCTCCTGGGGCCATTGGAAAAGAAGAGATGTAAGGGCAGCAGAAACACAGGAGCAGAGGAGAGGGCTGGGGTTGGGGTGGAAATGAAACAGGAGTAGGGCACTGGGAGCAGTGATGGGAACTGGGAGCTGTGATTGGTACTGGGAGCTGTGATGAGCAGTGCAGGTGCAGCGGTGCAGGTACAGCAGTGCAGATGAAGCAGTGCAGATGAAGCAGGGAAGGAGCAGCAGGGAAGGTGCAGCAGTGCAGGTGAAGCAGTGCAGGTGCAGCACAGCTGGAAGAGCTGGGATTGCCATGGGAACAGAGGAGCAGGGCTGATGGCAGGCAGGGGACAGTGCCACCACCCTGTCCCCACTGCCCCATGCCCCGTGGCACCTTCCTGGTGCAGGTGTTCTGCAGTGTCCTGCAGTGTTCCTGCAGGAGCTGTGCCATTCCCTTCCCGCTGTGTTCCCGGGGTCCAGGCACAGGAATTACGGCGCTGCTTGGCAGCTGCACTCTTCCAAGTGAGCAGCCTGGCATGAAAGGAGCCCTGCACGGGGCAGGCGTGGCTGGGGTGATTGCTTATGGCTTCTTTCAGGTGTGCTTGGGGGAAAAAAAAAAATCTGATGAACTACAGAGGCCAGAAGAAATGTCTCTGCAAGTGCTGCAATTATCCCGGTGTTTGTTTGGACAGCCAGGGAGGCACCAAGATTGGTATCCTGGCCAAGGGAAGGGCTGAGGGGCAGTGGAGCTTGCACAGCGTTAGAACAGATTCACTCAGCCCTTTCAAATATTTATGGCCTTGCAATCCATACATGTTTTGAGCCTATTTGGCATCCTCCTGCTCTGCTTTTGCTTGTGGAGAGACTCCGGAGAGCACCAGCCCAGCCGTGGGGGTGGCTGCAGCCACCAGGGGTGGTGAGGGGCAGCTTTAGGGCTGGGATTTGGGGAGGATCCATGGAGTCTGTTCCTGGAGAGCTCCTTGGTGCGAGGGGAGGCTTTGTACAGAACTCCAGGGGCTGGTGGCTCGTGCAGCTGAGGGTTGGGATGCAGGATACCTGTGAGAGCTGCCTGGGCAAGGAGGGCTTGGCCATGGGGGTCATCCTGTCCTTGCCCATGCAGCTGGGATTGTGGCAGCTGGAACTCTGGGGCTCAGGATGCACCAGGGGCAGTGCTGGAGCTGGGGCCGGGTCAGCAGGGGTGTCCCACCTGCTTGGAAGGGACAGGAACAGGTTTTCTAGCAAAATGAAAGTCAGCTGTAAGAAGCCAGTTGCCTTCCTGCCGGAGGGACAATTCCTGTCAATCTGCCACGTTTTACTCTCACGGGATAAAAATAGAGCACGATGATTTCCAGGCAGCAGCAGGCGCACGTCCTGTGGTCCTAATGAGCTCTTAAGGTAATTACCCTTTGGTGGCAAAGAGCTGGAAAGGGCGGGCTCGGCTGGCAAAGGTTTGTAAGAACTGGGTCTGTGCTCCCCAGAAAGGGCAGCATCCCACTGCAGGGGCTGAGGGAGGCACAGCAGAAGGGTTTGGGACAAGGGATGGAGGGACAGGACACAGGGAATGGCCCCAACTGCCAACAGGCAGGGCTGGGTGGGATATTGGGCAGGAATTGTTCCCCTGAGGGTGGGCAGGCTCTTAGCCCTGTGCCAGGGCCTCGCTGTGCTCACAGGGAAGAGTTTGTTGTAAAAGCATGTTTTAATCTGTTTAATTTCTGTAAAGCCTCATTTGAAAACGCTGTTCCGTAGCTGGGGGTTGTCTTAACAGGAATTATGGTCTCGGCTGAGGAAGTGCCACGTGCCAGCCATGCCAGGCTGTGCCCTGCCAGAGCCACCCCTGCCCTGGGTGTCCTGTGCCTGCCCCAGCCCTTGGGGCTGCCGGGCCAGGCTGGACTCACCTTTTCCTTCTCTGGGTCAATAAATAATCTCTGGGAGCAGTGTGTTACCTGGCAGCTCTGTAAGTCAATTGACCCTGTTGCAGGATATCCGTGGAATAGGTAAATTACATCTCCTGCTGTTCCATCTTCCTAACGAATCCGATACCATCTTAAGAACATAAACCACGAGAGCTCCTTTGTGTGACTCAATTTGCCTTTGTGCAGCACAGGGCTGATCTCCCAAGCAGTGCCTTCCCTGTGTAATCCTGATGTTTTTCCTTATCAGTGTCCCCAGTTACAACAGATTTGTGTCCCTGCAGCTCCTCCGTGTGTGTGAGCAGGGCTGGGACCTCTCCAGCCCCGGGGGCTCATAGGGGGAGCTTGTCCAGCATTCCCTCACCCTGCTGAATGTCTGCCCAGCCTGGCTCCAGTGCTCCTACAAACCCACCCCAATCCTGCCCCAACCCACTGCTGAGGTGTCCGTAGACATCAGGGAACTGGCACCAGGGCAGGAGATGTCACCTGTGCTGGGTGGCACTGCCCAGAATTGACTGTGCACTGGGATGGACAGACAGACACTGCCATTCACCTGCCAACCTGTGCCATTCACCCACCACTCTGTGCCATGCAGGAGCCCAGTGGAGTGAGCTGGGGCTCTGTGGTGCCAGGGCAGAGCCCCGGGCCCGGGGAGAGCTCAGTGTGCTGCTGGACGAGTGAAATCTGCACCCAGAACCTCCCTCTGGAGCCAAGGGAAACGTGATTGCGTTGGCTGATCGGGGACTGACACGGTTTGGGGAGTCCTTGGGGGTTTCTGAACGTCAGGGGGGTGTGACACACACCTGCCTGTGCCAGGCTGCCTCGGTCTCTGCTCTGCCTTTCCTGCTTCCCCAGCAGGAATGGATTCCAGCTGGGAAAGGATCTGCCTTCAAGGTGTGACCAGAAGCTGCTCTTCACCAGGGCGTGGAGTGGTGGGGCAGGGGGATGCAGGGCTGGGAACTGATGGTGCCTCTGCCCTGCCTCCCTGTCACCATCAGGGATCCCCTTGCAGGGCAGGCAACTGCCCACGGCTCTGGGACAGCAGCAGGACCTGGAGCTGCTGGAGGAGCCCCCAGAGCTGCTGCAGGGCTGGAGCCCCCCTGGAGCCGGGCTGGGAGAGCTGGGAATGTTCACCTGGAGAGGGGACAGCTCCAGGGAGAGCTCAGAGCCCCTGCCAGTGCCCAAAGGGGAACTTTGGGCTGTTTAAGCCCTAAGTCCTGCAGAGCAGCAGAGGTAGAAGAGCATCCATGCTGCAGTGCAAGTCCTCCAGAGGATCACCCACAGCAGCCCAGGGTTGCAGTTTTTTCCTGCTTTGTCAGCAGTGGTGTCTCCTTGTGCAGAGATGCAGCTCCCAGAAGTTTTCTGGGGGGATCAAGGGCTCTTTTCCAAGCACTGCCACAGGACTGGGATGGCCCATGGGGTGTGAGCAGATCCATCACCCCTCTCTGAGGTCAGGGATGAGGAACCTCCTTACCTTTATTTCCCTGTCCCATCTGTGTGCGCATGCAAATCACACTGCTCTGAGCCCCTTCATGTTTCTGGCAGGACAAATAACACATCAGAGAGAGAAAATGTAATCAGAGTGTTTATTTTGGGTTAAAATAATCTGAGAATCATGGAATGGTTTGAGTTGGGAGGGTCCTTGAAACTCACCCTGTTCCACCCCTTCCACATCTTCCACTATCCACTATCAGGCTGCTCCAAGCCCTGTCCAGCCTGGCCTGGAACGTGCCAGGGATGGAACTGGGCAGCCACAGACCAGTGCAACAAATCGGTGTGCACACAAATCAGTGCAACTTGGAGTGATTTCCCTGAGCCCACAAGTGTCCCACAGGTTTAATTCCATTTGTCTTCCCCTCTCCTTTAGCAGGATGCGTTAATCCCATGTGAAACCCACTCTGATGTGAGTAAGTGGAACAGACAGGCAGAACCTTTTCTACATTAAACTGGAGACGTGGAGCCTTGTGCACACATGGAGTGTGATCTCAGACATGATACTTCAGGTTACACACACACAGTGATCTCACACGTGATCCCCTGTGTTACACACATGGTGTGATCTGTTACACACACACAGTGATCTCACACGTGATCCCCTGGGTTACACACATGGTGTGATCTGTTACACACACACAGTGATCTCACACGTGATCCCCTGGGTTACACACATGGTGTGATCTGTTACACACACACAGTGATCTCACACGTGATCCCCTGGGTTACACACATGGTGTGATCTGTTACACACACACAGTGATCTCACACATGATCCCCTGTGTTACACACATGGTGTGATCTGTTACACACACAGTGATCTCACACATGATCCCCTGGGTTACACACATGGTGTGATCTGTTACACACACACAGTGATCTCACACGTGATCCCCTGGGTTACACACACAGTGTGATCTGTTACACACACAGTGATCTCACACATGATCCCCTGGGTTACACACACACAGTGTGATCTGTTACACACACAGTGATCTCACACGTGATCCCCTGGGTTACACACATGGTGTGATCTGTTACACACACAGTGATCTCACACATGATCCCCTGGGTTACACACATGGTGTGATCTGTTACACACACACAGTGATCTCACACATGATCCCCTGGGTTACACACATGGTGTGATCTGTTACACACACACAGTGATCTCACACGTGATCCCCTGGGTTACACACACAGTGTGATCTGTTACACACACAGTGATCTCACACATGATCCCCTGGGTTACACACACACAGTGTGATCTGTTACACACACAGTGATCTCACACGTGATCCCCTGGGTTACACACACACAGTGTGATCTGTTACACACACACAGTGATCTCACACATGATCCCCTGGGTTACACACATGGTGTGATCTGTTACACACACACACAGTGATCTCACACATGATCCCCTGTGTTACACACATGGTGTGATCTGTTACACACACACAGTGATCTCACACGTGATCCCCTGGGTTACACACATGGTGTGATCTGTTACACACACACAGTGATCTCACACATGATCCCCTGTGTTACACACATGGTGTGATCTGTTACACACACACAGTGATCTCACACGTGATCCCCTGGGTTACACACACACAGTGTGATCTGTTACACACACAGTGATCTCACACATGATCCCCTGGGTTACACACATGGTGTGATCTGTTACACACACACAGTGATCTCACACGTGATCCCCTGGGTTACACACACACAGTGTGATCTGTTACACACACAGTGATCTCACACATGATCCCCTGGGTTACACACACACAGTGTGATCTGTTACACACACAGTGATCTCACACATGATCCCCTGGGTTACACACACACAGTGTGATCTGTTACACACACACAGTGATCTCACACATGATCCCCTGGGTTACACACACACAGTGTGATCTGTTACACACACAGTGATCTCACACATGATCCCCTGGGTTACACACACACAGTGTGATCTGTTACACACACAGTGATCTCACACATGATCCCCTGGGTTACACACACAGTGATCTCACACGTGATCCTCTGGGTTACACACACACAGTGTGATCTGTTACACACACACAGTGATCTCACACGTGATCCCCTGGGTTACACACACAGTGATCTCACACATGATCCCCTGGGTTACACACACACAGTGTGATCTGTTACACACACACACAGTGATCTCACATGTGATCCTCTGGGTTACACACACGCAGTGTGATCTGTTACACACACACACAGTGATCTCACATGTGATCCTCTGGGTTACACACACAGTGTGATCTGTTACACACACAGTGATCTCACACATGATCCCCTGGGTTACACACACACAGTGTGATCTGTTACACACACAGTGATCTCACACGTGATCCCTGGGTTACACACACACAGTGTGATCTGTTACACACACACAGTGATCTCACACATGATCCCCTGGGTTACACACATGGTGTGATCTGTTACACACACACACAGTGATCTCACACATGATCCCCTGTGTTACACACATGGTGTGATCTGTTACACACACACAGTGATCTCACACGTGATCCCCTGGGTTACACACATGGTGTGATCTGTTACACACACACAGTGATCTCACACATGATCCCCTGTGTTACACACATGGTGTGATCTGTTACACACACACAGTGATCTCACACGTGATCCCCTGGGTTACACACACACAGTGTGATCTGTTACACACACAGTGATCTCACACATGATCCCCTGGGTTACACACATGGTGTGATCTGTTACACACACACAGTGATCTCACACGTGATCCCCTGGGTTACACACACACAGTGTGATCTGTTACACACACAGTGATCTCACACATGATCCCCTGGGTTACACACACACAGTGTGATCTGTTACACACACAGTGATCTCACACATGATCCCCTGGGTTACACACACACAGTGTGATCTGTTACACACACACAGTGATCTCACACATGATCCCCTGGGTTACACACACACAGTGTGATCTGTTACACACACAGTGATCTCACACATGATCCCCTGGGTTACACACACAGTGATCTCACACGTGATCCTCTGGGTTACACACACACAGTGTGATCTGTTACACACACACAGTGATCTCACACGTGATCCCCTGGGTTACACACACAGTGATCTCACACGTGATCCTCTGGGTTACACACACACAGTGTGATCTGTTACACACACACAGTGATCTCACACGTGATCCCCTGGGTTACACACACAGTGATCTCACACGTGATCCCCTGGGTTACACACACACAGTGTGATCTGTTACACACACACAGTGATCTCACACGTGATCCCCTGGGTTACACACACACAGTGTGATCTGTTACACACACACAGTGATCTCACACGTGATCCCCTGGGTTACACACACACAGTGTGATCTGTTACACACACAGTGATCTCACACATGATCCCCTGGGTTACACACACACAGTGTGATCTGTTACACACACAGTGATCTCACACATGATCCCCTGGGTTACACACACACAGTGTGATCTGTTACACACACAGTGATCTCACACATGATCCCCTGGGTTACACACACACAGTGTGATCTGTTACACACACATAGTGATCTCACACATGATCCCCTGGGTTACACACACACAGTGTGATCTGTTACACACACAGTGATCTCACACATGATCCCCTGGGTTACACACACACAGTGTGATCTGTTACACACACAGTGATCTCACACATGATCCCCTGGGTTACACACACAGTGATCTCACACGTGATCCTCTGGGTTACACACACACAGTGTGATCTGTTACACACACACAGTGATCTCACACGTGATCCCCTGGGTTACACACACAGTGATCTCACACATGATCCCCTGGGTTACACACACACAGTGTGATCTGTTACACACACACACAGTGATCTCACATGTGATCCTCTGGGTTACACACACGCAGTGTGATCTGTTACACACACACACACACACACACACACACACACACAGTAATCTCAGACATGAAACCCTGAGCAAACTCAGCCAAGCTCTCTCAGCTCTGGTGTTTTGTGTAACCCCAGTGGGGCTGGGCTGGGGTGGCTGCAGGTCCCAGTGATGCCTGTTCCAGCAGGCTCGGTGGCATAGTCAAGGTTTAAGAACTCTGGGCAATGCATTTTCAGAAGCTCCTGGAGGGTGAGGGGCTGTCAGGCTGGATAAATATTAAATCAGCGAAGAGAGGAAGGAGAAAGCAGAGTGAGAATGAAGAGCAGGAGGGATGAGGAGATTGCTGCAATCTGTGGGCCCTTGGGACAGTGCCTGAGTGCTGTGATCACATCCCAGCGAGCTCACAAACACTGCTCCCATCTCTCTGGCATCCCAGCATGGGGAAATGCTGCAGTCATGTGTGGTCCTGCCTCCTACTGCCCCCTGCCACGGGGCCGCTGGCACCACTGGTACCACCCCTGCCACTGGGGAGGTGCTGGGCTGCTCCAAAAGGCTCCAGTGGAGAGATCTTCCAGGGATGCTTCCAGCAGCCAAGCGGGGAGGGTCCCCCCTGCCCCCCAGAATAACCCCAGAGGGAGCTGGAGCCCTGCTGGAAGGCTGGGCACTGTCCCATGCTCCTGGCAGTGCCAGCAGGGTCCCCTGGCACCAGGTCTCACTGCCCCAGACGTGTTTGGAGTCCTCACCTGGGGTCCAGGGAAGTTTGCCTGTCGTGTTCCTTCAGAGGAACAGCATGAAATGAGGAGTTAACACAGCAACAAGCTTCTCCATCACCAGCAGCAGCTTGAATCATTAAGCCTGAAATAATTTTAATTGGTTCCAGGATTCACAAGAGACTTTTTGTGCCATGGAGGAGCTGGACCAGTTTCTCATCTACCACCAGCCATCAGAGCAGGGGAGAGGGGAGATGCTCTGCTTGGCTTCAGGTGCCTCAGCACCAAACTGGCTTTAAAGACAGAGAGATAAATAATTTCTTTGCCTTGGAGTGGATTAACCTGCCTTGGCAAGCCCTAAGTTGTTGATTTAAGTCCTTGACAGGAACTCTCCAGTTTATTGCAGTGAAAAGCTGCTGACAGCTGCCTCATGGGCCAAAGGTGGGAACCTGGGGAGGATGAGCCCGAGCTCTGTGGGGTGGTTTGGGGGTAAGAATTCAGTTAATCATTTTGTATGTCTAATTAAAAATGAGGCATTTGTCTCTGCAAACGGATGGTGGATCTGTGGCCCTCGCCCACACAGGCTTTCCAGGGAATGTGTCTTGACAGCACATGGACTCTTTCAAACGAGCCAGGAATTAATGAAACTGAGGTGATTCAGTGCAGTTACTGCACAGAGAGGCGAGGTAAAACATAAACATTAAAAATTCAATTTAAATAGAGCCCTGGTGGCATTTGCAGCCGGGTGTGTGGCAGCTCCCAGCCCCGGGGGAAGGAGAGCCAGGAGGGTGCTGCACAATTATTGGGGTTTACAATGGGACAGGGAACTCCTCAGGCCACAGCCTGACGGGGCTGGCGATGGTTTGCTTCCAGCACAGGAGTAACCAGGGGGTGTTTTAAAATATAGACAGAAAAGTCCCTGAGGGCATCAGAGATTTAACTGTGTTTGAGGAGGAATCAGGTGCACAAACAGCACTTGGCATTTGCTCCGCGCTCTTACTCCTTGTTGAGATTGGATGGTGGTTACAGAATCCTGGAGCTGCAGAACCCTCAAAATGGTTTGGATGGGAAGGGACATTAAAGATTCTCTTGTTCTACCCTTTGTTCCACCTGGGACACCTTCCACTGTCCCAGGCTGCTCCAATCCCAATGTCCAACCTGGCTTTGGACATTCCAGGGATCCAGGGGCAGCCACAGCTGCTCTGGGCACCTGTGCCAGGGCCTGCCCACCCTGCCAGGGAAGGATTCATGTCCTGACATAGGCAGAGGTGTGGGCAATGTGCTGGAAGGTTAAACCCAAGGCGCTCTGCATGCGAGGTTTTGGAGCTGTGCAAGGTGGGAGCAAGGAGCGATTTCAGGAGTGGGACAAGGCAGGGGGACTGTGGGGAGCAGGAGCTGGAGGGGAGCTCAGGAAGGGCAGCAAGGGTGGGCTGGAGCTGCTGGCAGAGGAGTCAGGAATGCAGTCCCTGCGTGGCACCAGCCCTGCCCTGCCCTTGCTCCTGGGCCCTCTCTGTGGGCATCTGGAGAGTGGCTTTTGAGGAATTGCTGCCACACCTGTGGTGTCACCTGCCCGTCCTGCCCACACCTGCAGTGCCACCTGCCCACACCTGTGGTGTCACCTGCCCGTCCTGCCCACACCTGCAGTGCCTCCTGCCCGTCCTGCCCACTCTGAAGGACAAGGCATGTGGACAACAAGGGACAAGTACACATTGGGAAACAGGTGCTGTTTGTCCCCAGGAGCCCCAGTGCCCCCCTCCCACCCCTGGCCAGGACTGGGCACAGCCAGGCCGTGTCAGGGTGGCAGCGCTGGCACAGTGCAGGCTGAGCTGGGCTGCCCTGGCCCCCAGGAAGGCTCGGGGGGCTCTGGCTGTGCCACTCCATCCTCCAGCCTGCTTGGGCACTCAGGGAGCCCGGATCCCCCGGCACTGAGCCCAGGGACAGTGCTCAGGCAGTTGTGCAGTGCAGAGCTGCTGCTGACGTTGTTCTCCTCCCTGGCAGACATGGGCAGTGCCATGGGGTCACCCGTGATTTCCATCTTTAATGAGACGCTTGAATATTTAATGGCACGCTGCTCGGGGGTGTGCCTCGCTGGCACGGGGGCTCAGGGGTGCAGAGGTTGTTCTGCTCCAGGAGAGTCCCCCAGAGGGGGCACAGCTCCCTGGGCTCCCAGCACGCCCCCAGCCCAGAGTCCTGGGCAGAGCTCACCTGTGGGAGCCAAGAAATATCCCACACCTCTGCCCTGGAGCCCCTGGGAGCCAGGATCATCCTTCCTGCTGCAGGAGTGAGGATCTGGCCACTGCTGGCCATATTCCCAGCAGTTTCTCCCATGCAAACCGGAGCCCTTGGCACAGGCACCGCTGTGGCACGGCTGGGGCCGGGGTTTGTTGTGGGAGCTGCCACAGCTGGGCTGGCAGCTGATCCCAAAAACAGCGCAAAAACAGTGACCACAGTCCAGAGAGTTGCAGATGGCCTGGAGAGGGGAATGCCAGAGAGAGGAGCTGCTCCCTGCTCGTGCCCAGCTGCAGAGGGCTCACAGCTCAATAGCAGAACTCTGAGCCCAGCCCAGGCCAGGCACGGTGGCACCCCCAGGATGGGCACAGTGGCAACCCCAGGATGGGCATGGTGACACCTCTGGGATGGGGGCACCCCCAGGATGGGGGCACAGAACAACACTCGTGGCACAGAGGGAGTGGGGGACACTGCAGAACTCGGGGAGGAGAAGTAAAAGGGGTTTTGCAAATCAGGGCAGCAAAGGGAAATGATGTGGGGAAACTGCAGATCTGGGTTTGCTTCTGGAATGGGGAAGGGGAGAAGAAGAGGATTGGGAGTGCAGGGTCCCATTGCTGGGGAGGGATTGTGTGGGGAAGGAGGAACCATTCCCTGCGTTTGCATCCTGGATCCCTTCCCAGTGCCCCAGGATGTTGGATGTGGCAGACCCCGGCTCAGCCTGCCAAGCAGCAGTGCCAGCCTCCAGGCCAGGCCAGGCTGCTGTGAACCCAAATCAGACCAGGAGCCTCTTCAGCTGCTCTATTTCTCTAGGATTAGTAATCGCAACCTTTATTATAAAATACTAACACTTACCAAAAAAAAAAAAAAATTCCCAAGGCTGGGCTCTTCCATTGGCAATTCCATCAGTGCCAGTGCTCCCGGCTGGCAGCTCCGTTATCTCCAGGAGAAATCGTTACACAATCCTCATTGTCATGCTGCAAACGGCATCCTGATGGAACCCGCACTTCAAAGCAGACCCAGAAACCACCACGTTTCTGTTCAGAATCCAGGATGTTCCGGGAGAATCAGGATTTAGGATTTGCAAAGCGTTCCAGAGAGGATCCAGAGATCCTGACCATGGAGAGCAGCTCCCGTGTTTGTGAGAGGAGAGAAATGTGAAAATCCTTTCCTGACCCAGCAGGTGCAGGGGATTAACTGGGAGTGAATGTGAATCATGAGTGGAACAAGTGAACAGTTGGGTTCTGCTGCCTGGGCAGTGGGAAAGAACTGGTCTGAGACAGCAGGACACCAGAGAGGGATACCGGGGTGGGATACTGGAGTGGGATACTGGAGTGGATACTGGGGTGGGATACTGGGGTGGGATACTGGAGTGGGATACTGGAGTGGGATACTGGAGTGGATACTGGGGTGGGATACTGGGGTGGGATACTGGGGTGGGATACTGGAGTGGGATACTGGAGTGGGATACTGGAGCAGGATGCTGGAATGGGAAGAGCTCCCTGCATGTCTCTGCTGCCTGCATTTCTCCCTCCAGCTGCCCAGAGGGCTCTGCCAGGGTCAGAGACTTGCACGGTTCTGACCTGCAGGAGACTGTGCCGGTGCCGGTGCCGGTGCCGGTGCCAGGGGGAGGCTCTGCCTGGAGGTGTCTCCGTGCCCTGGGGCACTGGGGATGAAGTGGATGAGCCCAGCTCTCATCCTGCATCACCGTGCTTTCAGGAATTACTTGCCCAGTCCATGCACAGCCTGATTTGGCTCCCACCTCCCGGGGATGAAGCCGCGGCTCGTGCCCCCGCTGGCTCTGCAGCTGCTGGGAGCTCTGTGGCTCCCAGGAGGAGAGCACAGCTATCCCTGCAGTGCCCATTAGCCCTGATGGGAGGGAAGGGATCTGTAGCTTCCCATTAGAGCTAATGGGCATCAGCAGAGCCGCCTGCCTGGCACAGGGAAGCTGTGCCATGGTGTGCCATGGGAGCGGCGTGGGGAGCAGGGGCAGAGGCAGGAACAGGGACAGGAACAGGAGCAGGGACAGGGGCAGGAGCAGGGATTCCCTGTGGGGACCTGCAGGAGTTGATCCCCACTGAAGGAGGGGATGAAGGAGGGACTCAGCTTCCCTGAGATGCAGGTCCCAAAGCTCCTGGAGAGCTCCTGCAGCTCCTGGGGCTGCAGCAGGGGCTGCAGAAATGGGTCAGAGCCATCAGATCCCCAGAGTGAGATCCGGGGCTAAGGCACAACAATTCTAGGGTATTCAAAGCAGCTTTTTTGGGGGGGATTCATGAAAGAAGAGCCAAGCCCGCAGATCCCACCAGGTCTGTAATCTTCACAGCAGCATCAGCACCTCAGCTGCTGGGTTAACCTTTGTTTCCTGATTTTCCATGAGCTGCCAGTTCAGCCAGCAGCAGGGAGAGGTGCAGCACAAGCACAAAATACAACAAAAAATAACTACCTGCTCTCTTTTCCTCCAAAATTCAGCATTCTTGATGAAGCAGGAGCCCAATCAAGGTCAATCTTCACTGGTTTTAGCAAAAGAGTTTCCTTCAGGTTTGGATGAGGCTGAGACCTTCGGAATTACACAGTGGATCCAATATAAGGATTAACGACTTGATGTGTGTTCCCTGCCACAGGGCGGGCTTACATGGGATGTTGGGAAGAAATAATTCCTTGTGAGGGTGGTGAGGCCCTGGCACAGGGTGCCCAGAGCAGCTGGGGCTGCCCCTGGATCCCTGGCAGTGCCCAAGCCAGGCTGGATGTGGGAGGTGTCCCTGCCCATGGTAGGGGCTGGAACGAGAAGGGCTTTGAGGCCCCTTCCAACCCAAATTGTTCCAGGGCTCTGTGATTATTGTCTCCATCGGTTTTTCTCTTCCTGGATGGAGCTGGTGAAGAGGAGGCTGAGGGAGGGAGCAGAGCCTGCAGTGAGTGCTCAGAGCGGGGGCAGCTCTCAGCCAGCACAATGCCTGTGGTGTGCACACCACAAAGAGGCTCTTGTCCCCCCAGACCATGCCTGGCCACTTGTCACAGCTCCTCCTTGCCCAGGACAATGGCAGGAAAAGCTTCCTTTGCGCTGGAATTCCCTTCGGCTGCTCTGTTGTCTCCAGGCCAGGACCGAGCTCAGCCCTGGAGGTTCAAAGCCTTTCAAACCCCCACAGGGTGCTGGTGACATCTCTTGGGTGCCATAGCACATGTAGTGATAGCAGTTAACAACATCACCTTTTCATCATGAAACCCCTGGCTGTTATCCTGCTGAGCCCTCCCTGGTCACCCTGGTGTCCCACAGCCTGGCCACTCCACTCAGGAACTCAGCTACTGCAGCCTGTGACAGACTCCATCTTTACAGCTTATTTCATGTTTTGAAAGATTTATTTGAATAAATTGCCAGATGAAATACTGCTTTCAACTCGCTGACCTGCTGGGCTGCTGTAGCCTTCCAGCAGTGCCATCAGGGAAAATTCCAGCCTCAGAAGTTCTCCTGGTAGAAACGAATTGCCTCGGAGGTGTTTTGATGCAGAGCTGCATTAAGCAGAAAGGGGGTTTAGTGCCAGTGGTTGTTGGTTAAAGAAGAAAAGAAAACCTCAGTGTGTGTTTGAAGGGCCGGGTTGTTTGCCACCGCCGGCAGGGGCTACTCAGGGAGTGGGAATCTGGGAATGCTGAGCAGGGATAACTCTCGTGGCACAAGCTGGATGGAAACCAGGGCTGCTGCCTGGTTCCTGTGCCTGGGAGAGTCACACTGGAATGTGGTGACTGCTGGGATGGGGAGCTGCTCCAGGCACGATGAGATTTGACAGGACAAGAGGACACAGCCTGAAGCTGTGCCAGGGAAGATTCGGGCTGGGCATGAGGAGGAATTTCTTCCTGGAGAGGGCAGCTCTGCCCTGGCAGAGGTGGTAAATCCAGGATTTGGGAGCAGCTGGGCTGCACGGAGGGAGAGTAGCTGCAGAGCTGGGCTTGGCAGTCCCTGCTGGCTGCAGGTCTGGTTTTGGTTTGCTGATCCCTCATCCTCAGGGCTGCAGCAGCCACTGGGATTTACAGTGACAGCACAGAGTGACCACAGCTCCAGCTCAGGCAGGACTGGGTGGGAGGGAGTGAAACAGGGTGAAAGCATCCCTAGCTCAGCAGCAGCACAGTCCTGAGCTGAGCTGGGAGTGTTCTCACCCCATTTCCCTGCACTGGGGAGGTGCCATGAGCAGCAGATCTGTGGGGAAAGCTCCAGCCCCATCCAGGAGCAGCCTCCCTCCTCTGAACGTGGCTGGGCACGTTCATTGTGCAGGGTGACATCTGTGCTCCTGCCCAAAGAGTGCAGACAGGATGGCCTGTTCATCCATCCAACAGAATTTGTTCTGGAAACAGCACAGGATGTAATAAACACCTCCAATGGCAGCGTGAGTGCTCCCTCTGTGCTCAGATGTTCAGAGCTTCCAAAGCCCTGCTGAATCCTCCTCTTTGTCTGCGTGAGGCTGCTCTGGGCTCCCAGGACATGGTCATGTTGAAGATCCCTGGTTTCATGGCAGATTTCAGCTGCTGTAGTAGCACTGGGGTGCCGAGGGGACAAGGGATTGGATTCACCAGAGCCAGACCTCACTGGGGCCAGCCAAGGTTTCCTTCTATGCAGGAAATAATTGAACAGCACAGTATCAATGTATTTAATAGAATCATCGTTTTTGTGGGAAAAGACTTCCAAGATCATTGAGTCCAACCCTCTGTAAGTATGAAAGTAATTCCAGACTTTAGTCACTTGGACGTGGCGTTGTCCTTGAGGGGCACTGGGCAGATTTGTGTGCACGCACAGCCGTGCCCTGTCATTCATCATCATCATCATCATCATCCACCTCAGCTGATCCTCACCCAAACTGCAGCAATGTGCAGCTCCAGGGCATCAGGCAGTGCCAGGACAGGGCACAAGGGGAGGGGGGATGACCATCCTGTGTCCCAGCCATGGCAGGGTGAGGAGCATCCCCACAGCCACAGCCTCTGGAACAACTGGCACAAACTGGGGCAGAACGTGTGGTTTGTCGGTGCCCTGGTATTAATAGTTAATC
Organism: Cinclus cinclus; assembly: GCF_963662255.1. Classification (NCBI taxonomy): domain Eukaryota; kingdom Metazoa; phylum Chordata; class Aves; order Passeriformes; family Cinclidae; genus Cinclus; species Cinclus cinclus. The sequence goes on from NC_085058.1 coordinate 21,356,520, forward strand.
AGCCTGCTCTGTATTTCAAAGCGTGTGGGCATGGCAGGGAATTGCCAGCGAAGCAAACCACTTAACTCGGAGTCGCGTTTCTGGCGCGGAGCCTCCGAGGAAACGCTCTCCAGGAAAACCTGGAGAGCTCATTACGGAGACAATAAAGGCGCGGGATAAATAGGATGCAAGTGTTATTAACGGGCAGTCCCTAGAAACCGGGCTAAGAAATGCTCGGCGCTCGGACAATGGAATCGTGTCCTTGGTCCCGTGGTAGGATGTTCGTCCCGTTGCCATGGTGACTGCATCCTCCAGCGATGCTCCCAGCTGCTCCTCACATTAACGCTCCCTGGGATCCCGGGCGGGGGCATTTGCATGTGAAACCATCAGCACTGCCTTCCTTCCCCAGCTGCCCTAGTCCGTCCTTTTCACCAAGTACCCCATTAATTCCTGCCTGCTTTCCCACACCCTTCCCCGAGGCAGAGCCGTGCTGGCACTGCCATCCTGCTGGGCACGGAGGGCTGGCTCCAGAGGGGAAATCTGCTGCAAACTGGATCGTTTGGCTTTGTTTAAAAATCTGTGACTGTGGAAATCGGTGGTGGAGAGGGCTGGGTGCCAGAGGCCACCTCCTCACCTCCCCACCTCCCCACCTTTTCACCTCTCCCCCTCTTCAGCTCTTTGCACGGAACCACGTTTGCCACCACCTGGGTGCTCATGGAATCCCGGAATGGTTTGGGTTGGAAGGGACCCTAAAGCTCATCCAGCTCCATGAGGGAACCTCCCGGGGGCAGGGACACCTTCCCCTGTCCCAGGGTCCTCCAGGTCTCGTCCAGCCTGGCCCTGGGCGCCGCCAGGGATGCAGGGGCAGTGGCTCACGGTGGGAGCTCATGCAGAGTCAGGATGGTGCAGATCAGGACCTTGGAGCCAGGACGGAGTTCAGGGGGGTTCTCCGGGGACACGTCCTGGCGCTGTCGGCTGCCCCGGGGGCAGTGGGAGCTGGCAGCAGCGTGGAGGCTCCCAGGGCTGTGCCCGGAGCCCGTGCTGGAGCAGAGCTCCTGTCCACGGCACCGCGAGCTGGGGGATCCAGCACCCCAGGGCAGCTTGTTCGTCTCCTTCATCGCTCTTATTTTTACAAACTGCATCTTGTTCCTAGCCCAAGTGAGTCCGCTCCAGCCCCTGGGGGCTGGGGCTGTGCTGCCTCTCTTCACTTGATTGAAGAGCCCTTTAGCAGCTGATATTTTCTCTCTGTGAAGGCATTCAGGGATGCTGGCCGTGTCGCCTCTCTGCTCTCCGAGCATGAGAGCTCCTCGTTCCCTGCCAGGCGGCTGCTTCCAGACCGTTCCCAGGCTGAGCCTTCCAGCAGCAGGAGGGGTGTGCAGGGCAAACTGCTCTGCCCAGAGCCAGCCCTGTGCCCTGGGGGGCTCTGGCCCGCTCAGGTGAGACCCCACCTGCAGAGCCGCAAGCACCAGCAGGATGTGGAAGTGCTGGAGAGAGCCCAGAGGCTCTCGGAGCTGCCCCAGGGCTGGATGTCTCTGCACATCCCACGTGTACTGGGGGTTCCTTCTGGGGGAAGGAACCAATTGTGACAGCCTGCGTCTGTGACTCTGCTGCCATTTGCCATTAATGCCCATTTGTAGGAATTCCTGACTGAGTCCTTTGGTGCCTGAGGGAGTTGCCCCGAGCCTGCCTTGAGCCTTGGAATCAATCCACTTTATTACCTGAGTGACAGAGTTCAGTGTCAAGAAAAATCTTGTGGCAATATTTTTTCTGTGCTGGAGAACAGGGAGGAGCTCACAGAGCCAGCTCCTTCAGCACAGCTCACCAAAGATTTACCTTCAAACCATAAAGAAAAAAATGATAGATGGGGTAAGTTGTTCCCTGAGAGGGTGAGGCCCTGGCACAGGCTGCCCCTGGATCCCTGACAGTGCCCCAGACCAGGTTGGACACTGGGGCTTGGAGCAGCCTGGGGCACTGGGAGGTGTCCCTGCCATGGCAGGGGTGGCACTGGAGGAGCTTTAATGTCCCTTCCCACCCAACCCAAACCATCCTGTGATTCTGTGATTCTAAAAACAGAAGCCCTGGAGTCAAACCCCTCCTGCTCCCCAAGCCTCTCCCGCACCACGAGCTGCCCTCCACCCCATTTTCTCTGCACTTGGAACATTTTGGGATGGGTGCAGCAGATAATGTCTTTAGCAGGTGCTGCAAGGCTTGAGTTAATCCTTGCAGGCACCACTGGAGTCTGAAGTGGCACCATTTCCTCTCAGACTTGTCTCTGTTTCACTCTTGCAGAAGCTGAATAATTCTCTCTGACAGCTTTTTGCTTTTTATAGCAGTAATTAGTCAAAAAGCATCGGCGTGACAAGCGCTGCCCTGCACTGCTGGTCGGTGCTCCAGGCTCGGGGAGGGCACTGCTGCAGATCTGGGGGTGGTAACAGGGCCAGGGGTGAGCAGGGTGTTGGGCTCTGATGCTAAAATGGGCAAAACCTTGGCCTTTTTTCCTACCTAAATTTGCACTTGTGTTTGGAGGCACCTGGAGGGATCTGGGACGGCTGCTGGAGCTGGGCTGTTCATCCAGCCTGGAGTGACTACTACACAAAACAACAAAAAAAGTAAAAAACAAACAACTAGAAACTGTGGTTTTACAAGTTCAGCTGAGGTGGAAGGAGATAGAGGGATTTGGGGGAGAGACCAGGTGTTAAATGTGCTTTTAATCCTAGTTAGTCCCCAAAATACCACCAGATCTGGGCACGGGTGACGTTGGTGTAACATTGGCAGGATTGAGTGCTACTTTAACAGAAAGTGTTAAAGGTGTGGGAAGAATTTACTAAGGGAAAATGTGGAGGTTTTGTCTCTCTTTGTCTAATCCAAGCTCCCCAAAAGCCACGGGCCTGGTTTATCACATGATCATTACCTGGCTGGGAATGCACGCCTGTCATCTTGTGGGGCTTTTGGGCTTGTTTTATTCAAAAGATAAAATTAGAAGTCAGAGTTATCTGGTGACTTCAAAATAGCTGATTCTGGGTGGAGCTGGAGCTGTGTGTGGCTCTTTGCAGAAAGCCAGGATGGAATTAATCAGCTGCCTGCAGTTAGTTTAATGCTGTTTGTGCAGCCTGGAGCTCCAGCAAGGGGCAGCCGTGACAATAATTCCTACAATATTCCCAGAAAAGATGTGCCTTGGCTTGGACTCCTACTATCTGCAAAGCATCTCCCTCCTGAGTCCAGGTGGGATTTTTGATCTGGGGAAGATGTGCTCTGTTTGAGAAGATGGATGTACATCCTTCCCATTGCCAGGTGTGAGCGCTTTGCTTGGAGAGGAAATCACAAACCCACGATGGGTTGGGTTGGGTTGGGTTGGGTTGGGTTGGGTTGGGTTGGGTTGGGTTGGGTTGGGAAGGACCTGAAATCCCACTCATGGTCAGGGACACCTTCCACTGTCCCAGGGTGCTCCAAGCCCCATCCATCCATGGCCAGGAACATTCCAGGGATGGGGCAGCCACTGCTTGGATGCTGATTTTTAACTCACCTTTAATTCACAATTCCAGTTGCTCGGACCTGGCACCCTCTTGCTCCCTGTTCTGTGCTCTCTGCCACCTGCACAGCTCTGCTTTGGCTTCTTGTGGCTTTTTTTTTGTTGAAAATCTTGGGAACTGGGCCTGTTTTCCCAAGGATCCCTGTTAAACCACCCAGCAGTTGCAGCATCCTAATTGCGTTGCAGGCAGCTTTTAATCCTGTTAGCGCGTGTCATGTTGCTCTTGTATCATTCTAATTTTTAATCAAAATGTCATGCAATACCAGGTTAAGTGTCTGCCAGAGTCTAAATCTATTAAATTGCCACTGTTGCCTTTATTAACCAATTTTTAAACACATCAAAAGCTCAAACAGATTTGACAGGGTTCATTTTTCACCAGTTTCGGTGGCTGCTCTCTGCTGTCAGCAGATCCTTCATTGGACTGGGGTCAGAAGATGGGGTTTGCCCATAAAGACTCTTATCCTTCTTATTTATTGCCAGAGTCCTGTTTTCAGGACAAAGTCAGACTTTCGGAGCCTTCTCTTGTAGAGGTGTAAAATGAGGTGAGTTTCTACACAACCCTGAAGTGCCCAAAGTCCCTGTCCCAAAGAAATTCCAATTTAAATGCTTAAACCTGGACTTTGCCCAGAGTTTTGTCTTCCCGAATGCAATTATATGAATCCTGCTATTGAATGCTGTCTGGGAGCTGGCTCCTTGCTCCACAGGGCAAGGGAAAACTAATTAGGCTCTGACTAATTATTTCTGGTGTGGCCACCTTGAAATCCACAACTGAGAGCAGGAATGGGAGGCAGAGAAGTGTTTGTTGTTGTTTGTGGTGTTGGGAGGTGGTGCCAGTGTTGGCTTCTCCAGTCAGATGGAGCAGATACGAGTCAGGCACGTGGCTTTGCCTCAAAATTCTGTGGGAAGGAGCTTCCCCCCCCCACCTGGGGGCTCCCAGCCTACCCGAGGCTAATTTATGATAATTATTTTTAATATTGCTTTTATGTGGCGATATATTGTTTGAATTCCATAACAATGGCAGCAGATATGAAAAGTTTCCAGGCTGGCTCTGGGCTCCCTGAGGCAGCATTTATTAAAATCTCCTTTTGTCCATATTTCATGTTTATTGCTGCCATCTTTAATTAAGGGAGGGAAATATTGCCGGGGGGGCTGAGGGCCCTTTGTAACACGAATAATCAGAAATGCACTCGGTGGCACAAGAGTTGTGGGAGAGGGAAGGAGCTCCAGGGTGCTCCTGCTGCTCTGGAATGAGGCAGCTGGGCAGGGAAAGGGTCTCTGCACCCAGGCACTGGTGACTGATTGCAATTAGCAATGAGGGACGTGTTGAGCTTAGCTGCAATTGGATTTTTTACAGATTTCCTGCAGACTGGTTTGGGTGGACAGGGACACCTCCCACTGTCCCAGGCTGCTCCAGCCCCAGTGTCCAGCCTGGCCCTGGGCACTGCCAGGGATCCAGGGGCAGCCACAGCTGCTCTGCGAATTCCATCCCAGCCAGGGATTCCTAATTCCCAGTATCCCATCCATCCCTGCCCTCTGGCAGTGGGAGCCATTCCCTGTGTCCTGCCCCTCCATCCCTTGTCCCCCTCCAGCTCTCTGAGATCTCCCCAGAGCCTTCTCCAAACTGAACTCAGGTGTTCTGGTCTGGCTGCTGCAGCAGGTGAAAATCCATCATCACAGCTGCTGGTGTGAGCGGATCCCAGCCAGGAGAGGGTTAAATTCAGGAAAAATGCCCTGGGGCAGGCTCAGGTGTCTCAGTGGGGAGGACATCCAGGATGGAGCCGTGCTGGATGAAGGTCCTGCTTGCCTGTTCCCTCACATCCCTGAGCCGTGGATGTAGAGCTGCTCTGCCAGGGCTGAGTCACTGCTCAGCCCTTCCTCAGCCCAGCCCGGAGCTCTCCCGACCTGGGACAGGAGGATTTCTCCTCTCTGGCAGCTCGGCCGTGCTGCAGGTGCTGCCTCACTTTTCCTGTCCCTGTCCCTGGCAGCCTGGTTTGGGACAGAGCAGCTGGACTGGAGCTGGCACAGCAGGGCTGGGCTGGACACTCCCTGGCCAACAGTGCCCTTTGGAGAGGAGCCAGAGGCTCCTGGCACTGGGTGCCAGCTGGGATCAAGGAGCAGCTGGCAGCAGGGAAAAGGAGATTTCTGCAGGAGCCCTGTGCTGGAGAAGGAGCTGCCCCTCAAGGGGGGCACAGGGAGGAAAGGGATGGTTCTAATGGGATTCCATGGTGGCAGCGAGCCCAGCAGTGCCTGGCATGCCCTGGAACTGATGGGGGCTGTGCTGGCACTGATGGGGCTGTGCTGACCCTGGCACTGATGGGGCTGTGCTGGCACTGATGGGGCTGTGCTGACCCTGGAACTGATGGGGGCTGTGCTGGCACTGATGGGGCTGTGCTGACCCTGGCACTGATGGGGCTGTGCTGGCACTGATGGGGCTGTGCTGACCCTGGAACTGATGGGGGCTGTGCTGGCACTGATGGGGCTGTGCTGACCCTGGAACTGATGGGGGCTGTGCTGGCACTGATGGGGCTGTGCTGACCCTGGCACTGATGGGGCTGTGCTGGCCCTGGCACTGATGGGGCTGTGCTGGCACTGATGGGGCTGTGCTGGCCCTGGCACTGATGGGGCTGTGCTGGCACTGATGGGGCTGTGCTGACCCTGGCACTGATGGGGCTATGCTGGCACTGATGGGGCTGTGCTGGCACTGATGGGGCTGTGCTGACCCTGATGGGGCTGTCCTGGCACTGATGGGGGCTGTGCTGGCACTGATGGGGCTGTCCTGGCACTGATGGGGCTGTGCTGACCCTGGTGGTGCCCAGGCTGTCCTGGCAGCACTCCTGACTCGCAGAGTAAAGGGAGACTTTTCCTCAGGGACTCATCTTCTGTCAGCCCTGAGATAATCCGATGTGATAGTGCAGGCACAATGACTTCATTACTGTAATTATTTTTATTGCCTCTGCAGGCCTCTGTTTTAAAATAAACTCAGGAGCCAGAGCGTTCAATTCCATCCCAGTGCTGGGGGAAGAGTTGGACTCTTGGAGGGCTTTTCCAATACATTTGCATGGTTCTACCACCTTCATCTCCTTTATTTCATTGTACTTGAAGGTCTGGCTGTTCAATTAAGCCCAGTACCAAACTGACCCAGCTCTGCTCGCTCCTTCCCCTCCCCACATTACTGGGTGGGCTCAGATGTTACCACACAGGTCACACCAAGGGTTTTAAACTCGGGCTTTGGGCATGGGGAATGTTCCCTCAGCAGCTGGGCCACGTTGTGGCACTGGCAGAATGGACAGTACTGGAGGATGGGTCACTTCAGGCTTGTGACCCAGTCCTGGTTTGTCCTGGCGAGGTCAAACCTGCTGCGAGGTCCTGCTTCCATCCTGGTTCTCCAATGCTCATCCACTGCTGGGCTCCCACCTCATTCCAGAGGTTTTCTGTAGGGACTATTCATCTCTCAGACACCTGAAGGGGCTCCTCAGACAGGGCAGAGGGATGTGGGTGCTGGGGGAAGCAGGACAGGAGGAGCTGTGGCTGTGCAGCGTTCCCTCTGGGATGCTCAGCCCCAGCACAGCCTCGCTCCCTGAGCCCTGCTGTCCCCACGGGCTCATCCGGCTCTGGGGGAGCTTACGAGGCCATCTGGGCTGGGAGCAGAGACTTTCCCCATTCAACACGAGTAATCCAGGGCTGGGCTCGTGTAAAACAGCTTTGTTCTGAGCACACAGCAGCCTGGGGGGGCAAAGTGCTCCTGTGCCAAGGAGCAGCCCCTGGATCTGGTCAGGGGTGATGGGAACAGCCCCTGGATCTGGGCAGGGTGATGGGAACAGCCCCTGGAGCTGGGCAGGGGAGGTGGGCACAGCCCTTGGCCTGCTGTGGGGTCACAGGGACAGGGGATGCTGAGGTCCCATGGGATGGGGGGGCTCAGTGCCTGCCCCCTGTCCTGGGGAGGTGCAGCAGGGCCAGGAGCTGCTGCTGTCAGTGCAGATCTGTCCCGAAACTCAGGCTGTAAGCAAGCTCAGCTGCTTCTGGTCCCCTGGGCCATGCTTCTGTGGATTATTTTTATCTGTAAATATGAAATTCTCTGTAAGCAGCATTTAAAGCAGTGTCACTGCCCTGGCTGGGGTGGCTGTCTGGGACACTGACACAGACTTGGAATTCAGATAGTTTCTTTCCATGTCTCTGATTTTTAGCATTGCCAGGAGTTGATTTTTAATAGTGATAAAGGAATTTGGACTTGCTGGGGTCTGTTTAATGAGCTGGCCAAGTTTGGCAGGGCCGGTGGCATTCTGTCTGTCCGTCTGTCTGCAATTCCCACATTCTTTCCATGAGCAGAAATACTCCAACTGCTCCGGGTGGGGGGCTGCATTTTGGACCTCCCTGGAGCACTCCCAGGCATTGTCCTGCCATTCGCTGAGGATTTTGAGAGTGGGGATGGTTTGGATTTCAGTTTAAAATGGAAGTCCAGTGAGAGTTGAGGGATTTTTATTCTGTGTGCCCTCGGCTGGCAGCATTTCCCTGGCTGCAGCAAGGATGGGTTTGGGGGTGGCTCTGAGCCCTGGGATGTGCCCAGCTGGATTGGTGGGGCAAAGAGGGCATCGTTAATTTGAATATAAATGGATGGGCAAGCAGCTGTGGGGATCAGGGATCAGCTGCTGCTGATCTCCCTGCAGGGAGGGGTCAGAATGGGACCCCCAGAGCACCTGAACTGGTGGCTCTGTCCTCGGCAAGCCAGGGGCCCCTTTTGCCACTGGAGGTTTTTCCAGCAGAGTGTGACATTGCCCTTGGCTTTAATCTGTGCCAGGGGATGGGTTTGGCACAGGTTCTGGGGGCTCTGGTGGGTCCCCCTCCCCTGGGGATGCTCCTGGCTTCTCTCTGACCTGTCTGTGCTCCAGCCCTGGTGCTTTGTCAAACAGCTTTTGTGGAGTGGAGCTGAAATCCTTTCTTCTGCTGGGTTTGATGTGCAAAGTAAACACAGGGACATCAAGGCAGCTCTCCAGCGGCGTCTGGGATTTCTGGGATTCTGTTCCTGGGTGTCAGGGCTGCTGCTCCCAGGGCATGGGGCTGCTCGGAGCCATGGAAGCTCTGCCTTCAGGGTTGGATCTCTTCCTCCCCAGTGTAACGTGGGGAATGGCTTTGCTGACAGAAATCCTGGGTTTGTGGGCTGCTCCTCCAGTTCAGTGCCAGGGAGGGGTGTAGGGGGTGCCAAGAGGCTCTTGTTCCCTTACTGGGCTTTTTCCATGGCTTTTCCATGAAGTGAGAATGGAAGGGGGAAGCCCTGGGTGACCTGGGCTGGGGAGCAGCCACTGCTCTCATCCCCTGGGCTGGGTGGATCTTACACAGCCACCGGGGTTTGGAGCAGCCTCTTCCCCCAGAGCAGGAGTGTCCTGGTGCCTGGCAGCAGGGGACAGTGCCCAGCCCTCCCGTGTCCCCTGCCAGGGCCTGTGATGCTGCCAAGGCAGGGATGTGCCTGCGCTCAGAACAGAACACAGAAATAAGGTCACTGGTTTCTGTTGGAAAAAAACAACAAAGTAAATAATCCTGCTTGTGGCTTTCTGTGGGCAGCTGGATCCTGCTGGACGCTTTGGGGAGTGGATGGAATAACAGTTTTCCTTCTGCTCCTGCAAGACTTTGCCATGGAGGGGATGGCACATCCCTCCTGCAGGTGTTGCTGCAAACACTGCCCGAACCCAGAGCTTTGCCTGCCAAGCCCCTGGTGTGCTCCTGCCTGGTGTGAGGGGTGGGGGCACCCCGGGGGCACTGGGGGCAGCAGTGCCTGCTCTGAGCCAAAGGGGATGGAGTTCTGTGCCATGGTCCCTGCAGAACCCCAGCACTGCCCCGTGGGTGTGTGCAGGGAGATGCCAGCCCCCATCACCATCCCCAAACCAGAGCACTCCGTGCTCTCTGGGGTTCATCTGAAAAGGCCGTGTGTGACACTGGCACGTGACTGGAAGGACAGAGCCCTTCTGGGGCTTTTCTTTAAAAACAGAGCATCTGAGCAAAGCCCCATCCCTTTGCAGCTGGAATCAGCCATGGGCTCTCTCCTCCCGGCACAGCTGTCCCTGTGCCCAGGGCTGCAGGGATGGAGGGATGCAGGGATGGGGGATGCAGGGATGGGGGATGCAGGGATGCAGGGATGGGATGGAGGGATGGAGGGATGCAGGGATGCAGGGATAGGGGATGCAGGGATGCAGGGATGCAGGGATAGGGGATGCAGGGATGGGATGCAGGGATGCAGGGATAGGGGATGCAGGTGTATGGGATGCAGGATGCAGGGATGCAGGATGGCATCTTGCAATCCCCTGTTCCTGCAGCTTGCTCCCGGGACCAGGGGCAGTGCAGTCCCATCCCAGAGCACTCCAGGATCCTGTGGGGTGGCAGGTCCTGGCAGGGTGCTGCTTTCTTCCCAGCAAGGTCACCGGTCCTGGCCATGCTCACGGGCTTGGGAAGGCAGGGAGGGATCGAGAGGCACGGGAAAGGTCAGGGTTCACTTCACAGTGCTTTTGTTGGGTCCCAGGTGAAAGCAGACATTTGCATTTAAATGAATATGTATTTAGAGACTTTAAATACGGGCCTTGCTGCGATGACAAATGCATTGCTCCGTGTGTCTGTTCCCGAGATCTCCTTTAGAAATAAACCCACGTCAGCCACAGCAGTTTCTCTTCCCTCACTTTCCCCAAAACCACAGACTGCTGTAAATGCTCAGTGTGCACTTGAGCAGCTGAAACATTAACAGGGCAAAGGGCTGCTGGATGTGCAGGGTCTGTGATGTGCAGGAGAACGATCTCAGCACGTTCTGCAGTTCCAGGTCAGCTTCTTTTTCAACCTCAATCCTCATTAAGAGAGAAAAATCTGCTTGGGAAGGGGGGAAAACAAGTTGGCTCTGAGTCATCTGGGATGCAAAGTGTGGTTTTTTGGCTTGGGTTTTGGAGGTTTTTCAGTCTGGCTGAGGGGTGAGCCAGGACTGGCACAGCCCCTCGATGGAGAGAGTGGCAGCAGCACACCAGGTATGGCCAGGAGGGACTGGCACTGGTGTGGTGGCACTGGTGTGGCACTGGTGTGGCACTGGGCATGGCAGCCCTGGGGCTGTGGTGCCATGAGCTGTGGGCAGCAGGAGCCCTGAGTGGCATCTCCTGTCCTGAGGTGGAGCTGGGCTGGTGCCAGGGTGATCTGGGCAAGCAGCAGGATGGGAGGTGAGTGTCCCTGTCCCTGGTCCTGGCCGGAGCTGCAGCCTGTGGCACAGAGCAGGGCAGGGCAGGGCAGGGCCCCATCCAGCCAGAGCCATGGGCACAGTGAAACTGCAGCTCCAGGCTCCCAGGTGAGCGTGCTGCTGGCTCAGACCTTGCTGAATAAAGCTCAGGCTCTCTGAATTCCACACCCAGCTGCTCAAGAAGCTGCCAGAGAGTTCAGAGCAGGAGCTGGGCTGAGATCAGCCATGCTGGCCCCACTCCCTGTCCCTGTCTGGGGATGCTCAGAGCCCTGTCCCTGGTTGGTGATGCTCAGATCCCTGTCCAGCCTCTGCCCACTCCTCTGGGCTGGGAATTCCTGGAAAAGGGGCTGGGGCTGGTGCCCCTTCCCTCAGAGGGCTCTTGCTGTGCTGCTGTCTCCCTGCAAGGACATGGTCCTGGGTGCCTTGGAGGATCCTGGATGCAGATCCCCCTCTGGAAGGTCTGTCCCCTTCCCTTTCCATACCCAGTGCTGTGCAGAAGTGGCCAGGCTGCCGTGCTGGTGGCTATGGGGGGCACGGGCAGGGCGAGTGTCCCTGTGCCCATCCTAATTCCCTGCCCTGAGCTGTCCCCTGGGGGAAGGGGAGCAGAGAGCAACATCCCACGGCTCCTGCTGGGATTTCTGGGCAGCATCCCTGGCTCCCACAGCATCCCCAGCCAGCCAGGGACTGCCCAGAGCACCCCCGAGCAGGCACAGCCTTCCCAGAGCCCCTTTGGAAATATTTTCTGCCATACAGGCTTTTCCAGCCCCGTGAGGCTGCTCTCCCCAGGGCTGGGCTCTCCCCCTCTCACCTGTGCAGGTGCTGCCTGAGCAGTGCCCGCCGTGTTATCCAGTGACCCCCGGGTTATTGCTGAAAGAACGTGATTGTGGTGCAGGTTTCCATCCCCCAGCGCTGTCTGTGTCTCCACTGCTGCTCAAGGTGCTGTCAGATTTATTGGGAAGTTTCTGCTCTCTGCCCCCTATTAGTGTGGATCACTTACACCTTCAGCTCCCAGCCTTTCCCTGGAAATCTCCTGTGAGTAAGACCCTCTTGCAGCCCAGTGCTGTCTCTGGCTAGAAAAAGCGAGTCCTCGTTGTTAATATTCAGGGAGCAGTGCCACTTCTCCCAGGACAAAGATCTGGCCGTGGCTGGGCAAATCAGAGTTCATTATCATGTTAATCTGACTGATTGCAGGCTCCCAGAAGGATTCCACATATGGTCATTCTTGTAGCACAAATAAAATCTGGTTTGCCTCACTCAGAGGCTCGAGCTGCTCTCTTGGTGCATCATGGTCTTTATTCCTGAGGTGCAATTCTGGGAGATGGAAATATTCATTAGTTTTGAACCTGTTCTTAGTTCTGAGTCTGAATTGGGGTTTTGAGTGTCTGCCTTGTGTTTGCAGTTGGGATTTTCCCTTATTTTTGTTGTGTTATTTTAGCTCTGGTTTTAAATGGGGAAGCATGAGCTGAGCACCCCCCACATTCCCCCACTCCATCCAGGAGCCTGCAGGGACCCACATCCTCCCTGGGGGATAATCTGGGGGAAGCTGTAATGCTTCCACTGGTTCTGGAGGATGCAGGGGTATAGGACACCCCTCCCATGGGATTGAGCTGCTTCCTTAGGGCCTGGCATACACTGCTGGTCCTAACAGCTCACACTGAATCCTTCCACTGAAACTAGGGCTTGGGGACACTTGTGGAGAACAAGCAAATTAAACTCATTCCACCCTGCTGGATGCTCAGCATTGTCTCCAGCCCCACCCCAGCTGTGGCCCGGGGCTGCTGGTCCAGCATGGCCTTGGGGACCCTGGGACTGGTTTGGGGACAGTCTGTGGGACCCTGGAGTTGGTTTGGGGACAGTCTGTGGGACCCTGGGGCTGGTTTGGGGACAGTCTGTGGGACCCTGGGACTGGTTTGGGGACAGTCTGTGGGACCCTGGGGCTGGTTTGGGGACAGTCTGTGGGACCCTGGGACTGGTTTGGGGACAGTCTGTGGGACCCTGGAGTTGGTTTGGGGACAGTCTGTGGGACCCTGGGGCTGGTTTGGGGACAGTTTCTGTCCCACCCACTGCCAGGAGCAGGCAGGGAGGGCTAAGGCAGAGCTGGGCTGTGGCTCACTGGGCACCCCTCACGCCTGTGCTGCTTCCAGTACCTCCCCTGGCTTTCACGAAAAGTGAATTTTTTATGGAGCATTTAGAGTTTGTTTCCTGCCTCCCCCGAGCCCTGCTGCTGGAGGGAAGCGAGCGGCTGGGCAGGAGCTCTGCCAAGAGAGCCAGGGGTGCTGCTGCTCTGGGTGCCAGGGGCAGGCACAGATTGATGTTTCTGCTTGGTTTATTTTGTTTCCTGAGCACAGGCTGCAGGGCTCGCTCCTGCAGGCTCTGCAGGAGGATGCTGCTCCCACTGCACGATTCCCCCAGAATCCTGCAAACCTCTGCCCCAAGGGGCCTCCCCAGAGCCTCTCGGGTTATGCGGGGGTCGCAGGGGTGGAAACACAAGGTGTGAGCCTGCCCTACCTCGCTCAGCTCCCCGAGGCTGTCCCCAGCAGCTCGTGGGGTTGGGAAGGTCTGGCCCAGCTTTGCTGGAGTTGAAGATGCTGAGCCAGGCTGGCAGCTCTGGGATCCTTTGGGAGTGTGGAACTCAGGACCATGGAGCAGAGAGCACCCAGCACAGGCCCTGGAGCTCCTGGACAGACAGACAGACAGACAGCTGAGCCCTGGGTACAAATGCAAAGGCTCAGGTACAGCACTTGACACCAACCCTGTGGCAAGGAGTTGCCGGGGCTGGGAACCAGCTCTGAGATCATCAGGGTCACACTGAGCCGTGGCCCCATTTACAAACCCCCCCCGGGATGGGGACTCCTGGATGTTCTGGGCAGCCGGGCCAGGGCTGGACAGCCCTTTCCACAAAGGAATTGTTCCCAAAATCCACCCTGACCTCCTCTGGCCCAGCCTGAGGCCGTTCCCTCTGCTCCTGTCCCTGTTCCCTGGAGCAGATCCCAAATCCCCCCGGCTGTCCCCTCCTGTCAGGGAGTTGTGCAGAGCCACAGAATCCCCCCGATCCCCCTTTTCTCCAGGCTGAGCCCCTTTCCAGCTCCCTCAGGAATTCTCCAAAGCCTTCCCAGCTCCATTGGCAAAGTGTTCCTGGCTCCCACAAGCTCCAGACAGCCCAGCCTGCAGGAGCAGAACTTTTCCTGCACAGGTAGGTCTGACTCCTGAGAGCCAGCATTCCTTGTGATCATCTCTCTGAACATATTTATTGGCTCTAAACAATGCACACCAGAGCTGCTGGTGCCCAGAGCCTTTTGCATGCTAATGGCAGGGGAGAGCCAAATTCAACAAGAGCCACATGGAGCTGCTCCAGGCTTCGTGAATGAAAAAAGGGAGTTTGAGTTATTGGAAAAACCAATTTGTCCTTATGGAGAGAGATTTTCAGTGCCGCTCAATTATAGACTTATAAATCCTGAATGTAATTGGTAAAAGCTCCGTGGCAGCAGAGTGAAGGTGACATGTCATCAGTCACCAAGAGGGAAGGTCTGGGCTGCGGAGAGCGTCAGGGCTGGAGAATATTCCCTGCATGCTCTGTGAGTCTCTGTGCAGGTTGGTGCCAGCCCAGGACATGATTTGGAGGTGGGGATGTCCTTCCTTGCCCTGTGGATGGAGAGGTAAGGGACCTGCAGTCCTGAGAGAGCCGGGGCTCAGCAGAGAGGGACTTTCCACCCTGCCAGGGTCTCTCCCAGCCCCGGGGCTGCTGCTGGGACAGGGAGCAGCATCAGTCCCAGCTGCCACCCCCTGTGACCATGTGCAGGGACAAAGTGCCCGTTTGGGGAAGGGGGATGGGGGGACAGAGAGGTTTGGCTCTTCCCTTTCCTGCTCCTTGCTGGGAGATGCCAGAGCTGCAGTGCTGGGCTGGGCAAGCGCAGGGGAAAGCACAGGGTAAGTTTTCCAAAGCCCTTGGATGCTGTCAGGAGAACTCATAAACGAGGAGATCAAACCTCCCCAGATGCTGCTGGGAGCCTGGTGAGTGCTCCGGGCACAAGTTCCTGATTTTTAAGGGATTTAGAAATGTGCTAAACTGCTGTCCCACTGCAGACTTCCCTAAATGAGGACATCAGTGGCTGCAATTCCATGATGGGGAGCCGTGTGGAGCCTTCTGCATATGCCAGCACGTCAGAGGTTTGAAAACCTGTAAAGGATTAAGAGCAGAATCGATAATCTGAGTTTAAGGCTCTCTGGGTCCCTTCATTAGGAACTTTCCTCCTCAAGAGCTTTATAAACTTCTGGATCAAACTGCCCAGATAAGTCTTGAAGACAGAAATTACTGTGTCAGCGAGGAGGAAGGATTAGAGATAACAGGGAATTAATACTGAAATGCATATGCTATAAATATAACAGGATTACACTGGAGTTATGTAAAACCCCTTTTCCTTCCTCTGAGTCTCCTCGGGTGGGCAGGGCTCTGCTGGGCAGGTGGGCACTCCCCTGGCATCCACCTACAGCTCCCAGAGCATCTTTCTTGTCATCCTCATAGGACAAGGGGGAATGGATTCAAAGTGACAGAGTTCAGTGGGATGTTGGGCAGGAATTGATCCCTGGGAGGATGAGGCCCTGGCACAGGGTGCCCAGAGCAGCTGTGGCTGCCCCTGGATCCCTGGCAGTGTCCCAGGCCAGGCTGGACATTGGGATTGGAGCTCCTGGGATAATGGAAGGTGTCCCTGTCATGATAGGGGTGGTCTCTAAGTTCCCTTCCAGCCCAAGTCCATCACCCTCAGTCCAGGGTCTCAGGGCAGCTCTCTGGTGTCCCACATCCCCAGGAGGTGCAGGCACAGCCCAAGCCCTGTCCTGTCCCTTGGGGACACCTCCCTCCCTGGGAGAGGGCTCAGTGCAGGCAGAGCATCCCTGGGAGCTCTGCTCCAGGTGTCCTCATGGATTTCTGGGCTGCTTATTCCCTGCCTGCAAATGAATATTCTCAGGCCTATTTCTGCTCATTTCCTCCTCATTCCAGGGCTTAGCAGAGGCTCTGGCTCACTGTGAGAGCTGTCAGGCAGGAGGACTCAGCCCTGCCTTCAGAGCCAACATTAACTTTGTCCGAAGGATGAGAAACCCTGGGCTCGTACAGCGCGATGCTGAACTTGGAAAATGAAGCATTTAAACCACAATATTGCAGTCAAATTGCTGGTGAAAATCTCTTCATGTTGGCAGTGGAGCTGGAGGGTCTTTGATCTCTCCCAGCTCAGATGTTGCTGCCAAAGAGACTTAAGCTTAAACTTCACTTTGTAAAATAGACTTTTTTTGACGGTTTCCTTTAAAAAAATAATCTCCTCCTAAGCTCAGGAAGCAGGGCCAAGTGGGCAGCCCACAAGGAGATTTCCAACCCAAACACTGCAGGAAGGAGCCGCTTTCAGCTGTTTCTGTTGCTGCTGTAAATCCTGGGTTTAATCCCTGGAGCAGCTGGGGGGGGGGGGGGGGGGGGGGGGGCGGAACGCTGCACTGGAGCCCCAAGAGTGGAAATGCTGTGGTGGGGCTGGGGTCTGGCACCGTGGGGAGGTGGAAATGCTGTGGTGGGGCTGGGGTCTGGCACCGTGGGGAGGTGGAAATGCTGTGGTGGGGCTGGGGTCTGGCACCGTGGGGGGGTGGAAATGCTGTGGTGGGGCTGGGGTCTGGCACCGTGGGGAGGTGGAAATGCTGTGGTGGGGCTGGGGTCTGGCACCGTGGGGAGGTGGAAATGCTGTGGTGGGGCTGGGGTCTGGCACCGTGGGGAGGTGGAAATGCTGTGGTGGGGCTGGGGTCTGGCACCGTGGGGGGGTGGAAATGCTGTGGTTGGGCTGGGGTCTGGCACCGTGGGGAGGTGGAAATGCTGTGGTGGGGCTGGGGTCTGGCACCGTGGGGAGGTGGAAATGCTGTGGTGGGGCTGGGGTCTGGCACCGTGGGGAGGTGGAAATGCTGTGGTGGGGCTGGGGTCTGGCACCGTGGGGAGGTGGAAATGCTGTGGTGGGGCTGGGGTCTGGCACCGTGGGGGGGTCAGGGGGTGGCTGTGCTGGTCTGGTGGTGCTGGGGAGGTAGCAGCTTTGGGCAGGGGTGGGAAGTGAAGATGTTTACAGGCTTTGGGGTCAGTGCTGTGCCACACCTGCCTCGGCTGGAGTGAAACAACTTTCCAATGTTTTGGAAAGTGGCTGTGCCACCAATCTCTGCAGCCAAGGCTTGGGGACAGAGCTGGGCTCATCCTGCAGTGCGATGCTGCCACTGCCCCCAGCGAGTTCCCAGCCCTGGGGTGGGACAGGAAGGCTCCTGAACTGAGCCCTCTGCTCATTTTCACAGGAGCTGCTATTTTTAAATCTCTCCTTTTTTTTTTTTTTCGTTTATTTTTCTGTCTGTGGATGACCCTAGTTTTGGCTGAGAAGTTTGGAAAATCAAATAATGCAAGGTTACTTTACTCTTCCAAAAGTTGAGCAGTGCCCTGGGAGGCCGTGTTTGACAGGGCTGTGGGTGCCCGTGGCTGCACAGAGCCCTGGTTCCTGCAGGAATTTGTGCCAAATTTCACATTCTGCAGGAGCAGTCTGTGCACCTTCCCAGAGGCTGGAGCTTGGTGTGCTGAGCTCTGCACTGGGATCCGGGGTGCTCTGCACTGGGAGGGGACTGGGATGCTGGGCTGGCAGCACTGGGGTGCAGCTCAGGGGCCAGGGGCGTCCCAAATGGAGCTGCTGAGCTCTGTGGAGAAGATGAGGATGTCGGGACCTCCCATCCCACAGGCATTCCCATCACCTGCACCACAGTGTTTGCCACTGGGAAATCCCAGCAGGATCTCCCTGCAGCCAGCAGAGCCTGCCCTTTTCCCTCATAGAAAGGGATCACAAAACTCCCAGAAGAGCTCCTTCCCAAAGCCAGGGAAGGGTCAGGGACACCTTCCACTATCCCCGATTGTTCCAGTCCCAGTGTCCAGCCTGGCCTTGGGCACTTCCAGGGATCCAGGGGCAGCCACAGCTGCTCTGAGCACCCTGTGCCAGGGCCTGCCCACCCTGCCAGGGATCAATCCCATCCCAATATCCCATCCAGCCCTGCCCTCTGGCAGTGGGAGCCATTCCCCCTTGTCTGTCACTGGAGTTCATGATGAAGAGTCCTTCCCTGGCTCTCTTGGAGGCACCTCCAGGTTCTGACAGGACCTGGCAGGTGTTGGCATTGGGAGCCAGCCCTCGGTGCCAGCCTGGCACGTGGCACCCAGCGTGTGCCAGCGTGGTCTCCCCAGCAGCCTGGGCATCCCAGGAGGCTGACCTCAAAATCCTTCAGCCAGGCAGGACTCTCATTTTATAAGAACATATAAAGATCCAAACAAGGAATATTTAAGCTGGTGTTATGCAATGGGAGCTCTTTTAAGTCGTGATTTGTAAAGGCAGTTCAGATAATTTCCTGAAAGACATTCTGCTAATGATTAATTTAGAATATGTTTAATTCAAGTTAGAGAGATCAAAGAGGGAGCATTTTCCCTGTAATGCCATCCATGGTTTCACACTCTCACCAGATTCCAGGCACTGGGGAGTGTCTGGTTTGTCCTTCCCTGCAATTCCTCTGTGAAAATCACAGAGGAAAGCATTCTGCAGGCTCCGTGCTGCTTTGGGGCAGGGGGAGGGAGAGGAGCCTCGAGCACAGCCCTGTGAGATTTGCTCTGCGAGATGAGGAGGGACAGGATGCTGGGGATGTGGAATCAGCCCCTCCCCTGCTGCAGCAGCGGCTCCAGGTGGCTCTGACTGTCCTTGGGGTCTGGCTAGGAATGAGTTAGGGGTATGAGCTCCGTGGATCCTCTGCAGGAGCTGGGCTGCTCTGCTGGGCTTCAGCAGCAGCTCCAAAATACTAGTGATGGTTCCAAAAAACCCAATGATGGTTCCAAAACCCCAGTGCTCTCTCCAGAACCCCAGTCATGGCTCCAAAATCCCACTGATGGTTCCAGAACCCCAGTGCTCTCTCCAGAACCCCAGTGATGGCTCCAAAATCCCACTGATGGTTCCAGAACCCCAGTGCTCACTCCAGAACCCCAGTGCTCACTCCAAGACCTGGAGTTCCTGCACTGTGTCTAGAGAAGAGCTGGACAAGGGGCTGGAGAAAAGGAGGCTCAGGGGTCCCTGGTCACTGTCCCCAGCTCCCAGGCAGCAGGAGGGTCCCCCGAGAGGGGTCGGGCTCTGCTCCCGGGGAACAGGGACAGGAGGAGAGGAGACAGCCTCAGGCTGGCTGTGCCACGGGAGGCTCAGGTTGGACATCAGGAAAACTTCTTCCCCCGAAGGCTGTCCAGCCGTGTCCAGTCAGGGCACTGCAGCGACTGAAAGCTGTGGGCTGTGGCACTTGGGGACATGGATTCGTGGTGTCCTGGCAGTGCTGGGGACGGTTGGACTCGATGTCTCGGGCGGCTTTTCCTCCCTCAGTTCCCGTGATTTACCTCGGCTCGGGCTCCTCCAGGAGAGCTCCGGGGCAGTTCCCGATTTCTGGGCGCAGTCCCTGCTCCGTGTCCCGGTGCCGGGCAGAGCCGGGGGACAGCACGGGCTGTCCCGGCCAGGGTTTGCCGCCGGGACCGGCACAGCATCCCCTGGTTCCGCCAGCCCGGGCCCCCAGGGCACGGCGTGAAATTCTCTTTATTTACAACACAAGCACATTCCCCGAGCGGCACCGAGCCCCACGGCAGCGTGCGCCTGCTGAGCGGCTCTTTGATCGGATAACGCCCTGGTTTGATCAGATAACGCCCTGGTTTGATCAGATAACGCCTGTGCTCCGTGTATTTGTCAGCAGCGCTGCGTGCCGGTGTTTGAGGGGAGGAAGGAGGCAGCGCTGTGTCAGGAGCAGCCTTTGATCCGCGGAGATGAGCCGGGCGCAGCCCGCAGAGCGCTGTGAATCACACGGGACCGCGTGAGCCCAAATTCAGCGTTAATGACCCCGAACCATGGACATTCGCAAAGCAGCAGGGGCTTTGCAGCCCCCACTGGAAGGGGGGCAACGAGGAGAGTTTTGGGGGTGTGGTGGCCAAATCTCTGCCTCTGCAGCCCGGGGGCAGAGGGTCAGTAGCCACCGCCGGGAATTGACCACAGAAACCTATTTTTGTTTAACACAGCTGGGTGGAGAGGGATGAGGAAAGAGGAATGATAAGAAGCGGATCCTGCAGGTGGGATAATGCTTTTATCGGGGCTTTTTATCCGGGCTTTTCATCAGGGCAATGTTCTCCCCCACTCAGCCGGCTCAAGTGTGAAACTCCCTCCTGGGAAGCTGTCGCGACATTCCCCAGCCTGGGAGTTTTCATCCCTCCCTAGGGGCAGAACTGCCTCAGCTGCCCCTCGGCTGGGCTGGGAGATGGCTCCGGAGCTGACAATGCCACACCGGGAGCTCGGTGGGGTTTGCACTGTCCTTGGTGTCACTTCTCAAGCTGCAGACCCCTCACACACCCCAAGCTCTGCCCCAACACCCGCCTGTGCCGTCACTGAGTGTCTTTGTCCTGCAGAGAGATGCCAAGGGCCAGTACCTGTTTGACCTTCTCTGCCACCACCTGAACCTGCTGGAGAAGGATTACTTTGGCATTCGCTTCGTGGACCCCGACAAGCAAAGGGTGAGAGAGATCCCGTCCTGCCCGGGCTGGGGAGCGGGGCTCGGGCTCATCCTGCAGACAAAACCCAGAGCGTGAGGCAGAGATCTGGGGCACGATCGCTTCAGGCACTGCTGAGGGGCTCTTCCTCAGCCTCCCTGTGCCCGTGTCCCTCCTGTCCCTGTGCCCGTGTCCCTCCTGTCCCTGTGCCCGTGTCCCTCCTGTCCCTGTGCCCGTGTCCCTCCTGTGCCTGTCCCCGTGTCCCCGTCCTGCCAGTCCCAGGGCCAGTGGCACAGAGCCACGGCCCCAGCGAGCCGGTCCCACGCCGGGCTGTGGGGTCGCACAGGGCAGGTGCGGAGCCAGCCCTGCCCGGTGTCCCCTCAGTCCCTCCCTGCCGGCAGAGCCCCGGGGCTGTGAATGAGAATCGCTCCGGGCTGGCAGGCACAGCTCTCGGTGACAGCCTCGTGTTGTGCTCCCCACCGATCGATATTAACACAGAACGACCAATTCCGGCTCCCGGGGCTCTTCTGCCATGGCTGTGAGAGGCAGCAGGAGATGCTGAGCCAGGAGCTGGGCATGGAGCTGCTCCCTCCCTGTGGATGTGACCAGTCCCAGCCTCCTTCTCCCCTCAACTCCCCTCCAGAGCCACTCACCCACACTCAGGTGGCTTTTCTCAGCCAGAGCAAACTCTCCTCTTCCTCATCCTCCCCACCTTACCAAGTCATGGCTTTAATGACCTTCTTTTCCTTTCAGCATTGGCTGGAGTTTACCAAGTCGGTTGTGAAGCAGATGCGGGGTGAGTGTTGCAGGTGGTCTGGGCAGGCTTTGTGCTCCTCCCATCATAGATGAATTCCCATTTTCTCCAGCCTGTCCCCTCAGGGTCAATTCCCAGCCCTTGTCCCAGGAACAGGCTCCCCCAGAAGCTGTTCTGGTGGGTTGAGAGCAGGATTATCCCCACAAGCCTCCACGGAGACCAGGAGAGCAATGATGGGGGTGAGGAGGTGATGTTTGGGAATGGGAAATGGGTTGGGTGGCAGGTGGAGAGAGCCACTGGCACTTCCCACAGCTTTAGCAGGGCCATCTGCCCTTGCCGTGGCCACTGCAGTGAGGAGTGCCTGTCCCCCTTTACCGAGGGCAGTTTGGGGGAACAAGGCAGGTGAGACCCCGAGCAGGACCTGAGTCCAGCAGGGTGCTGCAGGGGTGGAGGGGGCAGCCCTGCCCGTGGTGACACGGTGTCCCTGCTCTCTGCAGCCCAGCCTCCCTTCACCATGTGCTTCCGTGTCAAGTTTTACCCCACGGACCCCGCGGCGCTGAAGGAGGAGATCACCAGGTGAGGACGGGCACTGTGGGGGGACTGGCTGGGGCAGGAGCACAAGGACAAACTTGTCTTGTAGGAAACAACAACAGCCATTGGGATTTCCCAACCAGCCCAGATGCTTTGGCATTTTTCCTGCTGTGGGGGAAAAGCACAGGAGTCCCCACCTGTGCTGGGTCAGCACCTGGAGCTTGGTGGGGAGCACAGGCTGAGGGTGGGCAGCCCTGGCACAGGGTGGAATTCCCAGAGCAGCTGTGGCTGCCCCTGGATCCCTGGCAGTGCCCGAGGCCAGGTTGGATATTGGGGCTGGAGCAGCCTGGGACAGTGGGAGGTGTCCCTGCCATGGATGCGGTGACACTGTAAGGTCCTTTCCAGGCCAAACCATCCCTGGGCTCTGTGATTAAAGCCCCTGGCTCGGTCTGTGGGTGCAGTCAGTTCCAAACCCACACTCCAGGGCAGAGCACTCCAAGCATGGCCCCATAACACAATCCCTGCTGCTCAGATTCCTCCACTTCAGAGCCAGGCACTGCTGCCCTGCCCGAGCACGTCCCCAGCCCGGGGTGTCCTCGCTGAGCTCGGCCTGTCGGGG